>NC_089039.1:619166-925000 GCF_034140825.1 Oryza sativa Japonica Group
GGTCATACACATACAACTCGACCCAGTTAGAGCCTAGAGATGATTTCATGAATATTAACAATTATACACTTGCGTGTAATATCAAATTATGTAAAACTAATGTATGGCTCATGGATCAAGATCAAAGAAGAACATCAGGAAATTCAGCTACTAAGATTCACATATGCCTGAAAAAATACACCAACACCAAATCGGGTATGACTTGCAAGAAACAACCAGTAACTTTGTAGTATGCATCCTCCACAAGATGAATAAAATAACCACACATAAAAATTAAATCCTATTTATGAAAGTATTAAGATCGATCTACGAGTCTTTAGTCCAACTTGATGAATAGGAAATTAACAATATTGCAACTAGCGATATAATTTAATCTATTGAGCAACTGAAAAAAAAAATTAAGGGGGCTATGAGTTTGGAGTGTTATACTGTTATGTTCTGAATTGGACATTGCACGTTGTACTCTTTTCTATTTCCATGTGGTTTGTTTTGTTCAGTTTTACATATGGATATGTCATAGGGTGGAACTTCACCCCCCCTAATTTTTTAGCGGTTCTTTTCAAAAATTGTGGGGAGAGGACTGGATCTAAGAATAATTAATAGAGTGAATAAATGTATGCTTCTTGCTGTTCTATGCTGGCAATGATGGCTAAACTGAGAAATGGCATGGTTTCCAGAGATGATATAAATTGCTTTTGACCCCCATTAACTATGATGTTTTGGATAACATTTGTTATGCTATAGTGGAAAATACTACCAAAACCCGAACCCGCTGAAGCTAGGCTATCTATCTATTAAATTATTAAAGTGATAGAAAAATGAGCCTCCACGTTCACTCTCATAGCTTAGAAATTCTCATATTAATCAGAGAAAAAAACAGAGCCCACATATAAATACAATTTAGAAATAGCTAAAATTCGGAATTAAAAAATAAGGGATATTGGAATAGGAGACTAGAGTCCATGCCGGTATACAATTTAGAACTACTGGAGTTTGGAATTAAAAAAAGAATATTGAAGAAGAGTATAGAGTCCATATAGAAATACAATTTATAAATAACTGAAATTCAGAATTTAAAAATAAAGAATATTAGAAGAAGAGTATAGAGTCCATATATAGAAATAAAATTAAGAAATAATAGAAGTTCATAATTAAAAAAATAAATATTAGAAGAAGAGTATAAAGACAATATAGGAATTTAGAATTAACTAAAATTCGGAATTAAAACAATAGAATTAAAAGTAGAGTTTAGAGTCCATATAGAAATACAATTTACAAATAACTAAAATTGGAAATAAAAAAAATATGGGAATAAGAGTCCAGAATCCTTATAGGGATACAGTTTAGAACTAACTGAATTCAAAATTAGAAAATAAAGAATATTGAAAAATGAGTTTAGAGTCCACATAGAAATACATTAGAAATAAGAAAATTTCAGAATTAAAATAAATAATATTGGAAGAAGAACCTAGAGTCTATATAGAAATACAATTTACAAATAATGAAAATTCAAAATTAAAAAAATAAGGAATATTTGCGAGTCAAGAGTCCATATAGGAACAATTTAAAAATAACTAAAATTTAATATTAAAATAATTAATAATTATCACGTATATACAATACAATATGAATATTATACATTAGTAGTTTGGTAAAGTTAGTACAAAATTTAAAATTATATTGTCATTTTAATAATAAATTGAATATATATATATATATATATATATATATATATATATATATATATATATATATATATATATATATATATATATATATATATATATATATATATATATATATATATATATATATATATATATATATATATATATATATATATATATATATATATATATATATATATATATATATATATAGGACACTCATATGGGGCACCATGGTGCCCGGGCACCATGGTATGAAATACACAAATTCGCCCAAATTTTTCAAAATTTTCAAATTGTGAGTATATACCTACTTATAAGTATTCGATTCATACCTATACCTAGCAACAAAACAACTCAAATTTAACTTTATTTTATAATTCATTATTACATACCTAACTAATTATATGTTTGGATGCTATATACCTAGAATCAAAATCTAACAAAAGCAAGTTTGAATTCAGTTCAAACTTGCTTTGAACTAGTTAGTAAAGTAGTTAACGTTAATACCTAAATATTTGAAAAAGTTTCATACTCATTTGAATTAGGTATATAGTAAATTTCAATCATGGTGCCCGGGCACCATGGAGCACCAAACAAATTTACTATATATATATATATATATATATATATATATATATATATATATATATATATATATATATATATATATATATATATATATATATATATATATGCTATTATATGAGAGAAAATATAATAATGTTAGCCATGCAATCTGTGCAGACTACCATGCTAGTTAGAGATGATGGTGGCATCCCTGCATGAAGCCATGGACAAGCTTAGACCCTCATGTACATGGGCTGGATGATTGATCTCCTTTTGACACGTGGCCCGGGGAGTTTGGCCCATGTTCTGGTAGGGGAGGTAATGAGGATTATTCTTTAGAACAATTCAGATTATATTAACTGTTAGGTGCTTTACTTATGTTATTTTGTTATGTTAAGCTGGTAATCCCAACAGAAAATCATGGGTACCTATGTCGCTTTTCTATAAAAGCTGGGTCATTCGGCCTTTGGTCTAGGAGAAAAAAGAAGAGTGGGTTGTTATACACATACAACTCCACCCTAGCTAGAAATGATTTCATGAATAATTAACAATTATGTACTTGTGTGCAATATTAAATTAAAGAAAACTAATGAATGTGTCATAGATGATGGATCAAGATCAATAACGTACGTACCTTGGCTATTAAGATTCACCGATGCCTACCAAAGAAAAAAAATCACCAAATATATGCCAAATCGGGTATGACTTGCAAGAAACAACCAGTAACAATGTGATATACATCCTCCCACTTGATGTATAAAATATATAAAATAACCACACGCAGAAACTAAATCCTATTTATGAAAGCACTAGGATATACGATTCTCCAATCCAACTCAACATCATAGGAAAGTATATTACAACTAGCAATTTATATAGATGATGCATGTTACAGACTAAGATCCATAGGATATTCGTCGTCTTCTCACCCATGATGCTTTCAACTCATAGTACATATATTTCATTCATTGTACACAGCTGCACATATAAATATAAAACTAAATGCACATTGTATAAGGAAAAACCACTTGCTATGTAGTATTTTATGTGTGCAAGTAGCAACCAATATACAACTCCAACCTGGGGGTTGCATTGACTTGGATCCATCTCCCATCCAATTGATCACCCCAGGCTGCTTAATTAATTTGTTTAGTGTGTTCACTGTTACTACTGGTCAATATATTGATTAATCTGTGTAAGTTAAGCCTTCTCTTACTTTGCAGGTTGTCTTTGATTGGCTATACTCTAATCTTAGTCTTGAACCTTCCATTAATTGATTATAAAGTCAGATGTGTTTACTCTAGATGATGATGATGCATGCATGCCTTGCAAATGTCGGCATGGCGTAGCAGCAAGGCAATCTTAAATAAAGTGTGTATATACATTACATTCTTGTAACCTTTCTATCATATCCTATCTTACTATAAAATTAATCCCAACTAATTTTTGAAACTTAACACGTAAGTATATCACATTATCACCCACCAACAATTATTATCAAGAGTATTTTAAATCACATAAAAGTGTGCCACATCAAATACTACGTACATACATCAATACTTAATTATCTTTTACTTAGTATATGCATGTTTGATCGTGAAGTGTTGGAATTTACCTTTCATTGTCTACAAACGCATCAATCGCTCCAGGGCGATGCGGGCGGCGAAACCTCACCGTCGCCTCCTCACTCTCCTCCTCTCCCCCACCTCGCTGCCGCCTGAGCAGCCGCCGGCAAAGCCGGGCGGCTGCGAAGACGGCGGTGGCGGGCCGGGGCTCCCTTCTCCCTCACTCCCGGTCAGCCGATTGGGACGCCGACGACACCAGAGAGCGAGAGCGCGGCCCCGGCGACGACGGCCAAATCCGGCGCCGTTGGGTTTGGATCCGGCCCCTTGGCCGGATCTTGGCTGGGACGCGCGGGTCGGCGACGGCGTGGCGCGTGGGCCGCGCGGAGGCGGCGGAGGGCACGGAGGCGGCGGCCGCGGCAGCGGCGTGGGAGGCGCCCGTGCGAAGGTGGTGGGGCAGAGGTCCGCGGCTCCGGCGACGGGCAGGCGCCAGATCCGGTCGCCCCGCTTGGCCGGGGTGACCGGCGATGGGCTCGGTCGATGCCGGCGCCGCTCCACGGACCTGGCAGGGGGGTGGCTGGTGGCGGCGATGGTGGCGGATGTGGCGGCGACGAAGTTGGCGACGAAGGCGGCGGACTGCGGCGCGTGCCGCGACGCCAGCCCTCGTCAAGAACCTCGCCGCCACGAGGGAGGCGCGTCTCCCGTCAATTGTATGCCGTGCCCGTGACGCCTTCCTCCATGGCGCCGGCGACCCGCACTGCGCGCTGCACCTTCAGGTCTGCGCCACCCGGCCGGTCTGGACGGCTGGCAGCTGGCGACGATGGCGGCTGGACGGGGGTGGTGGTGGCGGTGGCGATGGCGATGGTGGCTGGCGGTGGCGGCTGGCGACGGTGGTGGCTGTGGCGCTGGCGGTGGCGGCTGTCGACGGTGGTGCAAGGCCATCATCCGGGGCTGACGGTGCGTTGTCGTCGGCAGCGGCATGTGGAGGCGGGGAAGGAGGAGTTCGGGTGCGGGCGCGCTGTCGAGAACTGTGGGCGGTGGCCTTGGCCGAATTTCTGAAGGGACAATGTTGTTGACCGACAAAGATCCTTCTTGTGTGGATTGGTGGTGTGGTTTTGGACAGGGAATCGCGGGCGAAAGCCTTGTCGAGCCGTTTGGCCGGCTAACGACGGCGACGCCGTTTGGCGTCGTTCCCCTCCTTGGAGGCGTCGTTTTAGATTACCCCTCTCCTTTCCTAACCATATTTTCCGGGTGAAAACCTTGCTTCGTTCCGAACGAGCGGTGGCGGCGATCCACATCTCATCCTCCTTGGGGGCACCGCTTTGGAGAAACCTCTTCGTGCAAGGATTGTCTAAGGGTCTATGTATTGGCTTCGAACTTCAGTCTTAGGCTTTGACGAGGCATTCTAGCTCCACATTTTGTTTTGCTTTTCTTAGTTTGGGTCCTCTCTTTTCCTGTTTAGTGTGTTCAACTTGTCTTGAACTACACTCTCTTCTGGAGTGGAACTTTGTAATAATTGGCTGTAGCTCTTTTTGAGCAAAGACCGAGATATTATATTCCATTATCTAGAAAACAAACGCATCAATACTTCTCTTTTACTTGGTATATGTTTGATCTTGAAGTGTTGGAATTTACCTTTCATTGTCTACAAACGCCGTAAAATCTATCTATTATATACTAAAAGTCCATTAAACTCCCTACAAACGCTCTTAAGCTGCCACGTGTCTCCCTCAAAACACTCTCAACTTGCCACGTGGCGTAACGAGAGGAATTCAGCACCTCGTAGGGCCCGCACATTATTTCCATAAATATATGTACGTGTACACAAGGCAAGATTTGAAATCTATCTAAAAGCAAAACATGTACTTGTCGTGAACGAACATAGATTAGTTACATATTTGTGTGTGAGAGGCAATATTCCAAATCTCTCAAAGCAAAACATTCCAAATCTCAAAAAGCAAAATTTAGATCACTAGGAAAGATTATTAATTGCAACAAGGATTAGTTCCATATACATGAGACAATATTCGTAAGGCTTGCATGCATATATATACACCCCGCCAGCATGCGACATTAGTCGATTCCGGAAGAAGTCGATTCCGACGACGGAGCAGAAGAAGTCGATTCCGGCGGACGGAGCAGAAGAAGTCTGCGGCACCTTGCGAATCATCTTTGGCATAAGAAGGTATATCACGCACCCACAAAAGAACACAATCATGACATCATCTAATCATGATCTTGCAGCTAGGAAATAACATATGCATCTATACAGTTTTGTCATCATATTTTCAGCAGAAGAAACTAACATTGCACCTACAAAAGAACACAATTACGATATCCTGTATTAGTTAGAGGTACATTATGTTGCATCTATGTATACAATTTTGTCAATTTTTTTTCCAGCACAAAAAAGTAACCTTGCACCTATCAAAGAACACAATTATGAGAGTTTGTATTAATTAGTTCTATAAAATAACATAAACATGTATACGACTCTCTGTCAAATTTGTTTAGTAACTATATGCAGTACTACTCATTTGCAGATAACATGGCACCTAGCAATTTGATTACTGCATTAACACCAAAGAACGATAGGTGGAGAATCAAAGTAAAAGTTATTAGGCTATGGGATGCGGTTAATCCTACAATGGTTGATGAGTTCTATGGTATACAGATGATTGTACTAGATGCAGAGGTATGATTGTTGTAAACATGTGATTTAATATATTGTTCTATTATGTAAATACTATTTTTTTGGTGCAGGGCAACTCAATACATGTCTCTATCTCAAAGCAATTGGCGAACCACTTCAGGCCAAAAATTAAGATTAACTCAATATATACTTTTAAAAATTTCAAAGTTATGGAACATGATAAATACCGTGTCCTAAAAAACAATCTGAAAATCCTTTTTTATCATGATACCATAGTAAAAGAGGTAAAATCAAAAAGACAATGTTTCTTGGACTATTACTTCGAGTTTACAGACAGGAAAACATTAAGGAGTAGGTTGAATAAAGATCAACAGTTATCAGGTATGTGCATAATCTTACTTCTTTTAAACATTGTTATTTGTACTAAAGACCTGTTTGTATTTAGATGTGATTGGCTTACTTAGCGGGATGAAGCCGATCGAGCAAAGAATGCTAGGAAAAAACACAAGCAGGGAGAGGGTTTGCAACATGCGTGAAATTGAACTCCTTTTATTAGAGTAAGATTGTTGTCTGCAAATTTAAACCAGCACTAATACTTTCTATGTGGTATATTTTACATGACTTTATTGCATTTGTAGGGGAGAAAAAGTTAAAATTACTCTATGGGGAGATATTTTAGCAAATATGGTTGACGACGATTTGCTTGGGAAGCAAACTGTGTTCATCGCCACTGGACTTCTGGTTAAAGAATATGAAAGTGAGGATGTTATTTTTTTCTAATTTAACGTACTTATAGTTTTAGTAAACTAACGACATTGATCATTTAGAATTATTATCATTTGGAGTAACAAGTTCAACAGAAGTTTTTTTGGATATGGAAATTCCTGCAAGCATGGAAATATTGAGCAGGTGTGCAGTAGTAGCATTTAAATTCATATATATTTGTTGATTTGTCTAAAATTATCTGATGGATTATATTGCATTTTATTTATAGGCATAATGCTGAAAAGGTTTTGCCCACAATGATTGAAGTGGACGCAAGCACTCAAGGAACCATTGAAGAGCAAATGTTCTACAATAGAAAGACATTGAAAGAAATAACAGAATTGCGATATAGTAATATACAACAGAAGGTACATATCCATTCCTATGTTACGTTTATTTTTCATTTGTGTATTTAATGTTGGGAAAAATCTACTTGATGGCTGATGTAATGAGCATTACCTAAATTAAGTGGTACGTTTAGTCGTGAAGTCATCTTTAGTCACTCTTTCAAGCTGATTAGTTAACCAACATTAATTTGTTTTTTATTTAGGAATTTATATGCACAGTCAAAGCTAAAATTGAGGAGATTAAATCAAGAAATTGGTGGTATATGTCTTGCGATAAGTGCTTTTGTGGAACAAGAAAGGAATCAAATGTATACATTTGCAATTCATGCGGAAAGGAAGCAGTGAACCCAAAACCACGGTAAGCATGCTCTTCAAATTTTATTTGACATATTGTAGCAGGTATATTTACCATTAACGGCACATTGTACCAGGTATGTAATAAACCTTGAGATAAGTGACCACACTACTAGGACGACATGTACAATATTTAATGAGGAAGCAGAAAGAATATTTGGTCATAAGTCTGTGTCCACCATGCTGGAGGAACAGAATGGACAAATTGATATGATTCCTGATACAATACGTCAGATATGTGGAAGAATATTGATATTCAGATTGAAGTTGACTAAAAGGAATTTAGAAGAGTGTAAGGAAGACTACAAAGTGAACTACACTTTTACACCTAATGAAAAGCTTGAGATGAATTATGTAAATGACAAGGCAGAAGAGGTATGACTATTTGCATTATTCTTTTTTATACATGTTATAGATCTTATATTACAATATAAATATTAATTTGCAGTCAATGTTGAAGTACAACGATGATTATGGCTTCACTGATTTGAAAAAAATATTTTTGTAATGCATATGATATATATATAATTATTTATTGGATGTTCTGTAGTTTGGGCAGCACAATTTTCAGGTAAAAGAAGAGCCAAAAAATGAAAGTAGTGATGATTATGAAATGAACAATCATCGCAAAACAAAGAAAGAGAGATCAAACATGAGATCTACAAAAAGATCAAACAAGGTATGTATAATTGCTTTCTTACATAACAATTCGTAAAGTTGTTTATAGTAGTACACTAATAATGATGTTTTATAGGAACCATACATTACCGATTCTGATGGGAAAACAAATGAAAAGGCAATCACAATCGATGATGATTCCGAAGAATCACTTGATGATTATTTTGATGAAGAATACAATAAAAAGGTTACCCAGGAGAGTACAAAGACAAATCCTTCTAAAAGAAGAGTTACAAGACGCTTTAAAATAGCTAACAAGGTACTTCATTTATTTACTTTCCAAATTCACTCAATTTAGTTTTCACATAAATTATTTACCATTTCAATATGGCACTATGATATAGGCTAAGAAAGATCTTATATTACAATATAAATATTAATTTGCAGTCAATGTTGAAGTGCAATGATGATTATGGCTTCACTGATTTGCAAAAATCAGAAGATGAGGTAATATATAACAAATAAAAAATATTTTTACAATATATATTATATATATAATTATTTATTGGATGTTCTGTAGTTTGGGCAGCACAATTTTCAGATAAAAGAAGAGCCAAAAAATGAAAGTAGTGATGATTATGAAATGAACAATCATCGCAAAACAAAGAAAGAGAGATCAAACATGAGATGTACAAAAAGATCAAACAAGGTATGTATAATTGCTTTCTTATATAACAATTCGTAAAGTTATTTATAGTACTACACTAATAATGATGTTTTATAGGAACCATACATTACCGATTTTGATGGGAAAACAAATGAAAAGGCAATTACAATCGATGATGATTGTGAAGAATCACTTGATGATTATTTTGATGAAGAATACAATGAAAAGGTTACACAGGAGAGTACAAAGACGAATCCTTCTAAAAGAAGAGTTACAAGATGTTTTAAAACATCTAACAAGGTACTTCATTTATTTTACTTTCCAAATTCACTCAATTTAGTTTTCACATAAATTATTTACCATTTCAATATGGCACTATGATATAGGCTAAGAAAGGAAAATGTTCTGAAATGAAAACTCAGAGAAATAAGGTACAATTCTTACTTTTCTTTCATATACAAAACGATTTGTCAAACTATTACTGACATGTTATATACAATTGATGGGTATTAATAGGAACCATATACTACTGATTGTGAGAAGATAGCAAATGACAAACCAATTTCGCTTGATGATGATTTTGATGAAGAATATAATAAAAATATGGTCATGGCGGACACCAGTACTTCTAAAAGAAAAGTCAGACACTACATAGGACAAACTAACATTGTACTTCATTGAGTTTTACTTTCTATTTAATGTTACCTTTCATGTTTGTCCATTAATGTCAATATGCTATTGTGCAGGTAAGGGGAAAAGGTTGTGGAAAGAAGAGTACAAATATGGGAACTTGCACAAAAAGTGCAATTGAAAATACAATTCAAGATGATGAAGTATTTGATATATTTGTTAAATAAATCATGTATTTTAACATAAAACTTTTTTAATTAACTAACTAAGAACACAAAATTTAGGTGCATGACGGAAAAATTGCTTCAGGAACTGCTAAAAGACCATCAAGGAAATTTATAATTTCAGATAGTGAGGTACTGCATGAGACAATTTATCAAGTTATTAATTAATATATTTTTTTTTGTAACAACTAATTTTTTTCCCATAGGATGAGCACAGCAGTAATACAAAGGTGACTGGGGACAGCACCAGCTGTAATAGTAGTAAGGAAGATATAAACAAAGGTCGATGCAATTATAATATTGAGAACATTAAAGTTCACATGAATGAGCAGTCCAGTCGATGCAGATCAACAAGGATTAGAAGACCACCCACCCGATACTCATATTAGGTACAACATATTACTTATGGGAAAATGTTGGTTGCTTTAGATTTGGTTTGATTAGTAAATTATAATAATATGGTCTTTCGTCTGCAGGTAATTTATCGTCAAGAAGGCCCAAAAGAACCAATTAAAAGGAGGGTTCAGCCAATACTTTTTATTGAAGAATAGTATTATATATGTTCCTATTAATTTTTATGTTCATTAGATATTGTCAGATGTAACGTACAACTTGCACTTGCCAAAGGAATCCTTGGATTACTTTGTTTATTTCTAAGATAGAGAGTTAATAACATTCAATATAAATGCATGCATGTACCTTCAGTACATGTATATGAGTCGATCCCTGCTTGCTTCCTCTACCGTTGATATCCTAAAAGCATATAAAACAAGATCAGTTGATTTAATATTTCTTAATTAATACAAATCCCCAAGCAAGAAACTTAATGATTAAAAAAACTTGATTATGTAAAATGGAAATCAATCAAGAAAGATGAGCTCTCGGGGCTACCTTCGCTCTCAGCCATGCTTGATGTTGCTGCACCTGCTATCCGCACTGCCCCAACACCTGCCATCCCCACTGCCCCATTTCCTACAAATACCACCTCCCATACCAGAGCCAACTAACCGATGGCTAACACTACTCCTGATCTAGACATCCTGCGGTGGATCTACCAAGGCACTGACTTGGATGCCCTATGGTGGATCTAGCCAACCAGTCTTTCAGCCGTCGCTACCACAAGGCATTCCCTCTCAAATCGGCTCCGATGGATGAGTAGTGGAGGAGAAGGTAGTGATGAGTGAGCTAGATAGATTGGAGAAGAATATATGTTCAGATTCTCCGCCGCCTGGCCTTCGCCCTCATGTGGCCATTCGGGACAGGAAGACAAACGCGACCGCAGCGCAGATATGTGGCCAGGAAGGGCTTGGGAGGAGATAACGATGTGCCTGCAATTTTACACTTTGGTCCTGCAGTGGATTTTAATTTATAAATGAGCCCTCAGTCTATTATCAGTACTTCAGTAATGAAACGTGTTTAGTATTTACCAAAATATAATGAATCTCCTTAGGATGATTGTAAACCTTTGGATGTTCTAAATAAAACCGCATCAAAGGAACTTTCCAAATGTGTAATATTTAAATGGATTTTACAATAATTTAATTAACTTCTGTAAAAATCAGGCAAAAAATATCTAATTAGAAATTTGACAATATATATATGCAATCTATTTTCAAGTACAATAAAAAAAATATACCATCTATTCAGCTTATCATCCGTACCAATAATTTCAATTTTAAAACTGCCAAAAAAAGCCACATTGTTTTTTATATAACCGTACTAAAAGTATTGCAAAATAGAGTTGACCGTACACAGTATTAAGGAATTACATCTTATACATAGAATGGAAACGATACCATTAAAAAGAATGGAAGACAATTGTTCAAGTATAGTAATAATATGGATGGAGTACTAATCCACGACACATAGGTTCATGGAAACTCCACGGACTCTATATTCCTATATAAATTAATCTTACAACAATGCTGCAATAAATAATCTACTCTTCCTTTCTTCCGGAGACACCAGTCAGGTCCCTATCAGTTCTCTCCATCATCTTCCATCATAGTGCAACTTATAGATTTATATTGACAAACACTCACATATGCAGTTGATACTTTATATTTTTTGACATTTGATTCGCAGTTGATACTTGCACAACAAAAATATAGGAAAACACGATGCAGAGTGGAAATCACCCTACGGATGATGGCAGTCCAACACAGGACAGGTAAGAATCACCCTAAATACCTTAATCGTTTGTGATTGACTCCTGCAAACTGCGACAATTATGAACTGATTTTCATATCCAATTTTAACAGTTCAAACTTGACTGCTCGAGCCAATTCAAAGGAATTATCGCGGTTAGCAAGATCGAAAAGGAAAAGAAAACTAGACCTGAGAAGGAGCGGATCTCCATCGACCAAAAATTACTCCAGTGCGGATGAAACAAATGCTCTTCAAAGGTAAACACTCAAGTTATCATCACAATTACTAAAAAGGAAATGCGTCATATTTAACAAGGATATGCCAACATTTACCAGGAAAAGAAAACTTGATGAAAAAAGGACTGGGTTTCAAATGAGCAACAATGAGTCAAGCGCAGACACAGGAAATCCCCTGCAAAGGTAAAATTATAGGCGAAGAATACAATTACCTATGAAGGTCCTGTATTTAATAACAATTTATTTCAACCGCAACAATTATGAACTGATTTTCAGATCCAAGTTTAACAGTTCAAGCGTATGTATTTAATAACAATTAATTTCCGAATAGGTACAATACATCAGAATCAGTCAAAAAAAGTAGTTATCTCCCTGTTTTGACATCCAATTTTCACAGCTCAAACTTCACTGCTGAAGTAAACTCAACGGAACTCGCACGCTTATCAAGACTGAACAGGAAAAGGAAACTTGACCTTAGAAGAAGCGGATCTACATTGAATAACAGTTCGACCTGTTCAAATCCAGCAAATCACACTGAAAGGTAAACATACAGAAAATCAACACCATTGTTAGAAAGGAAATTTTTCCTTATTCAACAATAAACACTGACTGTGATATGAATAAAATCAGGTCTAGAAAAGAAAAATATCAGATCCCATCAACCAACATGGAAACGAATAGGTATGTTAACCACATTATAAAAATGATATCATCATTCAGTTTATTTTTAAATCACTTTTTTCTTTTATGAAAAAAATATTTGTCTTCCAGTCTCAAGATGAATGATCGAGTAAGTAAGGAAGGAAACATTACAAGGAATAAGGTTGCTGTACCACCAAGGAAGAAGAAAAAATCAAGCGTGAAAGAATGGAATTTTGGCAAGCCTACATGCACATGTCAACACTGTGGTGCACTTTTCTGGTACGAAGAAAGAACTCGTGGCAAAGGAAAAGGGCCACCTTCTTTTAGCTTATGCTGCAAACAGGGCAAGGTTGACTTACCTACACTAAAGAAACCACCTACTTACCTTTCAAATCTGATGTGCAAAGAAAAAGGAAAGAGATCGAGGAACTACATGGACAATATCAGAGTATATAACTCCATGTTTGCATTTACCTCCATGGGAGGAAAAGTTGACAGAGAGATAAACAATGGGTCTGGACCATATGTTTTCCGCATGAATGGCCAGAACTACCACCGAATAGGTACTCTACTGCCTGAAGAAGGCGATAAACCTCGCTGGGCGCAACTTTACATCTATGACACTGAGAACGAAGTCAAAAACAGAATTGACGCATCAACATCATCCCATAATAGAGAATCAATAGATTCACACATTGTCTTAGGCCTAAAGAACATGCTGGACAGAGAAAACGTACTAGCACAAACATTCAGAATGGCAAGAGATAGATTCAAAGAAGGTGACTATCATAATGTAAGCCTACGACTTATAAGGAAGCGTGGTGGAGATGGCAGGCAGCATAACATGCCATCGGCATCGGAAGTGGCAGCACTGATTGTTAATGACACGAGTGAGAACCAAAAAGGACGTGACATAATTGTTCATTATAAAGACACAGGGCCCAGAAGAATATCAGAAAACCATCCAAAATTCATGGCAATGCAGTACCCGTTGCTATTTCCCTATGGAGAAGATGGCTTCACAAACAAAATATTGTACAGAGATAACCATGGATCCAAATGCAAGAGAAAACATTTGACCATGCTGGAGTACTATGCTTATCGCATACAACAGCGCAAAAATCAATGTATGCACTTGCTAATGTGTGAAAAATTGACGTTGCAGTTCATTGTTGATGCACTAGCGTGCATAATCCAATATAGGCTGGACTGGATAAGAAAACATCAAGGGAATCTTAGAACTGAACTGTATGCTGGCTTGCAGGATGCAATTGAAAGGGGTGACACAAGAGCTGAACAGGTTGGAAAAAGGATACTACTTCCTTCATCTTTCACAGGCAGCCCAAGATACAAGGCACAAAACTACCAAGATGCTATGGCAATATGTCGTTGGGCAGGATACCCAGACCTGTTTGTCACTTTCACGTGCAACGCTGCTTGGCCAGAGATACAAAATATGCTAGATGAAATAGGAGTTCAGAAACCATCAGATAGACCTGACATTGTTGACCGAGTATTCCATATAAAATTGAGGGAATTGATGACAGACATAAAGGACAAGCAATACTTTGGAAAGACTCTTGCAAGTAAAAATCCTAAACCCGCATATTCATTAGTTCGAATTTATTTAATTTTAAAAAGGAACTAACAATTGTCCATCTTAATGCAGTTATATACACAATTGAGTTCCAAAAGAGGGGACTTCCACATGCCCATATACTAATCTTCCTTGACAAGAAAGACAAATGCCCAGACGCTTCAGAGATCGATAGAATAATAAGTGCAGAGATCCCAGACAAGGAAGAAGACCGCGAAGGATTTGAAGCTGTGGAAAATTTCATGATGCACGGTCCATGTGGAGAGGCAAAGTCAAATTCACCATGCATGATAGAGAACAAATGCATCAGAAATTTCCCCAAGAAATTCCACAGTGAAACAACCGTGGATGAGGATGGATTCCCAACATACAGAAGAAGAGACAATGGCAGGTACATAGAGAAAGGAAACGTTAAGCTAGACAACAGATATGTAGTCCCTTACAATAGAGACTTGCTGGTAAAGTACCAAGCACACATAAATGTCGAGCGGTGCAATCGATCTAAGTCAATCAAATACCTTTTCAAGTACATGCATAAAGGCGACGACCAAGCAACAGCCCTAATCGAATCTGATCATGATGAGATCAAGAAGTACCTGGAATGCACGTACATATCAGGACATGACGCATGTTGGCGAATATTCCAATTTGAGATGCACTATCGATATCCATCTGTTGAGAGGCTACCATTCCACCTGGAGAACGAACAGCAAGTTATTTTCCCAGACTCGGCAGACTTAAGGAAGATTGTAAGAAAAGAAAGAATAGGAGTCACTAAATTTACACAGTGGATGGAAACAAACAAGATCAATGATGAAGCAAGGGACTTCACTTATGCTGAATTGCAGGCACATCGTTATAAATGCACGGTCCATGTGGAGAGGCAAAGTCAAATTCACCATGCATGATAGAGAACAAATGCATCAGAAATTTCCCCAAGAAATTCCACAGTGAAACAACCGTGGATGAGGATGGATTCCCAACATACAGAAGAAGAGACAATGGCAGGTACATAGAGAAAGGAAACGTTAAGCTAGACAACAGATATGTAGTCCCTTACAATAGAGACTTGTTGGTAAAGTACCAAGCACACATAAATGTCGAGCGGTGCAATCGATCTAAGTCAATCAAATACCTTTTCAAGTACATGCATAAAGGCAACGACCAAGCAACAGCCCTAATCGAATCTGATCATGATGAGATCAAGAAGTACCTGGAATGCACGTACATATCAGGACATGACGCATGTTGGCGAATATTCCAATTTGAGATGCACTATCGATATCCATCTGTTGAGAGGCTACCATTCCACCTGGAGAACGAACAGCAAGTTATTTTCCCAGACTCGGCAGACTTAAGGAAGATTGTAAGAAAAGAAAGAATAGGAGTCACTAAATTTACACAGTGGATGGAAACAAACAAGATCAATGATGAAGCAAGGGACTTCACTTATGCTGAATTCCCATCAAAATGGGTATGGAAGAACAAACTAAAACAGTGGAACAAGCGGAAAAAAGGAAAAATGATTGGTAGGATCTACTATGCACATCCAGCAAGCGGAGATAAATACTACCTAAGGATGCTACTGAACACAGTGAAAGGACCCAGAACATTCGAAGAAATCAGAACTGTAGATGGAGTTGTACACCCATCATTCAAATCAGCTTGCGAAGCATTAGGATTTCTTGACGATGACAGGGAGTGGGTTGAATGCATCCGAGAGGCATCCAACTACGCATCAGGGAACCAACTACGACATCTTTTCACAACAATTTTATGTCACTGTGAGGTAACTGATCCGAAGAGAATATGGGAAAGCTGTTGGGAGGATCTAGGTGAAGACATAGAATACAAACAGAGAAAAAATCTCAACTATCCTACGCTTCGCCTAACAGAGCAACAAAAAAAGGGACATGCTCTGATAGAAATAGAAAAGCTGATGAGACAAGCTGGAAAAACACTTGAGGAATACCCTGATATAGAGCTACCAAAATGTGCTGAACTACGGGAACTTGGAAACAGACTTCTGAATGAAGAAATGAGCTATGACAAAGACAAGCAGAAAGAGGAACATGATAGCATATTTGGTAAACTTAATGCAGAACAAAAGGTAGCATTTGATTCAATAATAGAGTCAACCAACAAGGGGTTGGGAAAACTAATGTTTGTCGATGGCTACGGTGGAACAGGAAAGACTTACCTGTGGAGAGCTATCACAACCAAACTACGTTCAGAAGGAAAGATAGTACTCACGGTTGCATCATGTGGTATAGCAGCCTTACTTCTTCATGGGGGGAGAACAGCTCACTCAAGATTCCACATCCCACTAATTGTTACAGAAGAGTCAACATGTGACATCAAACAAGGATCGCACCTGGCGGAACTACTTAAAAAAACATCACTCATACTGTGGGACGAGGCTCCAATGGCAAACAGAATTTGCTTCGAGGCGCTAGACAGAAGTCTAAGGGACATACTAAGGTCCAAGGGTGAAGATAACAGCACAAAGCCATTCGGCGGTATGACTGTGGTTCTAGGAGGAGACTTTCGCCAGATTCTTCCTGTTGTGCGAAAGGGAAGACGCACGCAAATAGTAAATGCATCAATAAAACGGTCCTACCTATGGCAGCACTTCCACATCTTCAAACTTACAAGGAACATGCGCCTGAGCTGCATCTCAAGAGATGAAGACGAGCAAAAAAGGACTGCAGATTTCGCACAATGGATTTTGAACATTGGTGATGGCAAAACAACATCAGCGGATGGAGAGGAATGGATAGAAATACCTGATGACCTGATACTGAAGAAAGGAGGTGATCCAAAGGAAGAAATTGTGAAGAGCATATATCCAAACTTGGTACAGAATTATAAGAAACGAGATTTCTTAGAACAGCGAGCAATTCTATGCCCAAGAAATGAGACAGCGAGGAAAATTAATGAATTTATAATGAACATGATAGAAGGAGAGGAGATAACATATCTGAGCTGCGACACTGTATGCAAAGCAACAACTAATGACAGTGAAACCGATGTCCTATATCCAACAGAATTTCTAAATAGTCTAAACTTCCCTGGAATGCCAAACCATGTGCTGAAACTGAAACTAGGCCTTCCAGTGATGCTACTGCGAAACATTAACCAAAGTTCAGGGTTATGTAATGGTACACGAATGACCATTACTCAGCTCGGGAAAAGATTCATTGAAGCACAAATCATAACAGGAACACATGTAGGAGAAAAGGTATATATCCCTAGAATAATAATGACGCCAACAGAGTCAGGATGGCCCTTCTTGCTAAAAAGAAGACAATATCCACTCAGTGTGTGCTTCGCTATGACCATCAATAAAAGCCAAGGACAGTCTCTAAACATGGTAGGACTATATCTGCCTAAGCAAGTATTCACGCATGGGCAGCTCTACGTAGCGTTCTCCAGAGTTACAAGACGAGATGGGCTACGGATAATGCTAGATGACAATGAAAGCCCAGGTGAACATATGGTCAGGAACATAGTGTACAAAGAGATTTTCTAGAAGGTATTATATCATTCTCATTCATCTATATTGATCATACAAACTATGTTGCAAACTACTCATGGGTACCTTATCATTGTAAATATTCATTGCAGCTGCTCTATTCCTGCTTCTCTCCAGTACAACATTGATTGTGCTACAACATACTCTAGCGAAAGGCTGCAATTCAAAATTACCATTTACAGTGAGTATTTTTACCAGCTGAAATAGGATGATATTTCAAACATTATATCTTCCTTTCACAAACAATATATTTCATCTTTGTACTATATTCAATAATTACTACCTCTGTTTTCAAATGAATGACGTTGATTAGTGCAATTTTGAACTAACCGGCGTCAAACAAAAAGAAATGGAGAGATATAAAGTTATAGGATAATTACATTTTCCTTCTATTATAACATTTTTCCCCAGAAAGTAAACATCCATGAACCATTTATTTTTTTAGACAATGGATTAAACAGGCTTAAACATCCAAAATACATGTACACAGCCAATGAGCCATTTAATCACATCATAATTCCGCAATCTTTCGTATTATGCACATACCGTCTTTCCATAGAGCTGTGAACAACAACTCCATCGCTGCCAATTGTCCCCTGGCGAACACCCCAGCAGCTGATGCCAAATCCACTAATCAAGGAAAATAGAGAGGACATAACCAATACAGACGAAGGAAGATAGAGAGGTCGACACACCGCAGCCGCCAACCCACCCACTGAGCTAGGAGATAATTCAAGGAGGATGTTGAGGTGAGGACGGAACATGGGAGGTGGATATGGACATGGCGCTGCAAGCCTGCAACAGCCACTGGAGGGAGGGAGACGGGAAACTACAGGAGACCCACGCCGTCCCCGCCACCCGCTGCTCTCCGCCCGCGGACCACGCCATCCCCGCCTCCTACCATATGAAGTTTTGTGAAGGTCTGGTATGGTAATTATATATAAAATTATCAAATTGAAAGCATTTTTTACTTTGAAGTTACAAGCTTTTTTTACTACAATTAGTTAACTACGAAAGCTCAATTATACAGAGCCATACAGACACCCTTTATGATGGGCCAAAAAATCTCAAATATGCAGTACAAGAGGGATAACTTGAACGTAAAGCAGAGACAAATCGATACAGAGCAAAGACATGGGAACAGAGCAACAGGACATTAGTGCAGTACACATTGACGATGCAGGGATGCACGATGCAATACCTGAGGACAGCGCCTGTTGTACAGCCCAATCGCGAGTGAAGCGGTTGGCGATGCAGTAGCTCGGCGGCGCAACCAGCTCGGCCTCGCACTCCACAACCTTGCGGGAGCGCACGTCAGATCGAGACCTCCGTCCCCGCCACCCGCGTCGCCGTCCCCCCGTCCACAGCGCCTGCAGCTCTCCGCTACCGCTCTCTGCCCGCAACCCACGCCATCCCCGCCACCCGCCGCCGTCCCCGCCATCTACGCCAGCAACCCACGCCATCCCCGCCGTCTGACGCCGTCCCCGCCGCCTACGCCGCCAACCCACGCCATCCCTGCCGCCTGCGCCGCCGTCCCCCCTGCCCAAAGCTCTCCGCTCGCACCTCCGGCCCGCGCCATCCGCCATCCGCCATCCGCCCTCCTCGTCCGCCCTTCCCCTCAGACCTCATCCTTTCCATTTTCCCCTCTTCTGTCACTCTCTCCTTGCTATCCATACGTATACTCGTATAGCGGAATAGAAAAGAAGAGCAAAAAAAAATAGCTTAGACAGAGTTACAGAGTATTAGTTGCCTACTACTAATTAGTATTTTAGTCAAAGCAAAGTGATGCAAAATTTGTTTGGTTAAGTGCAGTTTTTTTTTCACAAATGCATAATTATTTCATCTACATAGATTAACAAAATTTAACAATCATCTGTTTTTCCTGTACTTGCGAGACGAAACTTTTAAAACTAATTGCGCCATGATCTGACAATGCCGTGCTACAGTAAACATTTGCTAATGACCGATTATTTACGCTTAATAAATTTGTCTCACAGTTTATATGCGGATTATGTAATTTGTTTTGTTAATAATCTATGTGTTAATAATTCAGATAACCACTTTTCTCTATCCTCTATTTTACACATGCTTCTAAAAAATCCTACGCTATCACATGATTTAAAATCTTAGACATATTATTTTGGACCATTACATTATATCTTTTCAAAATAAAAAACATATATAAAATATAAGAAAAAAAATATGACCATTGTAACTTTAATCGGTAAAACAATTATTTACATCCGATAGACCAATCCTTAAAAATACAAATCCATTCCACCTCTCTCCCATACATAATCACTCGTCTCTCCACGATATCTGTACGTACATGCAAGATATATATCTTGCATATAACAGAATTTTAAAAAATTACCATCGAGACAATCGTCAAGCTACTAATGCAAAGGTTGTTTGATTATTATTTGTCCAGATGATAATTTGATCTAACTGGGTTAATACATTTTAAATTTTTTACACTCTATCCAAACATCCATTCTATTCCATACTATATTTTAAACATTCATTTCTATCATATTTATATACCATTTTCTTTTCTTTTCTCAAAATCATTTATATACCATTTTCTATTATTTTCTAAAAATCCTGTGTTACAAAGGAAACCCTAAATTCTTTCTAATAACAACAAAAATTATGATAGTTTAAATAATATGCCCGCGCAACTGCGCGGGCTACCTTCCTAGTTATTAACTAAATAGTAAATTAAATACACCACCAACAAATTAAACCAGAACAATTAAGTGCTGCTTGTATTGCTCGTCAGATGGTGGGTCACGAAACTCAATTGAAAAGAAGGGTACAGTAGTGTTCCGCTCTACTCTCAGTAAGAAGATGGTAATTAAGTGTGATGGATTTGATCAAGTGAGATTGTGCTTGAAACTTACTGACAACAGGCGATGGCGATCGAGTTTGACCTGAACACAGTTGATGATACAAATTTGGCATTTCACATGTGAGACTTAATATAACAATCGATATATTAATTTCACTTCATCACTAGCTACAGGGCGTCACGACACGTCGTAATTAAAATTAATTAGACCAGCTCGCTAATTAACTATACTCTTCGATACAAAGTCAACTCCATGCGCACAAGCTAGAGACGAATGCGAAGAAGAAGAAGAAAACTTAGAAGATGCAACTATATATCAAACATATATATAACGAGATATATATAGTATTAGCAAAGAAAGAGAGATAAATTAAGGGATATATAGATATATTGGTAGATCCTTTTGCAAGGTCAACTCCATAAACAAAGCATTGATGCAATGGCAATGTCAACGCCCCTCCCTCGCCGCCCATTTTTGCCTTCTCCCGCCGCGCCGCCGCCACTTCGATCCCCCCTCCGATCGATGCGCGCATCGGATCGCCGCCGCCGCCGCCGTCTCGTCTGAGTCGTCCTCATCACCACCATGGGCAACAGCTTGGCGAGCCTGGCGACGCCGTGCTTCGCGGACGCCGCCGCCGGTGGTGGGCGCGGGCGCGGTCACCACGCCGCCGGCGACGACGCCGTTGCGTTCGACGACGACGACGCCGCGGGGGGCTGCAACAGCATCGGTCACATTCTGAGCTTCGATGGACGCGATGCGCCGGCGTTCGCCATCCATGGCGTGTTGCTGCCGTCGAACCCGTCGACGATGGCCTCCACCGGCGGCGGCGGCGGCGGCGGCGCCTCCGTCCTCAACGACGGCGCGCTGTCCATCGGGTCGTCGTCGTTCGACAGCTCCAACTCCTTCTCGTTCCGGACGCTCCAGCCGCGGCAGTACTCCGGGCCACTGGAGTACTGCACCACGTCGCCGTCGACGTCGGGCGCGTCGTCGTCGCGGCAGCTCGGCCCGCGCACCGACAAGCAGATCCTCAACGACATCTACGCCAACCGGCAACGCCGCCGGTGTCAGGGGTCCAAGGGGCCGCCGCTCCTCGGCCGCCTCCGCAAGGCGGTGGCGTCGCTGCTGCGCGCCGGGCCGTGCGGCTTCCCCGAGCAGGAGGAGCCCGCCGCCATGATCAACGGCGTCGGCGTGGTGAGGAACGGCGAGGAGAGCATCAGCCGGAACGTCGACGCGGCGGCGGCGGACGACGGTGCGGAGAGGGTGCAGTGGGCGCGCGGCAAGGCCGGGGAGGACAGGGTGCACGTGGTGGTGTCGGAGGAGCACGGGTGGATGTTCGTCGGCATCTACGACGGCTTCAATGGCCCCGACGCCACCGACTACCTCGCCGACAACCTGTACGCGGCCGTGTGCCGCGAGCTCAACGGCGTGCTCTCGGAGGACGAGCCGGATCCACCGGAGGCGGCGGCGGCGGCGGGGCGGTGCAACGGGTGCGGCGGAGCGGCGCGGCACCGCGAGGTGCTCGACGCGATGGCGCGGGCGCTGCGGCGGACGGAGGAGGGGTACTTCGCGGAGGCGGAGGCGCGCGCGGCGGAGTGCCCGGAGCTGGCGATGATGGGGTCGTGCGTCCTCGTCGTGCTGATGAAGGGCGCCGACGTGTACGCCATGAACGTCGGCGACAGCCGCGCCGTGCTGGCGCACCAGGCCGAGCCGGACCTGTCCCACGTCGTGCTGCCGCGGGGCAGCCACCACGATGGCGACGGCGACCTCGCCGGCGTGAAGGAGGCGATCAAGCGGCAGTTCGACGAGTGCGAGATGGGGGAGCTGGCGGCGCTGCAGCTCACCATGGATCACAGCACCAATGTGTACAAGGTTATTATACTCCCTAGTATTCACCATTGCATTCAGGGTTTAATCTTTCGGTTTGGACGTTTCTATTGAAGGGTGCTGAGATACCAACATTTTGAAAAAAAATTACACAAATTTAAACAAAATATTGCCAAATTCACAAGAAAAAAAATAAAAAATTTGGCTGAAACTATATCATATTGTGGGGAGGGGTCTGAAATGACCGAAATTTTGAAACTCTGATTGCATTGACATTGTATTGGTTGGTTCTGATGGAACTAATTGATTGGATCGCCATTGAAATGTGTAGGAGGTGAGAAGGATCAGGAGTGAGCACTTGGATGATCCTGGCTGCATCACCAATGGCAGGGTGAAGGGTTGTTTGAAGGTGACAAGAGCGTTTGGAGCTGGCTACCTAAAAGAGGTGTGCATATTTGTATCTAACTAAATTTTATTCTTAAACCACATATTAATCCTTTAGTGACTAACTATATCAAGCCTAACTATAGAAGAAACTAACTGTAATGACTAGCTTGCGTACATTTCAAGTTAACTTTGATCAAAGTCAAAACAACTTATAATCTGAAACGGAGGGAGTATTTGGTGTTGCAGCCCCGTTGGAACAAGGCTCTACTAGAGGTGTTCCAGGTGGATTATGTGGGTAGCTCGCCGTACATCAGCTGCCGTCCGTACATCCGACACCACCGGTTAGGGGCGCAGGACAAGTTCTTGATCCTCTCGTCGGATGGTCTGTATGACTACTTCACAAAAGAGGAGGTGGTGGCACAAGTGGAGGCCTTCACCGCCGGCTACCCCGACGAGGACCCTGCCAAGTACCTCAGCCACCAGATTCTCCTCCGGGCCGCCAATCAAGCTGGTTAGTTTTACTCTCTATATATAAACTCCCTCAATCTTAAAATATATAACACCGTTGACTTTTCGTATAACGTTGGACCATTCGCGTTATTCAAATTTAGTAATTCTCTCAGTATCTCCATTACAAGAAAACCGACAATAGAAAAATGTGATACTTCCTTAATAACCGTAAAATCACTCCTTCTATATATGTTGCTATTTAGTTGGCAATGCTGTTTGTTGTTGTTTTAACTTTGACCAATAATAATCGTAATAGTGCTTGTAAATTTACTAAAATGAATGGTCAAAGTTTGAATGTAAATGATGCTTGATGACAAATTTTTAGGAACTGAAGAAGTAATAGAACCTTTCTTTCTCATAGTTATTGTAGAAGAAAACATACCTGAAATAGCTTGTTAATTTTCTGGTTACCTCTATCTTGTTAGTTGCACTCTAATCAAGTCTTCATTTTTTTTTCTTTCAGAGTCAAGAACATGTAATTGTTTACTTATTATTACTTAGGGTTAATATTGATTTTAATTTTTTTGATGCATTATTTGTGTAGGGATGGGGTTCCATGAGTTGCTAGAGATTCAGCAAGGAGATCGACGACAGTACCATGACGATGTCTCCATCATTATCATCTCCTTGGAGGGAAAAATTTGGAGATCATCACAATGAACTAATCCTGTCCATGTACTAGTGATTAATCTCTACCACCAATATTGCATTGGTAGCATACATGATGCAATCTACAATGTACAAAGGATCAATCAATCACTGAGGGGGAGTAGCACATGCAATTTTTTTCCCCTCTTGTAAGTCAAAATCAATCACAAATCAATGAGCAAGTTTTGGCGGCAGTTTATTTTTTAATCTTGCTTCCATCGAGTTTTATGAAGGGATTATACATGATACTTCATTTTAGGATTTCTGTTTTGATTCTCTGTGTACTAGGTTAATATAGGTTGCGTTTAGTTCCGTGTCCTAATTTTTTTAAGTATATGGACACACATTTGAAGTATTAAATATAGACTAATAACAAAACAAATTACATATTCCGACCACAAACTGCGAGACGAATCTTTTGAGCCTAATTAATCCGTCATTAGCACATATGGGTTACTGTAGCACTTACGGCTAATCATGATGTAAATAGGTTCAAAAGATTTATCTCGCGATTTACATACAGCCTATGCAATTAGCTTTTCTTTTTATTTACATTTGATGCTCCATACATATGTCCAAACATTCGATGTGATGAAAAAGTTGCAAGTTTGAAGAAAAAAGTTAAAATCTAAACACAGCCGTAGTAGTTTTTTTTATCTCACCTTCTATATAAAAAAGGGAAACAAACAAAAGAGCTTTATCAAAATGACAATAATTTGTATGTAAGCAGAAGACAGAAAGACACTTAGATTTTATACTTCGGAGATTTGATCATATACCTTCTTTTATATCGAAAAGGTAGGCAAAATGTGAGAAAAATGAACCAAAAAGCAGAGCTGTTCCCATAAGCAGTTTTCCCTCATTGGCCTAAAAAAATAAGTCAAAGCTAAAATTTTAAATTTTAAAAACTTAATTTTGAAGATGTTTTTAATGTAGTTTCTTTTTAGCACTGACTTATAGATCAAACACGTGTATAAAAGTTTTACCCACATTGTTTTGATTGCTAATAAACCGTTACGACTTGGGTAACTGACGAGGCTTAAAACCTATGTTACTTAAATAAAAAAGTATTATGTTTTCAACAACATATAGGAGGGAGCTATGTAAACGGGTTTGATTTGAAATTAATTCATCTAAAAATGTTTGAATTCCTCTAAAAAACGAAGGAGTTTGAATTGAGTGCGAGCAGCTCACTTGGAAATTGGAATGTCCCAAGCTAAAACAAAAAGAGTGAATCCACTAGTGTAGTGCTCCACTACACTCTTGCAATAGCAGAGCAGGGTATATAAAATCTGGCGAATCGAGAGGAGGAGGCGATCAATTCGATTAAATTCACTAAAATTCAATTCGAATTCAGATCGAATCGAGGGATCCCCCATCCCCATGGCGTCGCCGACGTCCTCCGCCTCCGCGCCGGCGAGCCACCACCTGCGCCTCTGGTGGCGCCGCCGCGGCCGCGGCGGCGCCGTCGGGGCCACCTTCACCGTCGCGCTCCTCGCCGCCGCGCTGCTCCTCGCCCTCTCCTTGTACGCCTCCTCCCTGCCCCGCGCGCCTACCACGCCCTCCTCCTCCTCTAACCTCGTCGGCCTCACCCTCGTCCGCCGCGCCAAGGAGAAGGGCGCGGGTCAGTAGTCCTCTCACCTCGATTTGATCCCCTTTCGTGTTTTGCAACATAGTTGGTCAGGTGGAGTGTGTTTATGCTTTTGAGTGTGATTTTGCAGTGTGCTTGGATGGGAGCGCGCCGGGGTACCATCTGCAGAGAGGCTCCGGCACTGGATCTCAAAACTGGCTCCTTCACTTGGAGGTGAGCAGCCTTTTGGATCTAGTTCTATTGATTTAGATACAGAACCATGAATAATTAGTTTAGTTTAGAGGACAATGCATGTTTCGTGGGTTTCAAAACCCTTGAAATTTAAGCGCTGGAATAACTGCACTTTCGAGTAAGAGTTGCTCATGTTGTTCATGTCATGGTATGATCTATAAACACTCCGATTATGATAGCCTGACACAAACTTTAGGCATGATTTAGCTGTAGCTGACTCGGTGTTGATGAAACAATGGGCCTAGAATGGTTTTGCAGAAAACTAATGTTTGGAGCATATCAGCGTATAGCAATGCGCTGGTAATGGCACAGTTAGATTATTCATGAAATGATAGTGTTGTGGTATCTAGAGGGCTTCTTATTTTTACCATTTTTAACTAATGGATACTTGCTAATTGATGCTCCCGAGCTTCAGTTTCTTGTCTGCCCAGTTTTTCTTGTTTGCGTTATTGTCTTTGCCATTCTTGTCAGCTTTTCAATTTCCTGAATTATCGTGTTCCATGAGCTTTAGGGCGGAGGCTGGTGCCGGAATCTGAGGTCATGTGCTTCACGTCAAAAATCGGTGTTGGGTTCATCGCAATACATGGAATGCCAGATTGAGTTTGCTGGGATCTTGAGTAATGACAAATTTCAAAACCCAGGTAGCTACATTTTATTTTTATACTAGCTGTCTGCTCCTTTTATTAATAATGTGATCCAGTATTCAAACTGCTGTATTGCATCATTAGTACAATCTACAGTGTGTACAGTAGTCCCAGGTAGCTACATTTTATTTTTATACTAGCTGTCTGCTCCTTTTATTAATAATGTGATCCAGTGTTCAAACTGCTGTATTGCATCATTAGTACAATCTACAGTGTGTACAGTAGTCGTGCCTTCTGGTAAAATAATCATGTCCAAATAACTCGAGTTCTGTTGTTGCAACAGTTTTTTTACAACAGTGTTTTCAGCAGCATGAACAAGTCCTCATTGAGACTTTGAAAATTTCTTGGATAGTTATTTACTTACTGTATTTTGCAGCTTAACCTATCGTATCATATTTTACTGATTGTTTCTGACATAAATAATATATTTCACCATCATCTGTATATAACTAGCAGTTCATGCATTTGTATCATGTGTTCAAACAGAACTATCCATCTAGTATTTACTTGGTGTGAGATCAGGCCAATTGTTGACTACAGAACAAATTCCTTGCTCCTTTCAGGAGTAATATTTTTGAACTCCTAAATACTGGTAGTCTCATTCAGCTTGCCTTCCATGTGCAGATTTTTACAATTGGAATAAAGTTAAGATAAGGTATTGTGATGGGGCATCATTTTCTGGAAACGTCAAGAACGAATTGCAGGTCTGATTTGCCCTTTTTTTTTTCAATAGATGTTCTTAGTAACTCAGTATTTGTTCTGACATCCAGGTATTGTTAATCATTGCAGAATGGCACAAAATTCTTTTTCCGGGGCCAGCGTATCTGGGAGGCAGTAATGAGCGAACTTCTACTAAAGGGACTCAGGCATGCCAAACAGGTAATTCCTAGCAAGCACAACAATGTTCTTTTTTATTATTTTTCAAGCGTATTCATGATTCAAATGCATGAATCAAACATCCATCTTAATGTTATATTGTTGCCCTGCATGGATATATGCATTTTTAGCTGAGGTTAACTGGGTAAAAATATTCTAAGAACAGAATAGGTCCTTTTGGCTCATTTCTTTGGTAATCAATTGAATGACACAAAGTTTCGGTGTGTTTCTGAAGATATTTGGCAATCAATTAAATGTTGTTTACTGAAATATAATGTATTCCAAAGAAACAATATGGCTGATTAGTGATCGATAAATAACATGGACCCGCTACATATGAAGTATTGACAATGGTGTCTAACTTTACTTTTCTGTGTACCCAAGGGATCTCTTCACCATTGTCTATGAAGCTCTGTATAACTACTTGCTGATCTTTACTGTATGTTTTTCTTACCATAGTATGTATTCACATGCTTACAAAATGACCGTATATCTTGATCTAATATACTATGCTGTTTTCCATATAAGAAATTCAACTGTTGTACTGATGGTGTAATGCTGATATTTTCCAGCTTTCAGGCTTTTCTAACAGGATGCTCTGCTGGTGGGCTAGCCACTTTCATTCACTGCGATAATTTCCGTACACTGCTACCAAAGGATTCTAGGGTTAAGTGTCTTGCGGATGGTGGATTTTTCCTCGATGTGTATGTTTCCAAATCACCTTTGCACGTGCTTTGTGATTTTCAATATTTTTTTCATGCATGCATGAAGTACTTGCTAGATATTCTGTGTCAATCTGAGTATTTGCAGCTGTAGGCACAAATAGTAACTAGAAGACTTCAAACATCCAAACTATTTGAGTGTATGAACATTGAAAATCTTGTACTGACGTATATATAAAATGAAATCGTCCAACGAGATGATATTGTGTTATTCTTACTCCGGTGTCTTGTTATAAAATCATTCCTGGACTGGGCCAACTCGAGGTGGTACATATGCATTCATTCTGACCTTTCAGATTAGATTTTTTTGGAGTTTGCACTTCCTCTACGGCATCACCTAAGTCACTAGTTCATTTCAAGGCATTAATTGTCAGCAAGCAAACATGTTGCACACTCCTTCAGCACTAGCTGATCAGGAATAAGAAAGTATATTCAATATGCCATTTTTTCAGAGAGAAAAAAATATACTGTAATAGAAAATTGTACTGCATTATCTTCAGCTTCTATCTATCTCATTATGTTTTTTTTTCTCCATTACAGAGAGGACATTTCTGGGCAAAGGACCATGCGAGCATTCTACAACGATGTTGTCCGTCTTCAGGTCTTTCCCTTCCTTCCTCCTATAAAGTTATCTGTTTCCAATACTCAAATCTCTTTCTCGAATGTCCTTTTTTCAGGATCTGCGTGGAAGGTTTCCCCATTGTGGTCCAAACATGGATCTGGGCCAGGTTAGTCATGGTATGCATTTATATCAGTAATCTTGCTATCCCTGATCTTATGCTTTACTAAATCCTGGCCATTAACTTTGTTCCAGTGCTTCTTCCCAAGTGAAGTTGTAAAGGACATCATCACCCCAGTATTTGTTCTTAATCCAGCGTATGATGCTTGGCAGGTATCCTTATTTCCACCACTAGAGTTCTCCAGTGTTGTGTAAAACTATCAGTGTCAAATATTCTTAAAAATTCCCATTTCAGGTGCAACATGTGTTGAGTCCAGTAGCATCTGACCCTCAACATTCATGGCTAGAATGCAGACTGGATATTAGCAAGTGTGATTCGAACCAACTTGAAATTCTCCAAGGTTGAGTCACCTTGTGTCTTATTATATAATTAACTTATCCGCCTTTCAGGATTTTGTAGTCATGTTTTTCTATATGAAACATACTTTGCAGGTTTTAGGAAAAAGTTACATGATACTATAAGTGAACTTAAGCACAAAAAGGACTGGGGCTTTTTTATCGACTCATGCTTTATACACTGTCAGTCGTTGAACTCCTTGACTTGGCATTCTCCATCTTCTCTTAGAGTCAACAACAAGGTAATGCTTTCATCCTCTAAAAAGAAAACAGAAAGAAAAAAAATGTCTACAGTTCAAGGAACATTATATATTATGTCAAATTGACAAATTGTAGGTTAGCCTGTGTTGAGGGCTAGCCTTTGCAAATTTATGGTGACCGTCAGCTGACTTAACATCTAGTATTTACAGTGATGATGTTCTTGAGATTATTTATGTGTTTTAAACTATTCGATGTACAAGAAAGAAAGGTGTCCTGTTAGTCACAAGATAAGAGTGACTCTATAAATAGTTTGCCGAGGATTCAGCCTATAAAAAAACAGGAAGAAGCTCCTCAGCAGTCAGCTGTGCTACTGCTGTACATGAGTACATCGTCTAAGCCCCATAAATATATTATTTAATGTAACATCACAGGACATCCCTTTGTAGGTCATCTGTTGTAGATTGCATGTCTCCACTACGGCATTACCTCATGTTAGTTTAATTTCCTGCACATGATACTTACTGAGCTAACCATGAAGGTGTCAGTATTCCTCCAATCTTCTTGGTTTACTTCTTCAATATTTTGCTCGTGGTCTAACGTTGAATCTGCTGAATAGACCATTGCAGAGGCGGTTGGAGATTGGTTCTTTGACAGAAGAGAGGTGAAGGAAATTGATTGTGAATATCCCTGCAACCCGACTTGCCACAACTTGGTTTTTGCCAAGCCTTTCAAGGCATGATGAAGTTCTAAACACGTTTCTCTTTTTGCCATGATATTGTAAAACAGGAAATTTTATATCAATCATCGGTCATCATGTAATCTTCAGACTCGTCGGGTGTTTGACACCCAAAATCATACATCTGAGATAGTTAGACTGGCCGAATTTTTTTTCCACGCAATTTATGTAGGATTATAAGTAGTTTATTCAAAAGTAGAATTGTATGTGCTGTACTTCACAACTTGTTTTCTATAAAATAAACAAAAAGTGTATTTCTTGTACTGTTGTAGTATTGCCTATACATACATGTCTGGTCAATCTACCCTATCATAATTTGGACCCTGTACCTGCCATCAATCAGCTTAGATATTTTAATTTTCCATACGATTAACGTAATGATTTCTAGCTCTTGAAAGCAAACATGTCGTTTTCTTCTGACCTTTTGACCTTGTTCTAATAATATGCGTGGCATATTGATTAATTGAGGAGATGATGCAATTTAACTGACAATTCCATCTCACGAAAAGGCCAGCCATGGGCTGTCATTTGAGATAGATGGGCATCTAACCTGTCATTATCCGTTAAGCAGTGGGATTACTGATCGTTTCCATTACAGGGACGCGCACGAGGCAGCCTGAGAAAAGAGAAGGAAGCTAATGAAAACGAAAGCGGCCAAGACCAAGAAAACGAGTCGACGGTGATGCCGCGTTAGGTCGCTCATCAACAGTTGTCTCTCTTTCCCTCCATTTCTGGTCCAGCCATAAACACCATTAATACCGTTTTTTTATCCTCTTTCCAAAGGAAAATTTGCTCAATACTTGACTGAAGTTAACATGACATTGTTCATCACTCGTTTTCAGAAAAGAAAACAAAAAAAAAAGAGAGGGGACATTATTCATCACTGTAGTGGTAGTGTGCCTATAGGCACGTCACTGCTCTCCAGGAACAAAACGACACAACCATTGTCTCCTAATTCAGCGTCTATTGGGACCCAATGGGAGCACAAGTAAAAACAGCCATTGGGGCTGAGTGATGAGCCATCAGAGAGTAATTAATCGCACTTTGAAATTATTAGTTAGTTTCTGTCACATGATGAGGTGTGGCACCAAGATATTTTTTGCTTGAGTGATCATATGGACTATAGAATGGCCAAAGCTTCACAAATATCTGTCCGTGTTATCGTCAGTTCGTCACAAGAAGCAAAAGAACTACTAGGTCGATCACCAAGCCTGACGTGGAATTGCAGCCATGACTTGGAAGGTTTCCAAATTCCAAGTTGTGTGCTGTGTCCTGGTCAAAACAAACTACAGTAGCACTTGGCTTGTGTCTCATATAGTCATCTCCTAGTCCTTAAACTCTGCATAACAACAAAGCTTTTGCCACAAAAATTCTTGTTATCTCCATGAATTTCTTTCAATCTAAACCCAATCCACACGGCAGACTTCAGTGTTAATCAGAGTTGGTCCTCAGTCTCACCTAAACCTATGATGCTAAGTCCATCTTTCCAAGTGAAATGTAGTGGTATGATTTGTCGATAGAAAAATTATGCTACTCCTGGATCTCACAATATCACTGCAGGTAGGAGCACAAGAGAAGGTACAGATCGCAAGGACAACCATACAGCTACAGGCAACAACAGTCTTCATTTTATCAGCCTGAAGAAAAGAAACAATCTGATGCTGATGCCATCACGAACGAACGAAGGAAGCCAATTACTAGCAGTAACAATCCGGCTGTAACAGCCGGACGACGATGGACAGTGGCACTGACAGAGACAGTGACACGCCACCACAGTTCAAAGAACCGGTACACACTGGAGTACGGTACATACAATGTCATCACATAGGCAGAGACCGCAGCTGCTGAATTCATGGCGATCCAATGGACCACCCTGCTGATGGCTGCAGCATCACCAGGACATGAACTCGCACCATTATAACACGAGACAAGGGCCAAAAATGGGGGCATGATTCATCACACAGAGGAGGAGGGGTCAGGCCGGCGCAGAGCTCACATGCCATGGCAGGCTAACTTTAGAGGTGACGAACATGAACCCCGTTTCACATCTCTGCTGCATGCATCCCTTAACCACACCAACACTCACTGTGTGATTGATGATGAATTGCTCTCACTCACTCACTCACTCTCTCTCTGGTCTTTCAGAGCTCCTATGCATATGCTAAGCTTAACCCGGCAAGCCGAAAAATAGGGTGGGCACACAGACAATGGGGAGTGGAGGGTTCTACTTATTTAGTCCCTATCTATTTAACTTTCCATGGATCAAAGTTGCTCCAAATTAGCCATTGGATTTTCATCTGGGTTTCTGATACCAACGGATGTTTTGAGGATGATGCGGCGATTGTCCGTGCGTTGTTCTGCTTTCATAGATCGTGCTCAGGCTTGTCCAGGTTGCTGCTGTCACTGTCCGCCATGCGGCTCGAGCCACGGCCAAGCTTTGAGAAGGAGCCCATGGCCGAAGGTAGCCCTTTGAAGCTGCTGCTGCCCTCACTGAGGTTGTGAGATCGACGCGACCGCTTCCGGGTGAGCTGCAGGGATGACGGCTTGTCAGGATCACAAGCAGACCTTGTTTGGGCCACCACCAGCCGTGAGATGCTGCCCCGGCAGAATGGGCAGGCCGGTGAGGGCGGTGTCAGGGTCGTCGGATTGGGTTTGTTGTGACAGCACAGTGCCAGCGTGCACGGTGCACACATTTGATGTCCACAGTCTTGCACCTCAATGGTGCAAGCCTGGTCGAAGCAGATGCAGCAAAGCTCCGTGTCGCTCACCTGTGCCCAAATGATCAACACAGCCATTCAGTCATCATGCAAATGCACAGAAAGCTAAATTACACAATGTGTTTATGGGATCCCAATCTGACAGATAACACTGAAATTGTTCAGCACTCAAATACCTCTGAGCATGCATCGTCATCGGCACTGTCATCACCGGGCGAAGGGGATGGCAGGGAGTACTTTGTGCCATTCAGGATTTTCTTCTCCCTCTCCCTGTTGGCTTCCATCAGAGCTGCTTCCAGGAGAGCCTTAGCTTCTGGTTCAAGCTCACTGATGAACTTAAGTGGGGATGGCCACACCATGGGCTCTGCTGATGTAGGGTTCAGCAAAGCTGCACATGCTCCATGGTTCCGTTTCAGCGCAACAGAATAGGGAATTCTCCTGGGGAAACAAAAACCATTAAAATTAAAATCAGTGGCAGAGCATGGGCAATTCAGCAAAAGGACAGGTCAAGTTTGAGAAGAACAGCAAGCTCATGTGAATTCAGCAAATGGTCAGCGAGTTCACCTGTTACTACTTGCTAGACTGAGGTCTACTGTCTAAGAACTGCAGGGATTCTACTAAGCACCTAAATTCAACACCTGAACTTCACTAACAACTATGCTTGATAGCACATCAATGTTTTCTTCTATATGCGCCAAGACAAAAACTGAAGGGGGAAAGATCTAGTTCTCACCCAGCCGAATCCCTTTGGAGCCGATCAGCTCCCCAGGCAAGCAGCTTCCTGATGCAATCCAAGTTCCCGCTACGAGCAGCCAAATGAAGCGACGTGCTTCCAGGGAAGCTGCATCAAACAACACCACCACACGAATCAGCACTGGTAGCAAGGAACCAACAGAGCTGAACAGCTGATCACCAAACATTAATTTGGGATGCCACCAAGATCAGCAGCATTACCCATATGATCCTGTCAAAGCCGACACAATGGCGCCGTTCTCCAGCAACACCTGCACGCACCCCGGCCGCCCCTGCCTGGCCGCGAGATGCAGCGGAGTGGCGCCGTGGTCGTCCCTGACGTTGACGAACCGGGCGAAACCCCTGCCAAGCTTCGACAGCAGCAAGTGAGCTCACAGAGACATCCAGAGCTATTCTATAGCTGTACCAAAGCCACACGACAGGATGAGGATGATCTCACCATGAGTCGGCCACCGGCGTGGTCTGCGCGGCGGCGAGGATGGCCTGCAGGCAGTCGACGTGGCCGTAGTACGCCGCGTGGTGGAGGCAGGTCCTCGCGTGCACCGAGTCGAACATCAAGATCTGGTGCGAAATCGTAACTGTTACTGATTTTTTCAAACAGAATTACTACAGTATTATCAGTATACTGATTTTGCAGTTCTTTTCTCTCACATTTGCGTCGGCCTGGAGGAGCTTGAGCACGCAGTCGATCTTGCCGTGCATGGCCGCGAGCATCAGCGGCGTCTGCAGCATAAGCAGAAGAAGAGCAAAGCAAGGTGAGAAAACAAAAGGACAAGACGAGATCTTTCTTTTTCATTCAAAATCAAAATATGATATTTTCAAGCAGATACTAGTAATTCGAAAAACAGTAGCAAAAAAGAAGAGAGATTTTGGTGGGGATCTCGCACCTGCTTGTGCCGATTCACCGCGTCCGGCGGCGCCCCGCGATCCAAGAACATGGAGAGCACCTGGAAGAAGAAGAAGAAAGAAAACAAGAGAGAAAGGGTGAGACAAGCAAGTCCCGGAGACCGAGGGAAGAAGAAGAAGAAGAAGCAGTGAGGTGAGCGACCTCGATGCGGCCATTGGCGGCGGCGATGTGGAGGACGGAGAGGCGGTCGTAGAGGGTGGCGCGGCGAGCGAGGGAAGGGTCGGCGGCGAGGAGGGCGGCCAGGGCGTCGAGGTCGCCGAGCTGCGCCGCCCGGAAGAAGTCGTGCTCGTCGCCGGTGCGGGCGCAGCTGACACCGTGACCCATGGCCGCACCTCCCTCCTCCTCCGCCGCCGGCGAAGGCGCAGTGGGTGGCGCTGCCGTGGAAGGAAGGCCGAGAGTGAGAATGGGGAAAGGAAGGAGCTCAACGCCTCTTTATTGACCCTTCTTCCTTCTTCACTCTCTCTCTCTCTCTCTCTCTCTCTCTCTAGCTAGTCTCTCCCTTTCTCTCTCCTCTCTTTTTTTTTAAAAAAAGAAGAAATATTCAAAACAGGTAGAAATATCTTCGAATTATTTATTTGAGCCTTTCACTGAATGCTGAAATTTTTTTCATTCCTCGTAACTGCTACCCCCCCCCCCTAATTTATGACTCTCTTCAACTCATTTTTACAATTCAGTTTGCAGTTTTTTTTTTACTTTTTCCAATTGGATGAAAATTGTACGGATAGGAAAAGTATCCATATTTCAAAGAAAAAAAAGGGTCTAAAGTTTCTTCGATTCCCTGTGATTAGTCTCCTCTAAGAAAATAACGTGGGTATCACTTTACTTTTGAGAAGTCTCCTCTGTGTTCTTTCGGCCAGTGATCGATCGATGCTCTTGTTACCTAAACCGCAGGTGAGATTAGATTAGGTGCTAATGCTACTACTTTGTACTACACGCCTACCGTTGCTCTCTGGTTATCGTGGACCCTTCTTTCCCTTCTTCAAAGGCAAGTCTATGTAAAATGTCTCTAGCTAGCCTCTCTTATTTTGTGTTGCCACTGCACTGCACCACACAACCAGACTGACAAAAAAAATAACCAGGTTGATTGGCTTATTGGGCTCATTTGCCAAGCATTTACAGTGGCTAAAATTGTACTAGTTCTTTTTTGGGTAAAATCATGTTTGTTGTTCATATGTGAAAGTAGATTAATTTATTGTTATTTTTAACATTACCAAGTTTTTCATTGTCGAAATTTAAAGAGGCAACATAGCAAATACGCCATTACCAACGCAACCCCTGCTAAATTCTAATAATTCTAAAATTTTCCTCTTAAAACCCTATCAAAATTTGAATAGGCCTCGAACCAAGCACTAGAAACAATTATTTTCTTTCTTTTTTTTGCAATTTTTTTTGTAAGTTGTAAATTGAACGAGTCAAGCAGTTTTATTTGATAAAGAAATTGTCACCCGCTATATTTTATTTCCCTCTATTTATCCACTACATCATCATAACCTAAGCAAAAGAGATTTAAGAGACATACCCAAATAAAAAAGAAATGTCGTAGTAATCTTTGCCGAATAGGAGAAAAAAGATTAGTCATCATTTCTTTTATATTTTTCCCCAATAAAATGAACACGCGTGTACTCTTAAATCAAAACTAGCGAGATCTTTTAAATCTGCTTGCGTCCTTCATGGATTAGGTAATCAAGAAAATACACTCAAAACTGAAAAACAAAAGTGAGGAGTCGTGATCTTTGGGGATGAGTCGGCATGTATGATTGATGAAGCCATGAAGGCAATCATCATGGTTTATCTTCTCTTTTTTCCGGTGTGGTGGAAATGGTTTTATTGGACGTATATATTATTAGTGGGCACAAATCAAATTATTGCGAACTTGCAAGGAGACGTGTGTGTACAAGAAAAGGAGAGCAGATGGTAAACGTAGGACCCATCACTCCATGCATGCGTGGTACCATACTACCATTAGACATGCAAAGCTCCCTTTTAATTAGCATGATCATACATAGTTAACTTAATTTGTGTATAATATTTTTCTTTTTTTCCTCCAAATGGGGGTTGTTGCAAGTTTGAAGGAGAATGATTCCCTCCATTTTCAAGGCGACATATTGCAACTTTGCAAGCAATGTGGCTCAAAGAAGGGAGCACTTTGTAAAAGTAAATAAAAGTCTTTTTTTTTTGGGTAATGTAGTGTGTCGGTGCTTCTTTCTTTCCGGCTATTATTATGTTGGAACTGAATTATTGAAATGAGTTAATTAGTGGATAGCACAAAACTATTGTGAAATTAAATGCTGATTTCTAGGTAAATTAATTAATCGATCATGGAATCATCTATCCCGTACATATTTCCTCTGTTCTAAAAAAAAATAATTTGAGTGGGGATTCAACACCATTTAGAACGATGAATCTGGATAATCTTTTTGAGTGGGGATTCTAGCTTGATTTTTTGTTGACAAGAGGGAGTACATGCATTGGGGACACGAAATGAAGTTTTTCGAGATTGAGCTGTAAAGGCTCACAACTCGTACAAGAAGAAGAGTTTTGACAAGAAGCCTTGATTGATCGTTTGATGTGATCCTTACTCTCGTTCTGTTGTGTTTTGTTTTTCTTGCCCCATGTCCGATATATGCATGCAGAATCGTCCCATCACAGATTCGAAATGGGGCATTCTACTGGAGATCCACAGTTTTGACAATGGTATACTGTAGTAATTGCATCGTTTTGGTAGTAGAGTTTTTTTTTTAAATGGAACATTTGCAGTTATTGTTAGCTGGGGTAAAGGACTGCAATTTGCAATTTAAAAGGAACAGGATTAGATCACGCTAACCAAACCATATGGTGATGACAGTGTGGTAAGCAGGGTTGAACATGAGAAGGTATTTTTAGCTCCTCAAACAAACAAATGAGCTCCGTTTTCTTCTCTAAATCATTTGCTTAAATCTCTACTCAAGAATCCAGATCTCTAAACAATACTTTAGTTAATTTCAAAGAGGCCCTACTGATTTGTCGGTTTGCATCCAAAGATGATGGGCAGGGAAGATCTCCCGTGGGTAGGAGCAGAAGCAGAGCATGGAACAACGAGCTAAGCACATGTCATGTACACACCCATTTCTCATTTCTTATTGATTAATTGGTTCGCACGGTTCAGAAGGTTAAGTAGGAGTAATTAATTAATGGGTACACACATCACTGTGGCATGTACCTGGACAGATGAACCACTGGCCCCACATCATTTTCCTGCCTAGCTACTTGCTTAATGCACATGCTGTGTTACATAATCCATCCTACTTGGATGAGCCAGGTTAGTTTACTGACACCATCTACTTAAGTTATTTTTGAGCTGATGGATGCATGGTCTAAATGATTCACTAGTACTATGATCACATGTAGCCATAGATGATAAGCATATTTCTTATTTACCCAAACTACCCAACCAATCTTATTATTAAATCTTGAGCAGTTGCGCCGTTAAAGTTAGCTGCTTTAACTCAAATGGATTAACCTTAGCTTAACTTGCTGACGAGAGCCTAGCTAGCTCCATGACCGTGCAACAGTGAATGATAAAAGAGAGATATAATCAAATTGTCGTCAAATTAACTGCAGATCAGAGATGCATCGATCACAGCCACTTGTGAGTAGTGTACGTAATGTCAATTAGCAGAACACTACTGTTCCAATTGGGCCACTATTAGGGTGGACCTAAGCTTGCCTAGTGTGGTCTCTTGCTGATATATAGAATCAGTTCCAACCACTGGTTATTGTTACTGTGGCCCCCCATCTCTCTTGCACTGATTCCACTGATCATCGATCCCAATTATATATGTATGTGGCACGTTTTATCTCATCACATTTCTATTTTGGTAGTACTGATTAGTCAAATAGAGATTAGAAAATTAAGCACATAATACATGTTTTACATTAATATTGTCTTAGTTTTTATATGGACTTCTGAAATTAATATTGATTTTGTGAACTATTTGGCTTTTTAATGAAAGCTGGGCGTATGCATTTCCTCTAAAAAAATAATATTGATTTCTCAGTTTTCTATGCAAATTAGGGTTGGCGAAAGATGGCTAAAAAATAAAGTAGAAATAATATAGTATGATCTCAACAAAAACAAAACCTACCAATTTTCGGAGTCTCTCTGAAAACATGGACAATGATTTGGTGGGGGAGATTTACCATTTAAGTTTTCCTCAATAAAGTTTGCTTTTGATCTTTTATGAAAAAACTAAAGTCAGAGGAAAATATCTTCGCCCGGGTAGTACGCGTGGCATGCATAATGCTGATGGATGTTTCATTAGCAAAGACAGTCACAACCAAACAAACTTTTGGTTTAATTAAAAGTAAACCCGGGATTAGAATATATAATAACATCCTTATATATTGCCCAATGCTTTCTGTTAATTAGTAGTAATGGTTTCGCAATCAGGTTGATGACATGAGATGCTCGAGAGACTGACACGTCCATTACCGGACGGACCATTGGTTGTTACTGATGTTAATGTTGTTCTGTTCACAAGGATTGGCGAATCGAATCCAATGAAGCGTGATTATGGTGGTTGCTAGATCTACTTGTAATTATCAATTATGACTCACTAATCACTGTAGTTTGGATGCTAAAGTTGAAAGAATTGGTGCTAATGGCTTCGGCTCACCAAACATTGGTAGGTTTCGATGCTGACATCTCTGAAACAGGAATATGGTTTTACATAGGTGAAATCTCTGAATTTTTACTCAATTTTGCATACTCTGATAATCTGAATCTGAGCTAGCATTCCATTTGAAAATCACAGAAATAACAGGAATATTGATCGTTCGTAGCATTTCTATCAAATCCCGCATAGTTTATGGATCTTAAAAAATAAACAACAAAGCTAGCTAACACATTGAAAATTTCAAGTTCCATTCAGGAGATCGGGCTATCAAGCTCCAATCCCTTGTGCAAATCATTGGTTACCAATTGAGCCCAGCCCATGAAAGACGGATAGGAAATTCGGCCCATTTGAACATATGAGCAAACAGCAGCATTGTCACCTCTGAATGAGTGATCAGAACGAAATCAAAATTCTCAAGAATAGCATATGGCATCATACGCGCTCCTCTTTTTTTAAAAATTTTTTTTTTCAGAGAAATGTATTTTTTACCCAACCTCTATATCCAACCGGATATATGCAGCCATTTAAATTAGAAACTTAGCCCCACAAACAACCCAAATTCGCTCATATGAAGATTTGAGCTCAAGACTTTGAGGGTGCTAATTAGCTCACTGCAACCACTAGGATCATTTGTGCTCCTCCATGACCCGTTCTAGTAATTAAACACTGTTCCGTATCAAGAATCCACGATCCCTTCAGACAAAGAAAAGACATTCTCCAATGGCATTTTCCTGAACCCTTGACTGAATCTCTGAATTGTTCAGTTTAAAAGAAATTAATGCAATGCCAAAGTTGCAAAAAGAACCAACCAACCATTGCTGCAGAATACAAATCGCAAATGCGTTCGTGTTCAATAATCATAACTGAATTTTTATCATTTGAGAATATGTGTAGACAGCAAAATTGCAATGTAGAAGTAAAAATATAGCATATGGAGGCATCCCATGATCCGTTGTAAACATTGAGCTGCATCACGAATGAATTTATGATCAGGCCATCAGGGAAAAGAAACATTTCTCCAATGGCGTATTTCCTGAACCCCTGACTGAATCTCTGAATTTTTCAGTTAGAGAATGCAAATCGCGAACGCGATCGAACTCGATAATCAAAACTGAATCTTTTATCAGTAATGTTTTCATGTACACTGTATAATCGATCGCAAACGTAGTATACGTATACAAGCGCTCATCGCTTCTCTTTACGAATCAATCAAACCCAATCAATCTCGCAAGAGCGGATTACTACTTCTTATTCACAACTTGATCGAACTTGAACTCTCATCAATGGCGCGCGGATCATGCCATCTTGCTCAGTAGTAGCCACCGTACGCCGACGCCATGGGCATCCCGTACTGCACCGGCATGGCGCCGGCGGCGAGCCTGTCCATGGCGACCTGACCCTGCATGCCGCCCTGCCTGTACTGCGCCCACATCTGCTGCTCCTGCACCAGCAGCTGCTGCTTCCTCTCCATCTCCGCCATCTGCACGTACGCCGGCGGCGGCACGCCCATCGACGCTGCGAACGGGTCGCCGCCGGTGGTTCGCGCCGTGCCGTCGGGCGCCGGCAGCGCCAGCACGGGCGCGCGGCGCGGCGCCGCCACGCTGCTCGCGCTCCCCGTCGCCGCCTCGTGCGCGCCCACCTGCTGCCGGACGGCGCCCTGGTCGTACATCCCGTGCAGCAGCAGCGGGTCCAGCCCGCCGCCCATGGACGCCTTCTGCCGCGACAGCTTGCTCGCCGTCTCCACCAGGGCGAGCTCCCACTCCGCCTTGCCGGCCTCCGCCGCCGGCGTCTGCCACGCCGACGTCACCTCGGCCGCGTCGTCCGACGGGAAGGCCACCCACCCGCCGTTCTCCGTGCCGGAGAAGAGCGCCAGCGCGAGCTTGTTCTCCTGCTCGTCTTCCACCACGGGTTCCCTGAGGTCGACGAGGTCGCCAGTCTGCGGCGGCGGCGGCGGCGGCGCCATTTGTTCTGGTGCAACTTTCTCCGGCGCCGATCGCGATGGCTCAGCGGCGTGATGCTCCGGCGCCGGGAGCGCCTTGATGCCGTTCATGTCGAGCTCGTCGCTCTGGGCAGTTTGCTGCTGCTGCTGCTGCCATGGAGGCGGCGAGCTGTGACCCGCCCTGCCGCGCTCTCGCACGAACTGCTCGAGCGTCTCGAGGAGCTTGTCGTCGATGCGCTTGACGTCGGCGAAGTCGGCCGGGCGGGCGAGGCGGACGTCGTCGCACCAGCCGTAGAAGGCGAGGAGGTCGTCGGTTTGCTTGGCGGTGCTGACGTGTGCCTCGAAGACCTTGACGCAGTCGGGGTAGTCCATGTCGAAGAAGCGGTCAAGGAGGACGGCGAGCACGACGGCGACGTCGGAGCAGAGCTGCGTGCTCTCCTTGACCACCGGGTAGAGCGTGGCGAGCACGACGCGGCTTTGCCTCGCGCCGCCGGATGGGCGGCACGCGAGGACGCGGTCGAGCAGCTGGCGGAGCTGCAGCGCCCGGCCCAGGAGCGCCTCGGTGTCCATCTCTTGCACCGTCGCCGCCGTCGACCCCCGCGGCGGCGATCCCGTCTCGTCGGCGAAGCGCACGGTGCGCGGCGCGGGGAGGAGGGATATGAGGAAGCGGGCGCGGTGGTCGAGGTAGAGCGCGTAGGCGCGGACGAAGGCGGAGTGGTCCCACGACGCGGAGTGCGCTTCGTCGCGGAACTCGGCGAGGAGCGCGAGCATCGGCTCGCCGCGGCGGCCCGCGGGGCGGACGAGCTCGTGGCGGAAGTGCGGGTCGCCGTCGGCGACGAGGCGGTGGGCGAGCGCGAGGCACTTGGCGGCGACGACGTAGTCGCGCGTCCTGGAGAGGCGGCGCGAGAGGGAGGCGGCGCAGGCGGCGGTGTAGGGGCGGGAGTGCGCGGTGAGGGTGACCACCTCGCGGACATGGCGGTCCTCCGCGGGGGCGTCCTCGTGCGACGTCGCGCGGACGATGGCGACGTCAAGCTCCGGCGCGATGGCGGCGGAGACCTTGGCGATGCCGATGGAGGTCTGGTCCTTGACGGCGCCCAGCGCCTTGCGGATCGACATGGCGCCGGCGATGGAGCAGCGAGCAGAGCAATGGGCAGTGGCAATGGCGAGCTCGCGACGAGGTGTTCATCCGGTTCTTGACGACGTAGGAGGACGCGGTTTTTGAAGAGGAGGGAATTGGTCAGCAGAAGATCGGACGGCTGAGATGGGAGGAAGGGTGGAGATGGACGGACGAGATGGATTCGGAGAGTGGGTGGCACGTAGGAGTGGAGGGGGCACAAGTCAAAGGCGTGGCCGGCGGGCGCTGACACTGGGCCCCATCGTTGGTTCGCTGGGAATTTAGTTGGAAAAATATGAATACTATTTGATTTCTTCTTGAGGAATTAAAACTCGTGTTGTCTTCACTCGTTTGGACCGGAAAAGTACACGTTTTCTTTTTTCTAATTTCGATTTCTTGTCATTTTGTTTGATGGATTTCTTCTTTGTGAGGTGCCTTCGAAAGGAAGGTAGAGAAAGTACCAGGAAAAAAAAAACTTGGAGAATCAAACGAGTTGATGGGTGGGAATTTTTAGTTTTTATCAAGATAGCATATATGGATCAATCAGATGATACGATTCCATATTCGAAATGTGCGTATTACATACTATGGATTTGTGGCCAGGCATGCATTCACAAAATGCAAAACATTTCCACTAAAAAAACAAATAAAAACATTCACATGGAAACTGATCGAGAAGTTTCAATTACGAATGAAATTGATCGGACGTTTCATTCTGATGAAGGGCCGTGCGGCCCAGTAATGGGATGGGCCTCCAGTGGGCCCACAGCACTCTCGCATGTATAGTTGGATAAAAGAGCATTTATTAATTAATTTGGCCATATCATACATCACACGATAATTAATCGTATAATCGATTGTCTAGCTAGTTACTTTAGTTAGCGTTTAATCCTTCAGCTAGGGAAGGTAAGAAATTTTAGAGCCTGCCTGGGAAGGTAAGAAATGTTTGCACTACTAAAACTTAAATTCTTACCTTCAGCTAGGGAAGGTAAGAAGTTTTTTGAACAGTACAAGGTCTATGGTCGGTGGTCCTCTTCAAGGAGTTTTTTTTGGCAAAGCTATAGCTATATCCACTTCAAAAAATCTTATTAGCCAAACAGTCTAGATTGAAAAGGCTCGTAACTGTACTTCACATAAACAAACTAGTAGCCAAACGTGATGTTTCTCTAAATTCTTATTAGCTACTCCCTCTATTTCATATTATAAGTCATTTGTATTTTTTACTAGTCAGCATTCCATGATCAAGACCTACATGCACAACAGCGCAATTATAAAACTTTGTTAAGTTTGACTAAATTCGTAGAAACAATTTTATAGTTATATTGTTGTGTATATATGTAGGTCTTGATCCTAATTTTTGTGGGCCTCATTCTGCTAAATTGCAGCCCAGGAATGACAAGGCCTCGAGTGGGCCCTTAAACTACACCCTGATCATATGTCACTTATCGTGAGCATTAGTTTAATTTAATTAATTAATGGGGTAGTGACATACCGCTCTGTACTAAAAAAATCAACCGAGTACCATGCGAATTTAGACATATTTCTGTTAAATTCATTGTACTAGAATATATCATATTAATTAATTAGTTATAGGTTTTTTTTATACTGAGGGAATAATTAATACTACTCCATACTCCTGCCTAAATATATTAGCTAGCGCCATGAGAAAGATATATGTATCAATCGGGTAAATTGAAACAGGAGAGAGTTTTCAGGGAAAACTTAACGCTAATTTGGACTAACAAACAATACATTCATGCATCCATCTACCCTATAATTTACCAACACAGTATTACATTCCTCATTCCTCGTTGATCGGTCAGGATGCCCTCTCACAGATCCAACGCCTCACGTCGCTCCCACCTTCTCCCATCCGCGATTCTCCCTCTAAACCGCGATCTCTCTCCCTATAATCTCTCCACCTAACCACGCCCCACCGCACCTCTCCCTCGCGCATCGCCTACCCTAATCGCCGCCTGCCGCTCACTCCCTCGCGCTCGCGCTGCCTCGCAGGTCCGCCGCCGCGCCGCTGCCGACCTAGGTCCCCCCCACGGCGACCAGGCAGAGACGGACGCGGGCATCCATCGCCTCATCGGGCCCCTCCACTCCCTCCCCACCTCGCGCCGCCGGTTGACGCGGCGCAGCCGGAGCCCCCCGCAGAGCACGGCGCTGCATCACCTTCGCCCGCGTTCGTTTCTCCCGTACCTGCGGAGGCGGGTCGCCGACACCCAGCACCTCCGTCGACGCGACGCTGCGGCCTGTCTGCGACTCCTCCTCCTTTTGGCCCAGCTACAAAATAGCAAACGTATGCTCAGCATTTCACCTTCATATGCTTCTATTTTTGGGAATCCTTTTGCTAAATAGTCCTTCCACCCTTGAGGGTTTTTGTTCGGTCTTATCCGCTGTGTACTTGAAGGGCAAATGTATTATTGTATACTGCATAACACAATCAATGCTCTCGAAGTTTATCAATGCTTGAGGATCAACAAGTTATGGTCTAAATTTTAAACCATAGAGTTTATTACTTTCAATATTCCACTATGTTTTCCAAATTGGCATGGTGCGATTGAGAAATCAAAATGATGTATATGTTTTCATGCTGCTATTGAGATATCAAAATGATGTATATGATTTCCATAATTTCAATATAAGATCGCAGCATTGTGAATTGGTTTCAACTAATGTTTGTTTATATTTTGTCTGTTAGATATGGATCAAAATGCTTCTGCTAATGAAGGTCGCTTTGCCGCCAAAGATATAACAAATAGAAAAATCAATATGTTTTAAGTGCATAAGACAAGAAAAATGAATGGAAATGACCTAAGGGAAAATTCGAATTCGTGACATGCCTTTATATAATTTTTCTATTCGTGACATCTGAATCTATTTTAAAGTTTTATTAAAGACAAATATAATTACACCGTAGCGTTTAGCACGGGCATATTACTAGTATATAATAGGGTAAGAATTAAAGAGATACGCTTTTACTCTATCCGTTCTAAAATATAAGTACTTTTAGAATAGTGCAAAGTCAAATTTTTTAAATTTTAACTATTAATAGCAAAATATTAAAAAAGATTAATCATATAAATTTGATATTATTATATTTATCATTAAACGAACTATCTTAATATACAACTCTTTAATTTAAAATATTTTACTTTTGTAGATATTATTGGTTAAAGTAGCATCTCGAAGACCGTATCGAGATCAAAAATGCTTATATTTTAGGACAAAGGGAGTATATATATACTTGATCTTCCCAAAGTGATTTACACTAACTTTAAAGCATAATAGTTAATTTGATGATGGATGAGTAGGACTAGCTTCTTGAACTGTTTTTAGATCTCCAAATTAAACACATATTTATTAATTATATTTATTACTATCCATTACTGATTTCAACCAATGTATTGCGCGCGCTGCAAGCCTGATGTAATGGTGCTTAAGGCGAAAGAATATGCCCATATATATTATCGATCAGATACCATTATGTGAGGTTTTTTTTCCTCCGATTAATTAATTAACACAAGTATCTACACATGAAGGTACGTTACAAGCAAAATTAATTACTCACGTTCTAAACATAATTTGACTTGTTAAGATTTCAGTAAAAGCCGGGCTCCCGAAGGTTTTTCTCTTAAAAAATATAATTTGATATTTTAGGATATATTAGCACCTCTTGTATCCCGAAGAAAATTAAACAGCTATCTAATTTTGATGATGAGCGTTCATTAATATTCTATGAACGACTTGTATGGCAGATGGCCTCAGTACTGAGCCAATTTTAAGTGGTGTTTTAATACTACAATTAGTACTTACCAAGTAGTAATATAATTCAGGGCATGTTTGAGGAAGCTTCTAGTTACAACAGCTTTTTCCAGAATTAGAAACTCCCCAAACAGTACAGCTTTTTATACAGATTCTAAAAAACTATCGTTGTAGTTGTATAATCTAGAAAATAAACTAGAAAACAGAAGCTAGCTAGAAAACCTATTTTTTTTCATATTCTCATATGGTAGCAACCAACTAGATGCTTCTTGTAATGTTAAGCTCAAACATGCTCTTAAAACATTGAGATAATCTTTTCCTAGTGAAAAAGGACTAGGAAGGACCATATCTCTAATGTACCCGATAAACACTGGGTCGATAGCCAAAGCGTAGAGGGGATAACATTTGAAATTGGTATTTGCATATACCTCTCATGCATGCTCTTCTCCTAAATATATATATCAAACTAATTTAGACATAGATAGGGCATGTACAAAGGTAGAGTCGGATATGAGCTCTACGTTATCTAGAGACTAGCATCCTACAACAGTTAGAGACAATATGGTCTCTAATCATTAATGTATCAAAATACTTTTTATTACTTTTCTTTCCTTTCTTTCACCACTATGCAACAAAATTTGCTCTAATAAATGCTAAGAGTCGACTCTTAGCCGTTGTCATGCATAACAACTATACTCCTTCCTCTTTCTTTCATGTCACCAAATTTACTTGCATGGCAATAGAGAGAGACCACTAATAAACACCATTGTACATACCCTTATTAGTTAGCTTACTAGCTAACTAACAACAGTTTATTTATAAAACTAATACCCTACATTTTAGCTTGTAATACACTACACTTTCTTTAAGAGATTATATTACAAGGAAGATACTTGAGGAAAAATGATTTTTCCCCAAAAGTGAACCCTGATTCCTTGAATGAACTAAAGACGCGGGGACACAACCCCAGAGATGTTGATCAAGACAGAGAACACTGTATTCCAGACTGATTGATTATATTCCCAGTGATTTTACATCCACCGTACCTGCATCCTCTCTCTAGAGATGTCATTTTTAGTTTCCCTAGATATATATACTTAACGAACCAGCAGCAGCTGCAGCTGGCACATTCCAACACAATCTATGCATGCATGCATGAATCGAGATACCATAAAGAATATATGTGTGTGTGTGTGTGACATCTAGTATCTTGGATGCATGGGTTAAATCATCATTATTCCTCAAGAATCCAAAAAGGAACTACTAATTATATGTACATCGATCGTCTCTCTCTCTATCGATAGATGCATTAGAATATTATAGCTAACTGTTAACTCCAAATCATCTATAACTAATATAATAGCCCATTCATACATTATGTATCTATAAAAATATACTACACCAATAATACCCGGTTCCACCTTTCATACACACACATAACGTCTTAGAGTCCGTGTTGCAGCTGGCTACAAATCTGTAGCCCGTTTTCTTCCCTATCTTCTATTTTCTTCTCGATATGTGATTATAGCTGGCTTATAGCCTGCTATTGTACTTGTTCTTAGACTAGCTAACTACTACTTAATTAGCTTGTAGTAGTAGAGATGAGATGAGAGGATCAGTAGCATGCAATAGTATGGTGTTGGATGAGTAGTTGCATGTGCATGGTGACTTTATTCTCCCAAAGGGGAGAACAGAAATGAAGAGAGAACTGGGGAGAGGAGAGGAGAGGGGGGCCTAGGCCTTCGAGAAAGCAAAGCCAAAGCAAACCCAAAACAAAGCTATCAAAGCAAAGGCAGTGCAGGCAGCAGCAGCAGCGAGAATCTGATTCCCTGCCCCTCCCCTCCTGCGAGTAACATGCCATGCATGCGTCCCTCCCAGTCCCTAGCTATATTTTTCCCTTCAATTCACTATCGATCATGCATGCTGCTAATTCCAGATCTATCTATCTTGGACCAGCTAGCTACCAACCAATCTAGGATTACATCGTCTCTCATCAGTACGAGTACTGTTACTATCTCTCCTGTTATTAATCACTACTCAGTACTGATCAGTCTCGCTCTTACCTAACTTAACAATGCATGCTAACCTTAGCTTAGCTTAGCTAGCTCCAGTACTAGCTACTTTATATCTCCATATATATAGTATTAGTTAACCTAAGCTAAGCTAGCTAGCAACATGATGCATGATAATGATATCCTCAGAATATAGTACTGATTCATGCATGATAGAGAGTAGTAGTAGTATGATCTATCTTCTCTCTCTCTTTCACTATCTCTTTTGCGTGGCACACAGGCACACACAGAGACACACACACATTCTTTCGTACGCTCCATTCACTTTTCTGTGCCAGTCTTGTTGGCAGCAGCTTGTGCTTTTGGGCACAGCATTCCATCATCTGCTATCTCTCTCTCTCTCTATAGGCAGCTCTTCCTTAGCTGCTTGTGTTGTGTGTGTGCTAGAGCCATAGACATCGTCGTCGTTGAGACGATGAGAGAGTACACACGTAGTCCCTGAAAAAACACCCGGCCGGCTAGCTGGCCACACAAACACACAAGAGCTATAGCAGTAGCAGTGTAGTACCACTGAACCAGAGCATGCACTTCCTTCTTCAGCTCATCTTCTTCCTCTTTCTCAGTGCACTTCTCAAACTTCCATGCACACACCATCACCAACACAACGACGAAGACTGAATAATATTATATATACTCTCTCATCTCATCTCATGCAATGTCCTCCATGAAACTCGCCCTAGCTACATTACATATACTTCTCTTCCTTCCATTTACATAGTACTCTATTGGACACTACTGCATGCTTGCCTAGCTATCTGCTATCTATACATACTGTGTACGGAGTAGTTACTAGAATGCATGCATGCAGTGAATTTCAGGTGCATTTGTGGTGATTGATTGAGCTCAGAAGCTTAATTATCTGTGTGGTATGCTTATTAATTACTAAAACTAAGCTAGAATATATGTATGTAGCTTTTTGTCATTTACATTGATCTCAAATATATAGGAAAATAATATATATATATATATATATATATATATATATATATATATATATATATATATATATATATATATATATATATATATAGGTTGGATATTATATTAAAAAGTAGCATATATATGAAGGCAACTGAGACCAACTTAGCTTAGCTAGATAGGAGTAGTATATGATTTGAGCTGATCAAATCAAAATGGCCCTCATGAAACACTAAAGATCAATCTGTGGGATATCTTCACACTTTAGTACGTTCTATCACTGTAAAAGGAGCAAAAGGTAAAGGTAAAAAAAACAAAAGAGCCTTGCTTTTGAATGGGCCTTCTCAGCCCTCTTTGACTACACCCTTTAATTTGTAGTCGCAATTAACATTGCAATCCTATTGCCAAGCCGTACTACGTGTACTATACACCGTAGAGATTTACATATATACGTTATGTTCAAAATGTGCGTGTAATTAAAATTAATAGGGCATATGCGAAATAGACTACAAATTTGTTAATAGACCTTATGCGATATAGGTGGTATTGCATGTTTGAAATAGTTGCATATATCTTACTTAGAGACGAATTCATGCAGTAGCTAGCTTAGCTATAGCTTCTAATATATTTCTGATCCTCAGGTCATTACAAAGACATAAATTTATACTGATTGTTGCACCAATAGCAAAATTAAGAATTGAGAGAGAAGGCATCGATCATCACACGTAATATATAGGAGAATTAATTGACATATAATAGGAGTTTCCATTAACAAAATGAACAACAGTAGTGGTACACATAACGTACGTGGCCCCAAATGCACGAGAGAGAAAAAAAAACCCTAACATTTAAAAGAAAAGAAGAAGAAGAAGAAACACATCAAGTGAGATTAGATCATGCATGCAAAGCTAAACTAGCTAGAAAATACTAGTACTACTTTTGCATGATCAAAATTAAACACACACTCCTCCAGTCTTCATTGGGACACATCACCTAATTGCAAGTGCAAAAAATGCAAATGCCTCGATCTCGATCTCGATCGATCGAGATCAACCATCCTTAAACTTAATTTGGTTCTATATCTCACACCACCATCACCATCACCATCGATATGATCGATCACACGCCCTATTATGAATATATATCTAGCTAGCTAATCGTAGAGAGTCTGCATTATATTTGCAGATCTCTGCCATTAGCTAGCTAGATTGTGATTAGTTATAGGCTAGCTCTCGATCATTACAAGAGATGGTTACCTGTGGTTGCACTGGAGTAGGAGGTGTATCCTCCAGCGAGGTGATGATCGCCATACATGCCCCTTGGGTAGCCTTCTCTCTTCGATGATGGCATCGCATGGTGGAGCTCTCCACCGTCTTCGCCGCCGCCGCTGCCATGGCCGTCGCCGTCTAGGCCTAGCTGGAACATCCCCGGCATTGCCATTGCCGGCGGTGGCGCCGCCATCGCCGCCTGGTGATCCATGGCGTGGAAGAACGGGAAGCTCTGCATCTGCTGTAGTCTCCATTGCTCGAGGCCGGTGGCGGCGCCGACGGAGTAGCAGCCGGCCGCGTCGACGGGCGGTGGCTTGCCGGCGGCCGCCGCCATGCCAGAGAAGGTGGAGCCGAGGCTCATGGCGTCGAAGTCGGCGAGGCGGAGCAGCGGCGGCAGGATGGAGAGGTTGCCGCCCAGCATCGCCGGGAGGGCGGGCGCGTTGGGCGTGGCGCAGGTGGAGGACGTCGTCGTCGTCGTCGTCGACCCCGCTGGCGTCGAGCCGGCGGTGGTGGTGGCGGCTGAGGCGGAGCCCGCCGCGGACGCCGGCTTGGGCTTGGCGCGCTTGGCGTGGCGGCGGTAGCCGCCGCCGACGGGGACGTTGCGGAGCGCGCCGCCGCGGGTCCAGTAGCGGCGGCAGGCGCGGCAGAAGTGGCGGGGCTGGGAGAGGGAGTAGTTGTTGAAGTAGCAGAACTTGGTGTTGGTGGAGTCGCAGCGCGGGCACTTGAGCCCCGGCTCCGGCAGCGGGATCCTCGCCAGCCGCGCCCTCTCCGACATCGACATCGGCTTCGCCGGCCCCACCGCGCCGCCTCCGCCGCCGCCATCGGCAAGCGTGCCCGGAATCATTGACTGCTGCTGCAGAAGCTCATGGCTATTGCCGTCGCCGCCGCCGCCGCCGCCTCCACAACCGGCGGCGACCTGATGATGCTGGTGGTGGCCGTGAGCATGTTGCTGAATTAATGAATCAAACCAAATCAATTAAACACAAGCTTAATTGTATATATATATTAGCTAGAGATCGACAAGAGAAGCATCTAGCTAGCAAGAAAGATGGAAGAAGAAGACGATTATTTGGGCAGTAAGTATATACCAAGACAGTGCTCCGGATCGGAATATTGAGCTAGCCCTAGCAAGTATTCTCACATCTCTTTAAATTTTTCTTTTCCAAATTTTAATATATATATATCGCCACAACTTTGTAGCTTTTATTTGTGCTCTTGCGCAAAAGAGAATGAATAAAATCTCTTGACGGAAAAGAAAGAGAAAGAAAGAAAGAAAGGGGATGAGCTAGGAAGAAGATGATGACTGGAAATTGATTATTACCTGCTGCTGCTGCTGGTTGTGGTTGTTGTTGTTGTTATCATTCCAGCTCGAGGAATCCAGGAAGGCAGGGGGGAAGATCATGGTGGTGGGTAGCAAGTGATGCTGAGCTGAGCTGAGCTGAGGTCTGGTGACTCTGGAGAGAAGATAGAGAATTAAAGTGCTAGGGTTTGGCAAGGCCTTGTGTTTTTCTTTTCTCTCTCTCCCTAGCTGCTGATGCCTGATTGCTTTCCCTTCTCTTCTGCAGCTATAGCTAGCTACCTTGTATTTTGTTTGTGGTGTATGTGGCCAAAGTTGGAGAGATAGTGGAGGGAATCAGAAGAGAAGAAAGCTAGCCAAGACTAATAACAGGTGAGAGAGAGAGAAAGAGAAAGAGAGACAAGATCAGTGAGAGTGAGGTGGAAGGGATAGATGAGGTAGCAATTAGCAGGGAAAGAAAGGAAAGAGAGAGAGAGAGAGAGAGAGGAAAAAAAAAAGGTGAACATGTCATGTACCACCATCCTTCCTTCCATGTATCCATCCTTATTTTTTGTGATCTTGTGGGCTTTCTTCTTTGCTATGCTGACTGCTGCTCTCTCTCTCTCTCTGGTTTTCTCAGGAAGAGGGACACCACCGTGCAAGTGATGACAGCTACCCGTAGAGATCCGACTCCAAGTGGATGGAAGGCCGGCGATGACTTATGTGAGCTTTTAGAGATCTAGGAATATGCCCACCTCATTGTCAATAAATTTAAACTGAATTTAAATTTAAAAGTTATTAATTCAAACTCAATCATGTATTGACCAAATTAAAAACAGCTAGTGTACACACACATATATGCAAATACAAGCCACTGTAATTCTTATATAAGTCTATCGCGAATACGTAGAGCACGCTAACACAGTCGCCATTAATTCCTTCTATTTTCAAGGAGTAGATCGAGATATGTAGGGCCTTTGTTAAAATGCTCTAAACTATATTTAGGAAGTACACAAATAGCCATAAAGGCTTTTCAAGTAAAGTAGTTTATAGTGTAGTAAATTATTGTCCTCAAACATTTTACAAATTATTGTGATGCATATCTAAATATAGGAGAACTTAACAAGAAATATGTCAAATTTTGGCTAGTAAAAGAGACAAAATCATAGCTCGATGTTTACATAGAGATTTTTTCTTTATTTCCATCGATCGTTCCTTAAAATGTTTGAGACTTTTTTTTTTATAATCATGTACTTTTGATAGTTTGGAGGGGGACTGCCGGAGAGCACCGGAGGACTACATCTTAATTGATTGGTTTTGTCTTATACATGACATATCATGTTCAAACTTCCTCAATAATTATTGTCATTTAATTGGCGACACAAATCTCAAATCAAATACATATATACCAACATGCAATCCTCCATTTACTAGATATTAATTAGTACTTTCTCCGTTTCAGGTTATAAGATGTTTTGTCTTTGGTCAAAGTCAAACTATTTTAAATTTGACTAAGTTTATAGACAAATACAGCAATATTTATAATACTAAATTAGTTTCGTCATATCAATAATTGAATATATTTTCATAATAAATTTGTCTTGGTTGAAAATGCTACTACTTTTTTCTACAAACTTAGTCAAATTTAAAGCAGTTTGACTTTGATTAAAGTCAAAACGTCTTATAACCTGAAATGGAAGGAGTACCTCGCAAGCAAGTGCATATGGAGATGGTTAATTACAAAATATAACTATATGAGTCATAAAAGAAAATATACATAGTAACTAATACATACAACCCCTCATCCTCTCTCTAGATAACTTTTTCTCTTTCCTCCCTCTCTTCCCCCTCTCAAGTAAAGGAAAAAAAAGGGGGGAATTTTACTAACTCTCTTCAAGTTCTACAGGATGTCCAAGAGACAGGACACATGCAACTACCAACTTCAGAGCCTCAATCTCATGTTGGCCGGCTAGCTAGCTACCATGTCTAGACCCCACAGTACATCCAACATTTTTGTGACATTTTGCATGCAACTCCAAGCAACTGGGGAGAGAAATAGTCTTGGGCCTTAATCTAACTAGCTTACTATAGCTTGAGTATTATACTTGCACTATTTTTATGTACACAATGTTATAGGATCACCAGGTGAATAAGATTCAATTTTTAAGTTTGTAGTATAGTGTTAATACATCTTGTTTTGCCTGCTGCCGGAAATCTAACAAATTAAAAGTTTATTCGAACTAAGCCTTATTGTTCTTATTAATGAGAACAGTGATAACAAGTTGATTCGTCTGCTCGTACGTCGCTAATTGCTTGTTAGCTAGGTACTATATACCAGGTACGTAAAATTAAGCTTTGCACAGGAGCGATTAGCTAGCAATTAGTACGTAAAATTAATTGCTTGTTAGGAAAAAAATAGGGTCGCTTAGCAACTACAGTTCCAACAAGAAATTAATCAATTGTTTAACTAAAATTGTGCATTTTGATCGTGGCCTATAACTAATAAGGACGTACGTACAATGCAACTTGATCAAATATATAGTCGCACCAGCAATCAACTGCACGTACGAAGAAATCACTGTATAAAATGGGCCCAGATTTTTGACAAACTTGCAGTCATTTTTATGTTTACAGGTAGGATATGCCAATCATTCGTTAACTCACGTGCGGTTAATAATTTGGACCATTTGCTTTGAGATTCAGCGGTACAATATTTAATTGCAAAACTAAATATGATTTCCCTAATTTTTTCCTTTTTAGCTGTTGTACCATAATTGGAAACCTAGAATTTTAGTGAAAATTACTATTTCAATCAAATACTAGTATATACGTACCTTCAATATACTGTAGGTAAGAAACAATAGGAACCGTCATATCGATCGGCTTAACTTAAGGAGCATAACTTAACTGGTTAGATTCCTGGTGATGGAACCAGCCCACCCGGATTCAACTCTTAGATTTGATATGCACCCCTTTGACAGTGAAGCGTCTATGATGACTTCGTCAACCCTCACGATACCGTTGGCCTAGTCTTCCAGGATACTTATAGAGGTCGAGGAGTACGTGTATACGCTCATAGAGGGTGAGTGTGAGTGAGTGTGTGTGTGTGTGTGTGTGTGTGTGTGTGTGTGTGTGTTATGACTTATGAGTGTGTCGGAGGATGAACTCCTCCGGCGGGGGACCATGAGAGCACTCCTTTTTTGGTTCGGCCGGGGGCAACAGGTGGAGGTCGAGGAACTGGAAAGATTGGGAGAAAAAGAGGGGGGGTTGGGCCCCCTTACTTAGGGTGAGACACAAGGGGTTTATATAGTTTCGGGCCGCTAACAAGCGTAATACTCTACTCCTGTGTATGATGATTTTTTTGAGCTTTGGAAGTCTCTGAATCTCTGGTGTACAAGCTAGGGTTGGGTGTCCTTACTCTCCCTTCTTTTTTTTCCTCACTGGACGTCCACTCCCCTTTTATACTTTAAGGGGTTATTACATGAGTTCTATGCGTCCTCTAGTAAGAGAAGAAACATCCTCTAGATTGAACGCGTGTCTCGCGCTGCATGCGCTACAGCTTGGAAATTCCCTACATCAGTAGTCGAGCGGGCCCCACCAAATTATGCCGACTGACGCAAGCCGACATGGAGGAGGATCCCTGTCGTTCTTCGTTTAATGGATGTAGATTTGAGGCTCGTATGCGCTGGAAACGCCATCCCGGGCGCTGCACCTCCTGTCATCTTGATGGGACAGGGCATACCAACCGCACTTCGCCTGACACCTGTGCGACCGCGCGTGGCTTGCCGCTGTCCCGTCCGTTGTTTCAACCGATCACGTCCGGTCAAGATTCGGTCAGGCGAGCGGCACGCCACATTTAATGCGGCGAGGCACGCTTGCCCGGCCCACTCTGCCCACATTAAATGCGGTTAGGTGGGCGCGGAGGGGTATCCACGAATCATTTTTGCATGGTGACCACGTGTTTACCACCCTGAGGGGTCGGGGCAGCCCGACCCCTCGGGTTAGGTACGGGCGGCTTCCACTCGTCCACGGGCGCGACCCCTTGGGGTGAGCGCCACGTGGATGCCAAGGGCGGCTCCTCCCTTCTAAGTTCGGTACTCCCGGTACCCCCGGGCCCATATCACCGACAGAGTGCATGCGTTTGTATTGTGCTTCTATACAAACTTGAGGATGATGTGGACTTAAATATGTGCTTCTTTACAGGAGTAATTATAATTAGTGGGATATAACTATATTTATAGAAATAGAGGAATAGCCTATATTTCCCATGCAATTGCATTGAGCTAGATTAAATCTTATTTAAAAGTATAATTCATTTTTGTATGTGCATGTCTTGTTTATAATATATATATATATATATATATATATATATATATATATATATATATATATATATATATATATATAGCTGTACATATTTTGTAGGATTGTCTAGTAATTTCTATCACCTGAAAATACCCACAAATTTCAGTCACTTTTGGACAACCTAGGTCGAGGCAAGATTAATGCGTAACCTCCTCCTCCTCTCTCTCTCTCTCTCTCTCCCCCCCCCCCACCTATGACACTGGCCAGATCGAGCAGCCTAACGTATTGAGCTCCGCCGCCACTCCTTCCCGTCCCGGCAAGACCCCCTTTTGCTAGCATTGATGAGCCTCTCCGGAACCACCCTTCCCATCACGTCATCCCTCACCTTATCTTCTTCTCTCCACCACTCATTCCCATGCCATCTCCCTCCTCCCGATGCCCAAGCAGCACCACTCTCTTCCATCTCCCTCCCCTCGCCACCTACCTTGTCGCCCACCGCTCTCCTCCAGCCCCACACCACCAGCAAATCCGACACTGCTCACCCATATCTGTCGTTGTACCACCACAAACCACCTTGACACTGACTTCATGGCCATCCTTCTAAAGTCGTCTGGCCCTACCTTCCTGCACCACCTTCTGATCCTGAAACCCTAATCTATTAGAGTTTCGATATTGTTGCCACCACCATGAAGTTGTCATCGCCATTGCTAGTGAGTCCTTCATGTGAATCCCGCTTTTCCTAACCTCTCCCTTGGCTAGATGTCGAAGATGACTCCCTTGTTGTTGGCTGAGAGTAGGGGTGGACAGAAAAGACCGAACCGAAATAACCGAGACTGAGACCGAACTAATCGAGGCAATGAATTTCGGTCTTCATACTCAACTAACTGAATTTTGCTTGGTCAATTCGGTCATAGGCCTCAGCTAATCAAGATGACCGAATTGAATGAGTTTAGCCCAATAGGCCCAGAGAGGAAGCACTAAATCCCCATGTCCCACATGCACATACCAAGCCGCTGGCCGATTTGACATTTTTTTTTATTTTGTGTGATTTTTTGGACATGCTGTTTATATGTGATCTATGTGTTTTTTGGATCTGCTTAAATTTTGGTCATGACCGAGACTGAGACCGAATTTCGGCGTTCATTATTTTGCAATGCAAATCGATCGGTCTTCAGTATTACAGGACCGAAGTTTTCTAAAAGAACAAAGACCGAGACTGAATTTGCAGTCAGACCAAATGCCCACCCCTAGCTGAGAGAAGGTGACTGAGATTTGGGGAAGTCTCAGTGACATGAAAGATACTTCCTCCGGTTTCATTTTAATTAACGTTTTGGACAATGCATGGCACGGTCTACAAAATATATCTTTGACCTTATTTTTCTATTATAATATACACAATAAATAAATACATGTTTACTTTTATTATAGTGCTTTGAAAGACAAATCTATATATGTTGTCCTAGTTTCTTTAAACTAAATATTTTTTAAGTTATTGATGGTCAAAGTTATAAAAGTTTGACCTCAACCTTGTCCAAAACGTCAATTATTATAGAACTAGAGGGAGTACCAACATACCCCTATTTTGTATTAAATTATATATAATACGAACCTGATCACCATCATGATCAAATAGTATAGATCTTTCTTTCTTTATTGATGTGGTAATCTCTAGGCCTTCTCCTGTCCCCTTTTAATTTAGCAGTCCCTTAACAACATATATACTACTAATATATATATATATATATATATATATATATATATATATATATATATATATATATATATATATATATATATCACTGGTGGAGAAACCATCTTTGGTCGGTCGGCCAAAATACACAATAGTCCCGGTTGCAATAAAAACCGGGACTAAAGATATCTTTAGTCCCGGTTCAAAAGGATAGAGTTTTTTTTTTATCTTTAGTCCCGGTTGGTGTTACCAACCGGGACTAAAGATAGATCTTTAGTCCCGGTTGGTAACACCAACCGGGACTAAAGATCTCTATTATCTTTAGTCCCGGTTAGTGTTACCAACCGGGACTAAAAATAGATCTTTAGTCCCGGTTGGTAACACCAACCGGAATAAAAGATCGGCATGCGCAACATGGGCGGCGAATAGTACGAGACCAGATCGAGGAGGAGGAGGAGCAGTTAATATATTCTATCTCCTCCCTGGCCTTATCTCTTCCTCCTCCATATCTCTTCCTCTTCTTCCTCCTCTCCTTTTAACTTCTCTCCTCCTTTTCCTCTTTCTCCTCTACCAGCGCCGGCGGGCGGAGGGCCTGGCGGCCAGCGGGCGGAGGGCCTAGCGGCCGGCGGCGCGGAGGCCCGGGCGGCCTCGCGGGCAGGAAGGGGGGGGTGGCCCGGGCGGCCTCGCGGGCAGCGCGGTGGCCGGGCGGCGCAGCGGCCCAGGCGGCCTCGCGGGCAGCGCGGTGGCCGAGCGGTGCTGCGGCCCGGGTGGCGCGGTGGTTGGGGGCGGCGCGGCGTTGGGCGGTGCGGTGGCGGGCGGTGCGGCGAAGGGCCAGGCGGCCTCGCGGCGGGCGGCGCTCCGGCGGCCGGCGGCTGGCGGCCGGCGCGGCAGTGGCAACGGGCTTTTTTTTTCTTCTTCGTTTTAGAATTTGTGATTCGGATCTGTGTATTTGATTTGTGTGTGATGTGAATGTGATGTATCTATGATGAATTTTGTAAAATTTGTGATGTATCTGTGATGTATCGATTTGGGGAGTTGAGGATTTGGGGATAATTTATTTGGGATTTTGGGAAGGGGATGGGGTGAAATCAATATAATGAAGAAAAGAAAATAATAATGGAGCAACCGGATCTAGCTAGTCTAGCTCTATCTTTAGTCCCGGTTGGTGTTACCAACCGGGACTAAAAAGGCTCTATCTTTAGTCCCGGTTGGTAACACCAACCGGGACTAAAAATGGATTTTTACTCCCGGTTTTTTCACCCGGGACTATCTTTAGTCCCGGTTGGTAACACCAACCGGGACTAAAGATCTCTATTATCTTTAGTCCCGGTTAGTGTTACCAACCGGGACTAAAAATAGATCTTTAGTCCCGGTTGGTAACACCAACCGGAATAAAAGATCGGCATGCGCAACATGGGCGGCGAATAGTACGAGACCAGATCGAGGAGGAGGAGGAGCAGTTAATATATTCTATCTCCTCCCTGGCCTTATCTCTTCCTCCTCCATATCTCTTCCTCTTCTTCCTCCTCTCCTTTTAACTTCTCTCCTCCTTTTCCTCTTTCTCCTCTACCAGCGCCGGCGGGCGGAGGGCCTGGCGGCCAGCGGGCGGAGGGCCTAGCGGCCGGCGGCGCGGAGGCCCGGGCGGCCTCGCGGGCGGGGAGGGGGGGGTGGCCCGGGCGGCCTCGCGGGCAGCGCGGTGGCCGGGCGGCGCAGCGGCCCAGGCGGCCTCGCGGGCAGCGCGGTGGCCGAGCGGTGCTGTGGCCCGGGTGGCGCGGTGGTTGGGGGCGGCGCGGCGTTGGGCGGTGCGGTGGCGGGCGGTGCGGCGAAGGGCCAGGCGGCCTCGCGGCGGGCGGCGCTCCGGCGGCCGGCGGCTGGCGGCCGGCGCGGCAGTGGCAACGGGCTTTTTTCTTCTTCTTCTTTTTAGAATTTGTGATTCGGATCTGTGTATTTGATTTGTGTGTGATGTGAATGTGATGTATCTATGATGAATTTTGTAAAATTTGTGATGTATCTGTGATGTATCGATTTGGGGAGTTGAGGATTTGGGGATAATTTATTTGGGATTTTGGGAAGGGGATGGGGTGAAATCAATATAATGAAGAAAAGAAAATAATAATGGAGCAACCGGATCTAGCTAGTCTAGCTCTATCCCGGTTGGTGTTACCAACCGGGACTAAAAAGGCTCTATCTTTAGTCCCGGTTGGTAACACCAACCGGGACTAAAAATGGATTTTTACTCCCGGTTTTTTCACCCGGGACTAAAGATAGTGATCTTTAGTCCCGGATTGGTAGTCCCGGTTTGAAAACCGGGACTATAGGGGGGTTACGAACCGGGAGTAAAGCCCCTTTCTCCACCAGTGTATATATATATATATATATAGGCTGGCTTGGCAAAAAAAAAAAGGGCGTCATTCCGTGTTCTTTAGAATAATCTCCTGTCACTATGTGGTGAGCATTGTGCACACTACATATTGATTGATCGATGGATCGATCATTGTAAAGAGATGATTACGATGATTGCTTGAAGAACAAAGAAAGCAATGCATGCATTGTGCATTCCTTCTGGTCCCCAGTGTTTGTGGAAAAGGAAAAGCTAAGGTTGATCGATCGTCTCTCTTTGCCTCCCTCTATTATTATCAGCGATAAATCTGCACATTATAAACTGTAGCCATCGATCGATATATATCGATCTGTCGCTTCTTCTTTCTTACTCCCTCCGTTTCAAAATATTTGACACCGTTGACTTTTTAGTACGTGTTTGACCATTCATCTTATTCAAAAGATTTAAGTAATTATTTATTCTTTTCATATCATTTAATTCATTGTTAAATATGCTTTCATGTACACATATAGTTTTATATATTTTATAATTTTTTTTAAATAAGATGAACGGTTAAACATGTGCTAAAAAGTTAACGGTGTTAAACATTTCAAAACGGAGGGATTACTATATATTGTCAATTGCAATCCTGTAGCAGCTATAGATTGTCAATTTGCAATCCTGTAGCAGCTAAACTACCATCGAGCTAGCTTATTGCCCAATTCAGCCTTGTTGTTTCACTCCAAAAAAGCAATCATCACGCACAAGATAATTAATAACCGTACCATTAATTATTGTTATTTCCTTTTCAAGATCGACAAGGATTATATTTAACAGTGAATGGATCAATAACTTGCGGTCCTATAAATCTGAATTAAATTAAAGTGGGTTACAGATATGGAGTTGGTCCCGGCCCATTTGAGTATAGTGGAGTACGTACTGTGTTGTACGTACGTATTAATTGTGTCATGGGCCCAATGCATGCATCACCCAACTGGGCTGGCTCGACCGGCCCACAGGGCAGAGTCACTGACAAGTTGCCCCCACCAATGACTCTGTCACTAGCTAGTATTCCCTCCATCCGAAAATATAAGGGATTTTCACTATTCACGTGTAACGGTTTGACCACTCGTCTTATTCAAAAAAATGTGCAAATATAAAAAACTAAAAGTTATGCTTAAAGTACTTTGGATAATAAAGTAAGTCACAAATAAAAATAATAATAATTTCAAAAATTTTTGAATAAGACGAATGGTCAAATAGTGCAAGTAAAAAGTCAAAATCCCTTATATTCACGGATGGAGGGAGTAATAAGGTAGTATTTGAAGACCCAATTATTATATACAATGCAATGCAAGTAATTAAAATTAAGATGCATGCAATGCATGGTTAATTCTAGTTTACTCGATGAATTAATCCATTGGATATATATCCCCACACCTGCCGACAAATATATAGAGAAAAACCAACGACCAATCATACACATATGATAATGTTGATTCCCTGATCGGCAGGATATATATATATGTGTGTGCACGCACATATGTTTGCAATAATTGTAGGAGCATAGTTATATATATTGCTTGCTCGTGTAAGTGATCTCCAGATGCACACGTGAGAATGTCGTTGAAAACTTGCAGGTTTTATATGTCACTCACAACCGTCCGACCAGGGCAATCGATCGAACTGATCCAAAAACATAGTAGACCTGCTGCCCATTTGAGTACCTCGATCGTACTCGATCCCATAGCACACAAAGATCGATATATGCACTTGAATGATCATTTTACATTGCAGAAAAAGAAGTATTCTCTCCGTTCTAAAATATAAACATTTTTGGATTTTGACATGGTCTTCGAAATGCTACTTTGACTAATGATATCTATAAAAGTAAGATATTTTAAATAAAAAGAGTTGCATACAATAATAGTTTGTTTAATAATAAATCTAGTAACTCAATTTTAGGTGATTGATCTTTTTTTTTTTTGCTATTAATAGTCCAAGTGCAAATATTTGACTTGACACTATGCTAAAAATAGTTATATTTTAGAACGGATGGATGGAGTATGAGATATGCAATTAATATCATCTCTTTGTTTCATATTATAAATCGCTTCAATTGATTTTTTTTTATAACCTTTTCTTATGTTTGATCGATTTTAATAAATTTTTAACAATGGCTATAACACTAAATTAGTTCCATTAAAACTAACCTATAATATATGTTTATGATTAAATTTTGATAATATGTTTGTTTTTCTAAAAAGATTGTCATATTTTTGTATAAATTTATTTGAATCTAAAAAAGTTTAATTAAAGCGACTGATGTATATATGCACAGATCATCGACAGTTTCAACTCAAAATATATTCCACAAAGAAATTAATGTACGAGTATTTGTATTTACTATGTTCTTTGTGGAATATATTAAACGATGGTGTTCTATAAAAAGAAGGCACTGCTTATTAATTATAATTATATGCATGCATGTTTTCAGTTTAATTTCAGTTTAGACAGCGTCCATATTTTCAATTTAAATTTGTATGATTATACAAGATGCAGATCAAGAAGGATCGTGATATACATGTTAGATTTTCTTTAAAAAAATACACACCAAAAAATGACTAAATATATTATCAACAGCGTTTTGGTATATATAATATCATGAGCACCGATTTTTGAAGAGCTAGCGATGGAATTAATTTTTCACAAGGTCTATGCTATCCAAGATTAGATTTTTTTTTTCCTACTGTAGTGCACCACTAGCGTACGTTAGTTAACCGAGACTCGCGATTAATTAACACTGATATTTTAATTAGTGCTAATTATGAAGTTGCAGTACCTCATATTGTACACACCTGAAAAATTAATTAATGCTCATAATTCCAAAATGTTGATGTTTCGAAAGAGCACGTGTACAGGCATGGTACAATTCGAGACATACACCGTGCTCCAACTAACTCCAGTTGAAAGAAACCTTTGCTACTTAAAATTAAATGATTGCTTTCTAAACGACAAACATGTTGCTTTCTTAATAGTTATAAAAGTAATATTATACAGTTTTCTTATACCCCACAGAAACTATTTAATTATTAGACTTGGGAGCAAGTGTTTTACAAAAGCCTCACATACTTTCAAATATTTAAGAAAGGACAGGGCTGGAAGCTCTCTAGTCCACATCGATCATATGGCACATTCCTAGAATTGCTTAACTTTTTTTTTTAGAAACTTGTGAAGTTGTGATTCAGTATTTAGGACATGTTTAAAGGTAGAGGGGCTCTCAAATACTTCACATCAGAGAAAAACAGCACTCATACAAAGAATAGTCTCTTAAGTTGGCTCTTTATTATTGATAGGGTTAATTTGATGGATGCCATTGCAAATTTGTTCAATTAAGAATACGTCATTACTGTTCGTGAAATTGGGTGGATGCCACTGTACTATTTCAAAATTAGAACAATGCCATCCGTCATGAATTTTGTTAAACACCTCAGTTAGTTTCAACAGGCCACCTTTGTCGCCCCGCTGCTCATCGTCATGCTTGGTGTGCCGCCGGTCGACCTTGTGCTAAGCTCGCCGTGGTTGCCGGACTTGCACCGCTGTCTTTGCCAACGCTGCGTGCAACGCCCGCACCTTGTTGCTACCGCCGGAGTTAGGTGGCGCGAGGCTCGGCCGGTGCTCAGGTTCGTGGTGACCTTGATATGCTGGCCATGCATTCATGGCCCGCTGCAGTGCCTCCACTACTACAGAAATCCTAAATGGTGCCGGTTGGGAAACCTCTTAGGTGCTGGTTTTCCCAACCGGCACCCGGAAGGCGGCACTGATTAGCCAGGGTCAAAGGTGCCGATTCCATAACCGGCACCTTTGAGACGCACAGGAGCCAAAAAAAACCAGCTCGATGCATCGGCTCTGGATCGAGCAGCTCCCCATCCCATATACAAGAAATCATGATTCATCATCACAAAAATTCATCAACATCAATTCATCAATATCAATATCAATATCAACATCTCACTTCTCACCATCACATAAATTCAACATCAGCATTAATTCATCAACATCACCATCGATTCATCAACCACAGCATCCCCACACAAATCACAGAAATTGAAGACTCACCATCAAATTGCCGCCGACGCCGCCTCTAGGAGGCCGGATCCAGCAGCCCCTGACATCTAGGCAGCCGGATCCAGCGTGGTGCGGCGAGGAGGCTGCGAGGAGGATGGAGGGGCACAGCAGCCGCTACCGCTTCCGTCGGGCTGCCGCTGCCGCTACTGTTGCCGAGGTGTGCCGCCTCCTATCCGGTCGGATCTGGTGGAGGGGAGGCCGCGGCCCCCTCCGCGGGGCCGCCGCCGCTACCGCCACTCCGTCGGACGAGAGAGAGACGATAGGGAGCGAGCGAGCGAGAGAGAGAGACGGAGAGCGAGAGAGATCGAGAGGATAATGTAATGCCCCGATTCTCGTTCGGGATTAAAAATCATTTAATAATGCATTTTCTAGAAATTAAATAAAAGCTAAAGCAATTTTATCAAGTGAAATAATGAGGGAATTTAAAATTTTCCTTTAAAAATCATTGGCCGAGAATATTTTGTAATATTCTTTGTGCCCTAAAATACTCTCTGAAATTTCCCGCGAATTTTCGGAGCTCGAGAAATAATTTTAATAGCACAAAGATCATTGAATCAATTAAAATAAAAAGAAAACAAAGAAAATCCCCCTTCCTCTCTTTGGGCCATTTTCGGCCCAAGTCTTCCTTCTCTCCCGCGGCCCGCGCGCCCCCTTTCTCTCCCTCTCGGGCCGGCCTCCTCCCTCGGCCCGCTCAGCTCTCTCCCTCCCTCAAGTCTGTTCCGCCTCCCCAGCCGGCCTCTCCCTCCCTCTCTCTCTCCGACAGGTGGGACCCGTGGACCCCACCTGTCATCCCCAACCTCCGGCCAGCTCCAACCGTCGGCCACGCCACCCACTCCCTCCGCCGATCCCGCACCTCCCCTCGTCCCAACCGGCGTGGACTCGAGACCCCTTCCACCTCGCGACCACATCCCGCCCCACTCCCCCTCTCTCCCCGAGGGAATCGACGCCACGCCGAGCCGCCACACCCGCCACGATGCCGCCCCACTCCGTCGCCGGTTGCCGCCTCTCCCGGGCTCGATCCCGCCTTCCCTCATCCGTTTCCCCCATTTTCCCCAAGCCGCTGCGCCCTCTCTCGCTCTCCCCGCGCCGAGCCCACGCGCTGCCGCTCTCCGGCGAACTCCAGCCGCGCCGCGCCGCCGCTCCCGTCCACCCCGCACTGCGCCGTCGCCCTCCCCGTTACCGCAGTCGCCGTGCGCACCCCGTCCACCGCTCCTCTTCCCCAATCCACCGCCGCAACGCCGCTTCCACCGCCACCCCGAGCCACCTTCGCCTTTAGCCGCCTCCATCCGCTCCCCGCCGGCGAGCGCCGCCTCGCCCGGCCGTGCTTTTGCCTCCAACGGCTTCGCCGCGTCACACCGCACCCCGGCATCCACTCCGTCCTCCCCTTCCACCCCCGCAGCACCATTCCCACCGTGCAAGCCGAAACCACCGCCATTCACCGCCTCCAGCCGCCCGCTACTGCCGCCCTAGGGGTCGCCGCGCCGTGCCGTTTGTGTCGTCGGCATCGCTGTGCCGAGCTCTACCCCGACCCATACTCCATCTCCCCTCTCCGCCTCCGGAACATCGCCGCCTCGCGCACCACCTCTCTCGCGCTGCCGCCATCTCGCCTCCCTCCGTCGGCCGCCTCTCTCCGGCGTCGCCCCGTGGTGAGCACCCCGGTTTCCTCCTCCTCTCCCTCCTAGCGCCGTGCGCTGCCGCTTCTGTGCGTGCGTCGCCGGTGCGTCGCCGCCGCGCCGTGTGCTCGACCGGCCGGCTGCCGCTGCCCTGCTCGCCCGGGCCGATCGGTCCCCTTTGCCGCGCCTCCCTCGCGTGCGCCGCCACTCCCCGCGCCGTCGCCGCCGGTGGTCGCGTTGCCGCGCGCCATCGCTAGGTCGGGCCGGCCTAAGCCGTGCCCGTGCCCAGCCGCGCCACCCCGTGGCCGCCCGATCGGCTTGGGCCGATCCGGACCGTCGGTTCCCGTGGACCGGCGGTGGACCGCCTCGGTGGTCCCGGTCCACGGTGGACCGGCGCCCTTGTGCCGCTGACCGGTGGGGCCCACTTGCCGGCGCCGCCCCTCCCCTTTGATGACGTCAGCAACCCTCTTTTCCTTTGGAAAAATAAATGATAATTGCGTCATAATTCGTTAATAATTCTAGAAATTCATTTAAATGGCTCAAAACTTCTAAAATTCATATCTAATTCATTCGAACTCCGAATTGAGCCGTTCAACTTGCAAAATTCATCTAAAATTGAGCTCTACATGTTTGTTTACTTTTTATGTACTGTTTCCTTGGTTTTTATTAGAGTTTTTCCTCGTTTTGCGTGCCAGCGTGTAGTTCCTGTCGTTTCGGAAGATCGCGTTCGCAAGGATAAGAGTTCAGAAGCTCCAAGTGAAGAAGCAAGGCAAGTCACACATTCCCCTTGAGCATGTTGATACCAATTTATAAATGTTTTACTCGTTACAAATAAATATGCATGTTTTGCTAATTACATGGGATCCGGGTATTACCTATCTGCTCGCTTGTGCCATGTTTACTTGATATCTGTTCTTTGTCAACCTTGGGTAATGAATCGACTAGCTCATGTTGCTTATGTAACCTAGCTAGAACTATATGCTTAGCCATGCTTAATTACCACTAGCTCAGTTGATGGGATAATTACAGTATTAGACCTTTTTAGTATCAGAATGAGCTGCGTGCTCGAGACATCTGGCCATGCTTCATGGTCGTAATTATCCAACTAAAATGCGACTGAATGGTGGGCTGTGGGTGCATGGTTTTGCTAGTCGCACCCATGGCAATTAAGGACCGGCTCGCGGGATGCCCTGGAAGAACTTATCGTACTTACCACAAGCCAGCGTGGGCAACGGCTGGGCTTGTAGTGTAGCTTTCCTCTAGCTGACGCATCCAGGCAAGGGTGGGCGTGATGGAGCGGGGCGGGCCCTGCGACGGCCTCTGTCGCTTCCGGATTCACCTAGGCACGAGAGGGGACTGCCCGTTGCCCGCTGGGAACGGGGGTGAAACCTGAGGTGTGGTGTGCTTGGTTAGAGGGGGTTATGCGAAGGGTCCTGTCACGGCCTCTTTCCGGTATGTCGTGGTGACATGTCGGCGCACGGTAACGTGTCGTGGGGCTGTGTCTTGTGGGTACAGTTGTACACCTCTGATCAGAGTAAAACTATTCGAATAGCCGTGCCCGCAATTATAGGCGGTCGACCAGATTCACCGTGATTAGTCCCACCTTAATAAATCGACTCAATGCACTGTAGTCCAGGTGGGTTGGTTGGGCCTGTTGATCAGTGGAGATTCAATATTACTTTAATTACTCAATTGTTTTACTGTTTTGCTCAATAAAATGTTTTACAACTGCCTTTATGCAAATAGCCACAAACCCCTCCTTGTATCCCCTTGCACGTCTGCATCGTTGGTGTGGCTTGCTCAGTACGGTGGTTGTACTCAGTCTTGCTATTATTCCCCCTTTTCAGAAGTGTAGTGCTTCTGAGCTGAAGACGAAGTTAGAAGACCAAGGCTCAGACCCCAGTTGAGTTTTGCCTGTGGAGTGAAGCTGAAGCTGAAGCCCCGCTAGGATCGCCTTTTTCCGCTGCTGCCGTTCTCTTTCGGTGTGAGGACTAAGTGCCTCTTCTGTAAGTATTTACGTTTGGAACTGTATATTACTTGTCGTTTTGTGTGCCCTGGCTGGTCCTGGATAGGGATTTAATAAACAAAATAGTCTGGAAATTTGGGCTAAATTTCTGGGCGTGACAGATAAGGGTGCGGTCATATGGATAAGACCACTCGATCGGCTCGGCTCGGCTTGGTATAAGTGCTAGTTTTACAAAAACCGACACCTATAATTTATTATAGGGTTGGGTTTTAACAAAATCGACACCGGTTTGTTTAAAAAACGGACACCTATAGGTGTCAGTTTTTCTTTAAAACCGGCACCTATAATTGATAAAGGTGCCGGTTTTTTACGATTTCAACCCGCCGAAGTGGAAAAAGACCTATAAGTGCCGGTTTTAACACTTCCGGCACTTATAGTCCCGACGCCTATTTGATGTTTTGTAGTAGTGCTCAACGCTAAGAAAAATAGGAAAATTAAGCGACAGTAGGTCAAGAACAGCATACCATTTTCTTCCCAAAATTACAGTATCAATGCAGTAATTAATACTGAAAAAAATGGATCGAGCAACTCACATCTTTTTCAATAGGATAAGATAGATCGACCAGTCCTCCAAACAGAGGATTAAACCAGGTAAAAGTCCGAATTACACCCCTGAACTATCGAGTGGGTACAATTACCTCCTCGACCCGAAAACCAGATATCTTTCGCCCTTTCCCTAAGCGCGATTTTGATATGAGATTGCACACATGACGTCAACGTGACAATCCAGTCAACTAAAAAATACAGAAAAAAAAACATGGACCCACTTGTCATCTCTCCCTCAACATATCCCCTCCCCTAACGTCTCTCCCCTGCTCTCTCTCAGGGAGGTGTACACAGCGGCGGGGGAGCTCGCTGGGAGGCGTCCACGGCGACGACCGAATGGGAGTTCGCGAGGATGCATCACGGTGGCAGGGGAGACAGGAGGCGCTCGTGGTGGCGGGGGAGCTCGCTGGGAGGCGTCCATGGCGGCGGGGAACGGGAGCCCAATAGGTCCTCCGCCTCCGCCGCTCGAGTTCCGTCGCCCCGTCGCTGTGCAGCGGCGCGTCCGACGCTCGCCACTCCCAACTACCTCCGCCATCGACCGTCGCTTGTGCTCCATTACCCCATTGCTGCTTCCCCCTCCTGTCCCCGTCCCCGCCTACCACCTACTCCGCTCCCTCTCCGCCGTTGCCTCCGCCACCATCCCCGTCTGTCGCTACCGTCCACGGCTCCCCGTCCACCGGCTGCTCTGATTGAGAGAAGGAGAGAAGAGAGATGATTAGGGAAAGAGAAGGAGAGATAGAGGATGAGATTGACAGGTGAGGTCTATCAATTTAAAAAATGAATTGCTGATCGGACTGGCATATAGGACCAAAACCACTACGGTTTAAGTCAAGGACGTAATTCGTCCGGTATTAATAGTTGAGAGTGAAAAATATCTGGTTTTTAGGTCTGAGGGGTAATTCGTACTCACCTAATAGTTCAAGGGTGTAATTCGGACTTTTTTCATTAAACAATAATAAGTAAAAAACTATAGAATTCACACAAACCATAAACCAGTATCACGCTGAAAATCAAATCAGAACCTGCATCTCGTTTGCTTGATAAACAATTCAATTTCAACCCGAATAAAAAGTAATTTCTGGCCCAAGTCAGCCCAGCTAAAAAAATCATTTTCACCAACCTATAAACGTATAAGGTCATATGTAACCATATAAAACATTGTTTAATTACGAAGAAATTAACTAATCAGGTAATTAATTAACCTAGCTGGTTTTAATTTTAGCCGTCACCATGGCGGAGGACGACGGCGGCGTCGGCGGCGGCGACGAGTGGAGCGGCCTAGATCCCTTCTTCTACGACGAGGCGGCGGCGAGAGCGGACGGCGAGCGAGCGCTGGAGAGGCAGCGGGAGAAGGAATAAGTCCACTTTACCTCCCTCAACTCATGGCCGTGTATGAATATCATCCCTCAACCGCAAAACCGGGTATAACTCATCCCCCAACTCTAAACACCGTTGCAAATCAACTCCCCGGACGGTTTTGGAGGCGGTTTTGTCCTACGTGGCAATTGACTTGATTACGTGGCAGTTGATTTGCTGAGTCATCAAACGGGACCCACATGTCAGCAGTCTCCACCTCATCTCATCTCTTCCCCTCTTTCTCTTTCATATCTTCCTCCTCTCACCTTCTATCAGCAGGGCGGCGACGACGGCGCAAGGGGGACGAGCTCGTCGGTTGGCCACGCCGCGCGCGGGGAGTGGCCCAGCTCGAGCACGCAGAGGAGGCGGGAGGGCGCCGGGGCATCGTCTAAGAGGGGGTCGTGGAGGACGAGGCAACCCCTCCAAGTCGCCGGCCGTCCGCGCGTGTGGAGGATCTCGCCGGCAGTGCTCGCGCTGGGAGGATCTCGTCAGCCGGCCGCGCGCGAGGGAGGAGCTCGCCGGCCGTCCGCGCGCGGGGAGGATCTTGCCAACCGTCCTCGCGCGGGGGAGTAGCTCGCCGGCCGTCCGCGCACGGGGAAATAGCTCGCCGGCCGTCCGCGCGCGGGAGAAGCTTGCCGGCCGTCCGAGAAGGAAGCCACTGGGGATGTCGCCGAGCGCCGGGTTGTGCTGCAGCATGAGGACGGAGAGGCTCCGGCACGGGGACGACGGTGGCATTGCCAGCAGCTGCGCATGGCGGACACCCGCTCCGTGTCGCGTGCACGCTAGAAGAACTCCGCTAGCTTGTTTGCTGCTTGCTCATGTTCTTCGACGATTTCATGGTCTCTGATTTGTTCTGTTCGTTCCCCTTTCTTGTTTCGCGTGATCGCCAGCGTCTTCTCTGAATTCGGCAACCATCATATGCTACTTGTCTTGCCGTTGATCTTGCTGCTCGATTCTGTCGCCTCGCCTCCGCTTCTTGATTTTTTCCTTTCCCGTTTCTTGAAGGGAATCATGGTGACTGGTGAGGGAGAAGATGAGATGAGGTGGAGACTGCTGACATGTGGGTCCCGCTTGATGACTCAGCAAGTCAACTGCCACATAAGCAAGTCAATTGCCACATAGGACAAAACCGCCTCTAAAACCGTTCGGGGAGTTGATTTGCAACGGTTTTCGGGGTTGGGGGATGGGTTATACCCGGTTTTGCGGTTGAGGGATGCTATTCATACACGGCCATAAGTTGAGGGAGGGAAAGTGGACTTATTCCGCGGGAGAAGGAGCGGAAGGAGGCGGAGCACAAGGCGTGGCGGGAAGCCTGCGACGCCGCCAGGGACAAGATCCTCGCTCGAGTACGACCCCAAGCATGGCTGCCGGGCCGGCATCCGGCCCGACTACCCTCGGCCCAGGAACGGCCGGGCCTGGGCCGTGCCGCCCATACTATACCATTGAAGAGATCCGTGGAAAGCCCTGGATCACAATGCCATTACGATGGAGTCCTGTATAATCAAGGTCTTGTTTCACTTTGCATCACATTCGTCGTCTACATGCTCATCAGCTAGCTAGCACCAAGCAGACGATCGTTAGACTTAAGATTAAATTCCAAATAACATAAGTTAGACAATTAATCGTACACTGACTAGTAAAGATCATTGTACAGTCTGTAATCTGTTGCAATGAAGAGCCATATGACTGATGTTATACTGACTAAAGAGCGAGAACAATATTTAAAATAATCACTTTGAACAAGACAAACTTCCAGATCATAATCCTTAGAGACATCCCCTAGCAATCATACTTGCACCCCCATGTTAAAGTCAGGGCAAGTTACAGTAGTGATGATCACCAAGCATGTTGATGCCGCTGCAATTAACTAACTTGCAGGGATGACGGACGCCTGCTAGCTAGCCACTGCGGACGGCAGGCACTGGAAGGTCGCGGCGCCGCAGCCGCCGCCGTCGTTACGCCTGCAACAATGGGATGGAGATGATGATGCCATGAAGGGAGAGAGAAATTGTCATCTTGCTCGTCTTATTCATTGCCTCATCGGTAGCTAGCTGGTAGCAGCAAGGCCAGCACCAGCCGTTGGCAAAACTGTTCGCTGATTGACGCCGCCGCGCGGTGGGCCGCATCGCCGCGACGAGCAGGGTGGGCGCGGCCGTCACTGCCGCGACGGGACGACGAAGCCGCACGCCACCACGGCCTGCTCCCTTCTTTTGGGCCGTGCTTGTGCCGGCCCGGCACGAATAGGCCCATCAGACCACTGGGCCGTGCTTGGGCCGCGTCGCTGAAGAGGCGGCCTGGCACGAGACGCGCCGCGCGAGAGGAGGGAGTAGCGAGTTTTCCTGTCCCCCCTTTTTTCGTTTCTGTTCGGTTAGCTTTTTCTTTTTTTTTCCCTTTTTTTCTTCATTTTTCTCGTTTCTGTTCGGTTTGGTTTTTTCTTTTTTTTTTCTGGTTTCTCTTCTGTTCGGTTTTTTTCCCCTTTTTTAAGATGCATGAATACAAAATTTGTATTCGTACGTATGCAAAGTTTGTATACGCGTATGTAAAGTTTGTATAAGCATATACAAACTTTGTATACGTGATGTATTTTTTTTAATACGTATGTATATAAAATTTGTATATATCGTATACAAAGTTTGTATATATCCTATATAAACTTTATATACGTCGTATATAAACTTCATATATGTGTATATATTTTTTATGTGTTAAAAACATATTCATAAAAAATTATATGTATATACGTATGTATATATATATATAGTATATGCATATGATGTATAGATACATATAGACTAGAGACTAGAGGGGGCTGACTGACCGCAAGCGCGCGGGAGCACGCGGCTGATCACGTATCAGCGCCCCCCGTGCTGGCCATGTCGGGGCGGCACGGCTCTATTTGGCACGAAGCACGCTGTGCCGCGTCGTGCTAGCCATAGTTATTAGGACCGGATCGGACCGGCGGTTCGACCGCTAATAACCGGAACCAGAGAGTGCAGCGGCTCGGTTCACTTCAAAGACCGTCTGTGCAATCGAACCGCTAAAAAACGCTCGAACCGGCCGGTTTTTTACGGAACCGGCGAACCGGACGGTTTTAACTGAACCAGGCGGTTTTTGCATTTGGACCAGTTACCCCTCATCTTTCTCAGTGTGACACAACAAAGGCAAAGGGTAAGATTGTAAACACGCAATTTTTAGGGTTACAGCCCGTGGGGAATAGGATTAGATTCACATTGGCGTATTCTTCTCGACTTCTCGTCCCTTCACCTTCGGTGGCGGCGGCGGCGACGAACTGCTGTACCAGCACCGCAGCACGGGCGCACGGCAGTCCAGCTCCGGCGAGCGGCGGCACCATCTCCACTTCTCCTGTTCTGCAGTCTCCAATCTCCATCGAGTAGCGCTCAGCTCTTCCAAGCTCCAAATCCAGTCTCCAACTCTCCATCGACGCAAGCTTCATCCATGGCAGATGGTACGTTCCTAACTTGCTACTGAAATTGCTACTATGCTATTGCCAGTTCCGTTGGTAGTGAACTAGTTAAGATCTATTGTGACGATTTTATTTCAGATCTTGATTTTTTAGAAGACACAAATTTGTTACTTTGCTAGTTGTACTGAAGAAATATAATGCATATATACTTGTTTTACTGAAGCTTTGATTTTTTTTAGATAAATCAATATTAGTAATTATTTGTATTTTTGACAGCAATGGATTCTTCAGATACTCCAACTCCTGTTGATGGGAGTACACCTACATCTACTGCTCAAGAATCAGCATCAGAACCAAAGACAAGAAGAAAGACTGACATTGCTTGGGCCTATTGCACGCATATTACTCAGGGAGGGGAAAAAAGATCAAATGCATGTACTGTGACATGGTTTGTGGCCGGTTCAATTTGACCGGTTCAAAACAATCGAACCGGTTTTTGGCGGTTGAACCAATGAACCAGTGAACCGACGTCCTCGCTGGTTCAATTACCGGTCCGGTCTTAATAACTATGGTGCTAGTTCAAGTCCCAGCTCTACATGCGTTCGTGTGTTGAGGAGATGCTGCCGCCGTCGTCGCCGCCATGCCGGCCGAACGCACTGATCTATCGCATTCCGCACGGGGGAGGCTAATAGGCGGGTGACCGCTCCTAGCGATCACCGCCCGCCCCTCCCCTGTACGCTCCCTCCTCTCCCCCTTCCTCCTCCCCTTCTTCTCTTCCTACCACAGTACACCATAAAAATTAAAAAAAATAAAAAGACAAAGTTGAAAAAATTTATGTATAGAAATACAAATACTGTATATAAAAAATATTTAAATTTAAATTTAAATTTGAAACGGGTTTGTAAACTTTTGACTTATAAAGTTTGGGTCTATAAACTAATATTTGAATTCAAATTCCAATTCAAATTTGAAACGGGTATATAAACTTTTGACTTATAAACTTTGGGTTTATAAACTTTAGATGTATAGAAATACTATGTAAAAAAACATTTTAATTCAAATTTAAATTTGAATCGAATATATAAACCTTTGACTTATAAACTTTGGGTTTTTAAACTTTAGATGTGTAAACTTGATAAAAAAGAAAATCAGGTGGAGGAAAGGGAGGGGAGACGGACTGATCGCTAGGGGCGATCGATCGTCCCTCAGCAATCTCGTTCCGGACGCGTGCAGAACGAAAGCCAGTACGTCGCCGGCGCGCATGCACTGCTCGATCGTGTACGTTCCGCGCGTACGTGTCCAGGACCAGGACATGCATGCATATATGCGCTGCCATTAATTAATTAACCATCAGCTAGCTGCTTGATTTATACTACTCTCTCCTGGATTTTTCACATTTTGGTCCTTTTGAAAAACTTATTTCGCAAGTAGATCCCTAGAAAAACTTATCCCAAAAATGGTCCTTTTTGGGGCGCCAGAGTGGCTGGCGCCGTCGTTTAACAGGACGGCGCCAGCCTCTTTGGCGCCGTCCCACCGCCGACGTGGCGGGGCGATGCTGAGGTGGCTAGGGGGAGTGCGCCAGAGTGGCTGGCGCCCCCCCCCCCCCCCGAAATTTTTTATTTTTGTTTTATTTGTTTGATATTTTTTTCACGCTTAGGGACACACAAGAACCAACCATACAAAAATTGAACTCAAATGGACGTAATATGTGACATGTAGAATTTTTCCTCTCCTCTCCTCTCTCCGAACTAGTGCAAAGGAGAGAGATGTGCAACTTTTTTATTTTTATTTTATTTTTTTGATATTTTTTTCACACTTAGGAACTCACAGGAACCAACCACGTAAAAAATAAACTCAAACGGACGAAATATGTGGCATGTGGAATTTTCCAAAGCTCCACCGAAAAACTTCTCTCCTCGAAAACACAATCTTGCAAGCGGAATTTGGAGGTTTTAATATCGCCGAACCCGGCAAAGCTGGGGAGAATCGGATGTAACAGAATCGGATGTAACTTTTTCTGTAGATGTCCGTGCATATATTATTTGCCTGATTCCGAGTCCGTATGAGAAAGTTACGCCTATTTTAATACATGGCATATTTTGTCCGTTTCGGTAGAGTTTTGGAAAATTCTACATGTCACATATTTTGTTCGTTTGAGTTTATTTTTTATACGGTTGGTTCCTATGTTCTCCTAAGTGTGAAAAAAATATCAAAAAATGAAATAAAAATAAAAAAAATTACATCTCTATGTACTGTTTAACTTATATATGTCATTTCATGTGGTTATATTTTGAATTAGATTAAGTAATTTCATATAGTGGTAGAGTGCATTATGTTTAACATGCTGATCAAAGGGTTTTACTAAAGGAGTTATGGTCTAATTTTAGTGAAGGTGCAAAGTAGACTAAGTGGTATGCTAGATATTTTCAGACTTAGCTAAGTGGTAGTTCGAGTTTAAATTTTTTTTGTGGTTGGTTGTATCGTGATCCTAAGTGTGAAAAAACATCCGAAAAAATAAAATAAAAATGACACCGTTGCAACTCCATACAGAGAAACAGGAATGGAGGCGGCGGCGCCAGCCATGCTGGCGCCCTCCTCCCTAGGGCGGCGCCAGCATGGCTGGCGCCCTCCTCCTGCCACGTCGGTTCGCGTGCGCCACGGTGGCAGGAGGACGGCGCCAGAGAGGCTGGCGCCGTCCCGTTGGATGACGGCGCCAGCCACTCTGGCGCCCAAAAAAGGACCATTTCTGGGATAAGTTTTTTCAGGGGTCTATTTGCGAAATAAGTTTTTTAAAAGGATCAAAATGTGAAAAATCCAGCTACTCTCTCTCTGTCTCTTTCATCCTTTTCTAATCAAACTTGGTTTGACCAAATTTATATAAAAAAAACATAGCAGTATTTTCAACACAAAACAAATATATTATAAATATATTTAATGTTGTATTTAATTAAACTAATTTAATATTTTAGATTTTGCTAATTTTTCTATAAATCTTGTCAAACCTAATCAAATTATGACTTGCAATATGAAACGAAGGACTAGTAGGAAAACTCTATTCATCCTTAGGGGATATCCCCTCTTTTTTCATGTCACTTAAAAGTTATCAAAAAAAATTTAAAAAAAATTTAGTATGATAGATCAATATGTGATATTTAACTTCGCAAGCATGCATATTCAAATTCAACTTGTACAAGTATAAACAAAAACAATAAAATTGACCGTGAATAGAACGTGTAGTTCACGGTCAAATTTGTTATTTTTGTTTCGAATTGTATAAGTAGAATGTTGCCTTGTATGTTTGCGAAAAGATATATCATATATTGATCTATTTTGATAATTTTTTTAAGAATTTTTTGATAATTTTTAAATGACATGCACAAAACTAGTGACGTCCCCCCTTAAAAGGAAAAAAAAAAGCACTTGACGGACTAGTATATTATTACAAGCGCCGTGTGTGCATGCTTGCATGCATGTGATCGGCCGGGCACGTAAAGTGACGCGCGGCTGACGTCATAATATTCCATCAGGACATTTAATTCTTCCTGCTTTTGATTGATTAATTAACTAGTGGAGTAATACGGTTAGTGTTGCTGCTTGCTTCCTTAATACTATTTTTTTAGTATTATTAAGTAGTGTATTCATTTATGTGGCTAATTAATACCATCCAAACTCAACTAGGGGAGGTAAAAAGTTGTCCACTGTAGTTCAAGGAGGCCCACATTGTCAGTGACACAAGGGCAGAGGTTTTGGGTTTAGCAAGGTAACCCGAGCCGAGAGAGGGGTGGGTGGGCGTGGTGTGTGTGTGCGCGTGTCTGTGCCACCTTGTGCTCTGCTCCTCTGATTCATCAAGAAAAAACAGAGGAAGAAAGGGAGGAAAAAAAAAAGCAGAGTGCATCCGGTGAGTTGGAATTGGGCGAGCGCTTAGATCTATCCATCCATCCACATGAACTGACCACCACGACGACGACGACGACGATTTTTACCAGAAATGCTTTATTTAAGACGTCCGACCCGGAAGAATATACCGGACGGGACCCTCACATTTAACTAAGCAGAGAAACAAAGTAGTACTCGATAGAAGCATACATCAGCAAACTTTTTAGTTACGCATGTGTAAAGGACTCACACAATAGAATAGTTATTTTTTCAACCAAAGCCAACAACCAACAACCATTTGAAACATTAAAATTTCCTTTTCTCTTAAACTATTTATCTAGTCTGTAATCTGATCTGTTGTATTTATGGCAATTAAATCTTCTTAACAAGACCTCATATGAATATATTTCGATAAAAAAATACATATGTTTCAACCGTTAAAATCAAATGTTTCACGCATGAGAAACAAATGTCTCAATTTTTAATTCGACTTTGTTGCACATTTAAAGTTTTGTGTTGCAACAGATTATTAAATGTTGCACATCCTATTATCTAGGTATTTCAATAAGTTTTTTCAAATGTTTCACTAGTTTATTTGCAAATGTTGCAATAGCGTTCTTTTGATGTTTCAGTAAATAGGTATGATGTTTCAGTACTTATAACTCAACTGTTTTATTTATGGTATAAAAATGTTTCATATGTTTTTTCAACGTAATATACTCATGTGAGATCTTGTTATAAAAATTTAATTACAACGATATAATTAGATCATAGATCATATAGATAGGTTAGGAGAAAAATCATTTCAAAAATTGCTAAAGAGTGTACATGTATATAGTAGGAAAGAGATGGTGCATAGTGCATGGTTTGCGTGAATCCTGTTATCTGCTCAGAATTGCAACGGGTAGGGCTTCCGATCTTTTGAGTTTTATCGGACGTCCGAGCTGTAGCCTTCTCCGGTTTTTTACTTTAATAGTATTGATATCTAATTTGGAACTTTTATTGGCATGATGGTTATATCTTGTATGTTGCTATCTTATGCTCTGACAAGAATTCTAAAGCAATTAGAATTTTAAAAGAATTATTATACGACTCCTTATGTATTTTTAAAAGTAAACGATCTTGAAAACCGACTCAAATACAAATAATTTATCAAAATATCAGCGGAAACATATTTAATTTTTATAATAGTAGAGATAGAGATAGATATATAATTAAAAGTAACGTCCACGCATCGTACGTCGCTACGAATAATAAGAACTCTTAGATCCGATATATATTACATGGGTAAAGATAAAGAAATATATGTGCGTAACATCCGTTAGTTCGGTAATAAAATTAGTTGACGTACTGGTTCTCATGGCGGAGGACGACGGCGGCGGCGACGAGTGGAGCGGCCTAGAGCCCTTCTTCTACGACGAGGCGGTGGCGAGAGCGGACGGCGAGCGAGCGCTGGAGAGGCAGCGGGAGAAGGAGCGGAAGGAGGCGGAGCACCAGGCGTGGCGGGAAGCCTGCGACGCCGCCAGGGACAAGATCCTCGAGTACGACCCCAAGCATGGCTGCCGCACCTACACCCGCTTGTGGTTCTGCAGCTCCATCCTCTTCAACCTCGACGAGGAGTCGCCGATCGGCCCCTTGTGCCGAACCGTCGACCGCGGCCAGCCGCCCCTCCACCGAGCCGGCGACAGCAGGCTGCGCATGTCGTTGAACGTCCTCGCCGTGAACATCGTCTCCTCCGACGTCGGCTACCCCGTGCTCGTCTACGGCACCGTCATCGCCAGGGATGTCATCGATCGAAAGTGCCTCTACCTCTTCCGCCGCACCACCGACAATCCCCAGCTCATCACCTCCAAGGCAAGTACGTCATCATCATTATCTAATCTAGCTGATCGATCGATTGATCACTTCTTGTTCTTGCATAATTGCAATATTGCATGATGATGATGATGATTATATAGGATGAAACGTTGGTTTTGACCGGACCAACTCGATCAATCGAGGTGTCCGACTCCGTGTTCTTCGAGGTGAATCTCAAGTTGAAGGAGGAGGAGGATGACGGCGATGTCGTCGTCGACGACAGAGAATTCAGCAAAGGGCTAATCGAATTTAGAAGCCTGAGCATGCCAAGAGGTGTCGAGGATGTGGTCGTCGGAAGCTGCAGCACGCTGGATAGCAGGCTCAGCACGGTCGAGCTCTCCTACGCCTACATCGGAGGCGCCGTCGAGGCCGCCGTCGACGTCACCCTGCGCCTGCCTGCCGCCGCCGGCGCCGGCCGCCATCGTCGCTGCTTCCATGGACAGATCACTGCGTGCAGCAGCAGCATCCCGGATGCATCCATTGTGCTCTACGACAGCAGCAAAGTGAACGCGACCAGCAATTCTTCAGCTGGAGGCGCCGCCGGAGACGTCGCCGTCGATCTTGCCCGCCGCGTCATGGCCGTCCGTGCGGCCGACGAGCTCGTCTTGACGCTCATTGCTGCTGCAGGCGATGCTGACTGCCACCATTATCGCACAAATGTCGAATTCACTCCAAGGATCTGTGGTTCAGAGAGCCTTGAAGTCAGCATCTGCGGAATTAAGCTGCTCATCAAGGTTTCCTGGTCTGCATTTTAAACAAATTTACTGACATCAAATTTTCTTTTCAGTAATCAAATTTGTGCAATGTACAGCATTAGTTAATTACTTGTTCATCAGTTATTACTTTTGAACTACGGTAAACATCGTCAAAGCCATTCATCAACCAGTTCTCAGACTCAGTTGCTACAATGCAACTAGTTACATTTTTTCGACTCAACTCAGGCAAGCAAACATCTATCTCAACGAGCTAGCTAATACTACCTGACTAATATAATTATAAGCACAGCAGAATAACAGACCTGATGATATAAAGAAAGCATGTTAAGAGGTTCAGATTTGCAGGCCTCATGTATACAACTTCTCCCTCTGATACTGCAGTGTCTTGTCATCGAATTTGTTTTGAACTGAACCTTTCGGCTGGTGTATAGTCTCTTGACACTGATAGTAGTGAAAGCTGTTTAAGACTCCTAAACTTTAATTGAAAGTAGTTTCGGACTTGAGTACAAAACACATTTTTAGAAGTATGATGGAATGCTAGTTTGTTCAATCAGCTGGTAAAGGGGAACAAAAATTGCTAGTCAGAACGTTTCAATCAATTGAATAAAAATACTAAAGGTTCCAATGGCATTGCTCCAGTTTCGTTTTCAATTAATGACATAGCAATCTGCAGAACAGAGCAGAGGTAGATACTTAGAAAGGTTGCATTGACAGGTGTACCACAGTTGGTAATGGTACATAACCTTATCGGCTTGTTTGGCAACTTGAGGGAAGAGGATTGGGAGTTTACACGAGAAAATTGATGGTGAGATTAAGATGGGAATTTGATTTTTCATCTCAGTCTCTTGTTTGGTAGAGGTGGTGGAAATTGATAGGGAGTTTAGTTGGAGATTAGATCATTAATGAAAATGGATGGTTGAGATTTGTTTAGGCGAAGTAAAGGAGGAATTCCCTCCTAATTACCTGCCCCTACCCAGGTATTGAAAAGGAGGGAGTTCATTCCTCAATTCCCCATCCCCATCCCACCAAAATTCCCATGTCCCCCAACCAAACAAAACAGTTAATAGCCTCATCCTTTTAAACTCCCAATCCCTCCTAGAAACTCTCTCCAACCAAACAGACCGTATAAGCATGGAAATAGAGGAGATAATCCTGTGTTTCCAGCAACTGCACGACATCCATATAAGTTTACAGACAATCAGCACGTAGCAACCAATAACAACAATTGAAACAGGAAAAATAAAAATCTCCATAGAAACATACTTAGCCCATAGCCCATATTTACACTACACATCACCAAATTCAGCAGGCAAAAAATATCAGACAACCAAATGATGAAGAACTCTCTTCTTCCTTTCTTTTTGGCAAAGACAAAGGCACCATTTGTCCATTTGCCGTTTTTCAGTCTACAGCCTAGAGAGCCCTCTTACTACAATAGAAGGCAATGTATCAACTCAGGTTGATTACATACACAAGATATGCTGAAACTTCTATGTGGTATCACACCTAAGATGTTCAGACAAAATCATGATGACGGTGACTGTGGTGGCTTTGTTGCGTCATTGCCTTGCCGATGTCCTTTACCCATAGCTTCTTCCTCCAAGTGCTCTTTCAGACCTTCTTTGTAGGACTCGACATAGTTCTTCAGTGCATCTGTGTAGTTTGAGGCGCGAGCCATGTACATCCGCTGTAACGCAGGCTTGGCTTTCTCTGCTCCACCCTTTAATGCGCCGAGAAGGTCCTCAACCGTGGTAGGCTCGCTGCTTCCCTCCTCAGTCTTGATGTCGGGTTCCTCTTTGACCTTCTTGTAGTCATTCGGTCTGAGATCAGGGCCAATGTCTCTGACCCAAGAAGCCCCGTACAGCCTGGTTGCCTCCTTCAGAATACACCACTTGTCTTTCAAGGTGAGCTTTGGCCGCTTCTTGATGTGTGGAGGATCTGGCAAGGATGAAGGAAAAGCAATCTCCTTGAGATCATATCTGACGTAATCATACAACTTCCTGCAAACAACTCTGAACTTCATGCCCATTGGTACTGCAGTGCCTCTCTCCTTTGTGTGGTCTGACAACAGATTAACCTGCAGCACAATGAAAGGTTCACCATAAATTTTTTAGCTCCCATGTGTTCTAGATTCTAACATGAGACATCAGACATTTAAAAAATGCAAGGTGGAATTGGTATGAAATGCCAAAGCCGACCAAGATTTCAGCATGTAAAGTGACTAGGGAGCTAGCAATTCATCAAGCTGTGCTAGAGGAAAGGTACAGAGACAACTTGTTAACATTTAAATCTTCAAAAACTATCTAGTATCCATGTCTACAATTAGCTAGAAGGGATAAATGTCACCATGTCAGCATGTTCCACATTCACATTTTATTTCTCCTCATGAGCTTCTCGCCTTGTAAAACACCTCACAATGATTCAACACAGAAAAACTCAAGAGTCACAATGATGTCAGAGAAAACTACACATAGTGATCAGTGGAACACCTGATGAAAAGAATTGAACACAAGGAGAGTTTTTGGTGCTGCAAAGCAGCAGCTTTTCTTGACCTTATATTGCAACTTAAATAGACAAAACAGAAACTAGATCATGTCCTTGATGCCACGAGTGCCACGCCCATCCACTTCTTCTGCCATCCCAAACGTCGGGGTGTGCTGCACCATGCACTAACTAATGACCCATTCCAGCATGAACATGCATGCTTCGAGCTACAAATGTGCACAACCAACTAACTCCACCATGCGCTGACTCAACAGAACAAGAAAGAAATGAACCACGCGCACAAGAATTATTTGCTAACAAATGATTGGAAACTTATACTATCAGTCATATATGTTGGTACCAGTACTAGTTAACTACCTAGTCAAAGTTTTAGTTTCAGTAACAGCATGTAGAACTAGCCCTATATTTTTATTCAAGAGGCAGAAATGTTTTGTTAGAACTAGAATATACAAAATTGACACAATTATAGGGAGCATATATATACAGCATAGAAGCTATAGTGCTCAGTCATGCAATGTGGCATTGATTTCCTTGAACAACCCATGTCAAAAGCAGGGAAATATTCGTGTAGAAATATACATACATATCACATTAGCACCATTAAAGCTAAAAACATAGGAACCCATGTCAGAAGCAAAATAGGATCATTGCTCAAACTTATATTGTCAAGATCGAGCAGAAGTTTAGTAGGCAAAAAAAGCACGAAGAGGCCGAAAGGCACCGAGAATTTACTCCGTACACGAGATGATTTCGATCGGAATTTGAACACAGTACATGTAATAGTGCATCAAATTCAAGTTTCTTCTATGAATTAGCGCATCTAATTAATGTCAAACTGCTAATTTAGAAAAAGAAAAAAGAAAGAAAGAAAGAGAAGGGGAATAGGTTGGTGCCGCACCGGTCAGTAGCGAGCGGAACAGAACCCGCGTGCCACCAGCAGACGACCGACGGCGGCGTCGGAAGATGGGAGGAGATGAAATGAGAGACCCGCCGGCGATCCTGCAGGGGGAGAGCTGATTTATGAGTAAAAAAAAAAAAAAAACCGGAAGCGGCGGCGTGCTCGCAAGGCCGGACTCGGAACCAGAATCCGCTGGCGCCAAGCGGCGGAGAGGTAGATACGAGAAGGCGGCGTGCGGCGAGGTGAGGTCGGAGATATACTGACCGTCGTCGCCGTCGTTGGGAGCGGCGCTCCAGGCGGAGGGAAGCGGCGGCGGCAGCGGCGCTGGTGAACTCCCGACCTAAGGGCACCTCGCTGAGACGCTGACGTTTCGTCTTGGGCCTACGTACCAAACTTGGGCCGGTGGTAGTGGGTTGGACCTCATCGAGGCACATTTCCATCTGATTTATTTGTGGGCCTTGTGAAGCAGATTATTCATCAACAAAAAGTATATTTTACCTCCCTCAGCTATAGGCACGTCCACGTTGCAACGATTTTTTATTCAGTTTAGAGTAGGGCGATGGCACCATTAACTTTTGAAATAACGTTGGATCATTCATGCTATTTAAAACATTAATATAAATATGTTAAAATATAAATTTGTTTGAATAAGACAAATAATCAAGTATGATGCTAAAAGTCAATTGAATCATCTATTTAAAAAAAATAGAGGAAGTAGACTTTTTCGTTCATCTGGCGAATTATTTATTTAGTTAATTATGAGATAAATTGGATTACAACCGTAAACATATAAACCTGCAATGCGTCTCCTAGTAGTAATATATGGGATTTTTTGATACCCTTATTATATATATGGCCATTATAGAGAGTTGAAATAATCTACGGATTCAAGACGACCCTGTCGTAGTCGCCGGCGGCGGAGGCGGAGGCGTCGGCGCTCTGGCCGCCGTCGAGCGGGAAGAAGAATGGGTAGGTCTCGTAGCGCGCCATGCAGCTGCTGTACAGCACGCGGCATCCTCGCCGGAATCGGCAGTAGTTGGGCATCTCCGCCACCGCCTGCGCCACGCACAGCCCGCAGTCCGCCGCCGTGATGTCGCGCGTGCACCACCCGAGCCCGTAGATGGTCACCCCGTCCTTGAACCTCGCGGTCTCCCTCGCCAGCCCGCCGCCCCCCGCGTCGCCGGCGTCCGCCGCCACGCGCGCCATCACCTTCCTCTGCGCCTTCTCGAACGCCTCCGGGTCGGTGGCGTTCTGCGTGTTGAGGAGGATGAGCGCGTAGCCGGTGTCCGGGAGGCCGACGAAGTCGGCGTCGTCGTAGCGCGCGAAGCAGTAGTCGTACCAGACGCGCGCGTCGGCCCTGCCGCGGCAGGCCCCGGCGAGCTGCCTGGCGGCGGCGGAGGCGCAGAGCGCGCAGTCGGGGGCCGGGATGTCGCCGCGGCACTGCGCGAGGCCCCAGATGGCGGAGCCGTCGCCGCCGCGGCCGGCGGTGGCCGTGGCGTAGTAGCCGGCGGAGGCGCGCGGCACCAGCTCGGAGAGCACCTGCGCCACGCTCGCCTGCGCCGGCGCGCCGCTCAGGTTCCTGGCGCAGTACGTGTTCACCGGGTCCACGGCGGCGCACGGCGCCGGCACAGTCGCCGCCACGAGCAGCAGCGCCACCAGCACGGCTACTAGTGGTGAACACGACGACGCCATCGCCATTGATGGACTGATGACTTGATTGTCAGCTAGCTTGTTGGTGGATTTGAGTGGCCTCGATCGCTAGCTTGTTATATGGAATGGAATGGATGGCTGTGCTTAGCTTGGTCCAAGCTAGTGAAGGTGAAGCTGCAGCCATGGTTGACCAAGGTAGCTAGTGCATGGGCCTGCCTCGTCGATTTTTTGGCTGCGACAACGCAGGCTCATGCACAAACTGACGAACCATTTCATTTCGACCCATTGGATGCATGCTGAAATTAATCAGAGATGCACATGTGTCATCTTCTAGATCCCTCACTCATTTTGGTCTCCATCGACATACATGGTCAACTAGCAAATTAATTAAGTTTTTTTTTAAGAAAGAGAGTAACTAGTAGAGCAAATTATGCATTGCCAAGTAAGTATATCCTTATCTCAAATAGTTTGGCTACTATATATACATCTAGAGTATATATGTTTGGTCAAACATTTTAGACTTCAGTTGCTAGCGTGAATATATAAAACTAATTTTCTCTTCAAAAAGATGTACATTTATTGTTGCAGTAGTATATCTCTGACGACCTCTTCTCTAGCAACAAGATCTCTAGGTAATTAACACTTGTACACATTCAACTCGACCAACCAGGTCTGCATTTCTAGAGGAACTATAAACTGCAAGCAACTCTACAAAATGGAGTATATACGTAGCAGGTGCAAGTGTTGTACGAACCATTCATGCTGGCACTTGATCATTGATCACCATTTTCGTTACCTTGATATTAATTTCAAGAATTTTGTTACCTTGGTTCTACTAGTACCAGTAGTACTTAGGCCGGGGCTTCTAGTGGTCTACTGACCAAGTAAATAATGCAGCATTTGTTGACACTTAATTAGGACGTAATTATTAGTGCTTGCTCTGACCAGTTACGACGCCGATCTGTGTCCATATCGGTGGCGACATCATACTGGTCAACGTTTATTAATTAATTAGTGGATATATGTGGAGACTATCCCGCTTAATTGCATGTGCTAACGAGCGATGGAGACATTTGTTAGGTCGCCAGTTTTACCAGTCTGCCACTCACTCGCTCAAGTCACTATCTTAATCTCTCTGTCTCAAACAGATCGCAGGATAATTACTCCTTCTGGAAGCAAGAAGCTTCAATCTGTTTTCGTAGGAACAAAATTAATCTAACTGTCAATAGGGGGGAAAAACACTCTCTCACCTTTTGTGTATGACAGCAACACTGAAGTTCCTCACTGACCCGGGGAGATTTTCATTTCATTTCAAGTTACTAGCATGGTAGTTTGATCTTAGCTGCCTGCAGTGTTCTGCAATGTATGCTCTTAGTTTGCGTTGCTGCTATTTTGTTCTGCACGCAGAAAGGCCTTGATTTCTCTGAAGAACTGGTGGTGCTGGCTGGATTTCTTCAGGTAAGATATTTGCATTACCTTCATGCACAGTATATATGTCTGAAGAAACAAACGAGCAAAGTTTACATATATGGGGGGAAATAATCTGAATGCTGTATTATTGATAGATAAGTCTAGGTGAGATTATTTGCAGGGCTTGATATGAACATAATTGCACGCGCGTGTGGAGGAGAAGGGGCTTGCAAAAGACAGCCAATATTGCTGAGATCAAATATGCAACACTGTAACTGATCGATAGCACAACTCTCTTAATTTCTGAACATTTGGGCTCTGAAATCAAAAGTGGGAGCCTAATGCACACAGTTCTCTTAATCTGTAATTCTCTGAACATATATGTGTGTGAAAGTTTGGTTGATGTTATCTTGATCGTTCCAGTTCCAGAAGTATGTGTTGATCGAACGAGGAAGAAATTTTCAATTCAAATCTTGCCTGTTCCTATTCTCCCAGCGAAAAAGTGTGAAGAGAGTAAGGAGTTCATACTATTTGCATGTCGAAGCTTAAAGGTTATGGTCATACATATTTTCGTTAACTACGGATGAAGATTTACAAATAGACTTCAATAATTGTTTACTCCTTATGTGTTGGTTTTGTTTCGATGTTGTCGGATTGTTATGCTCTCTTGAGAGAATTTTGTATTAAGCGGTTGTAGCTTCTTTTGAAGTAAATGCCGAAATTTTTTTATATTATCTGAAAAAAAAAATTCCTCCAGCGAAAAGTCTCACAGACAATTGTTTCCCACCCAATTGGCGTTGCGCGTACTCAATCGGATTACTCACATTGGTTCCCGAGTTGGATTGGTAGCGATCCACCTAGGGGCTGTCTTTCGAATGAAACATAAATACGAGGGCTATTTCTGAGAAAAGGCCGCACAAACTTGGAAATACACGTTGACCAAGTTCACTTGCCTGTAATAACTCTTTTTAGATATAATATATAATATTTTCTTACATAGGTTTGTATATAATCTCTCATATTTCTCAAACTAGAGGTGAAAAAGTCATTTTAAGTCACTCTCGCTGACATGACACTCTAAATAGGAAAAAAGCTATCTCTCCCATGGTGTTTCCGTAATAAAAAAATTAGAAGAGTGGTATCTCGATAGTGCCACTCGTAAGAGTGGCAAATAGTTAAAAAAAACCCATATTCCTTCCGTCGTCTCCGACTCCGAACATCCTCTCCGGCGGCCGGCGGCCATCGTCGTTGCCTCTCGGTACTCCCGCCCATGACCGCTGCCACGACCTAGCAATGGGGAGGCTTTCCTGTATCAAACGCCTTCCTCGATTCGCTCTCCGGCGCGGCGTCTCCGATGCTTTCCTCCGTCCCCTTCTCCGCACCGCATTCCTCCTCCGCCGCCGCCGCCGTCTCAGCACCGCGGAGAGCACTCATCCTCCGCGGCGGGGACGCTTCCGTCGGGACCCCGATTCTGATGAGAGCAAACTCGTCTCCCTCGCGCGGCAGCGTGGGGCGGCGGCCGCTCGCGCCATGTTCGACGGAATGCCGCGCCGGGACGATGCCGTCGCGTACGCCGCGATGGTCGGAATCCACCTCTGGGACCGGGACCTTCCCCACGCGGAGGCGCTCTACCGTGCGGCGCCACCGGATTGCCGGGGGATCCATCTTGACACTGTCATGCTCGATGGGTACGTCAAGGCAGGCCAGGTCGACCGTGCCCGCAGGCTGTTCGACGGAATGGCGGTGAAGAACGTGGTCGCCTGGACATGCATGGTCTCTGGATATTGCCGTGCGGGCCTTGTGGACGAAGCGCGCCGCCTGTTTGATTTGATGCCATACAGGAATGTTTTTTCGTGGACGACAATGGTGCAGGGTTATGCACACAATGGGATGCTACGGGAAGCGAGGGAGATGTTTGATAAGATGCCAGAGAGGAACGTGGTTGCTTGGACAGTGATGGTTAAAGCCTATGTTGATAATGGTTGTATTCAGGAGGCTTTGGAGTTGTTCAACAGGATGCCTCAGATGAATTCATATTCTTGGAATGCCATGGCAACCGGTCTTATGAGTGCTGGGAAAGTGGATGACGCGGTTCAGTTGTTTGATAAGATGCCACATAAGAATGTAGTCTCTTGGACTATAATGGTCACTGGCTTGGCACAGAATGGTTTTGTTTCTAGGGCAAGAGAGTTCTTTGACAGAATGCCAAAGAAGGATATTCCGGCATGGAATTCAATGATCACTGCTTATACCAATGATGGCCAAGTGAATGATGCACAAAGGTTGTTTGATATTATGCCTTCAAAGAACCTGGTGACTTGGAATATCATCATTGATGGGTATTCCATGAATAATCTGAAGGACGAAGCTTTGAGGTTGTTTCTTCTTATGCTCCGCTCAGCAGTATCTCCTGACAGCACTACATTAATTAGTGTCTTAGTAGTATCTGAGAGCACAATGGAGGTTAGACAAATTCATGGGTTGTCCACAAAACTGGGGTACCAGCCCGAAACTAACTTAGGAAATACTCTGGTTTCAATGTATTCTAGAAGTGGCGATCTGTCATCTGCATGGCTTGCTTTCAGGAGATTGAACGAGAAGGATGCCATAACATGGACATCGATGATACAAGCTTTAGCAAACCATGGGTGTGCACCTTGCGCCTTGCAGGGCTTTGCCCAAATGTTAAGGTGTGGATATAAGCCCAGCTCAACTACCTTTACTGCTGTGTTGTCAGCTTGTAACCATGTTGGATTAGTGGAGAAAGGCCGAAAAATATTCAAATCAATTAGCCATGTTTATGGACTAGGGCCAACCATTGAGCACTACTCTTGCCTTGTGGATCTCCTAGGTCGAGCAGGGTACGTGAGGGAAGCCAAGGAAGTGGTTGACGGTATGCAGCGGGATATGTGTGATGAGGCCATTCTAGGGACGCTTCTGGGATCTTGCATGACACATAATGAGGTGGAGGTAGGAAGAGCTGTGGGTGAGGATCTTGTCAAAATTGACCCCTCTGGTTCAGGAGGCTATACGCTTTTGGCCAATGTTTTTGCATCTGGTGGGATGTGGAATGAGGTGGCAAGTGTGTGGAAGATTATGAAGGGAAGCAAAGTCAAGAAGACTCCTGGTTTTAGCCAGATTGAAGTAAACGCAAGGAACCATGTTTTCTACTCAAGGGACCAGATGCATTCACAACGTACAGAAATTTATGAGATGCTAAATAGTAGGCTTGTCCCTCAGATGAAGGGTTCATCAAGTCTAGGAACTGATTTCTACTGATCAAAATGATTTACTATATGCTTTAGAGTCAAGCCCAAAAGGCTATCAGTACAATCCTGATATTCATCCTCTGGCTAGTATGGAAAGAAGCAAGGCAAAGGTGTTCGAAAACAGGTCGTCTTCCATGCTCACTTCTGGGCTACAGAAGCTGCAAGCGTGGCGAGACAAAGTGGCATGGAAGTTCAAAACTTCTTTGTGAAATATTAGCCTTTGATTTTTTTTTCCTCAGAGCCTGTGTGCTGCTGTTTCACCGCTTGGGTTGGGTAGCTATGTAACCAGACTTTGTTTGGGGACAGCTCTCTTTCTAATGACATGATATGCAAGTTTTTGCATGTTATCCCCGCCCTCCCAACACACACACACCCTCCCACCACCCAAAAAAGGTTAAGTAGGTTATCGAGAGTTGATCTGATCATGTAAGAATGATATAGACTAGCCCGGCTGACAGATATCCAAAGGTTTATGTTACCTTGATGGGGCTGTTAATTATTTTAGGCAGGACAGAAAAGGTTAATACCATCATATTCAGGAGTCTACCCGGGGTGATAACTTGATATTCCAATGTAGCACATTTCTTCTAAGGATTCTTTCGTGATGTATCTATTTGCATATTTAAGTAGCTTTCCCTTCGGTTTTTTGCATTATCGAACAGCAACCTGCACACAATGTTTATGTAGTGAGTTCGTTTTTGGTCTACTTAGAAAAGAAAAGGAACTTCATTTCAAAACTGATGTAGTAATAAATAATGTCTGTTTTATATTTTGATGCTTCAGTTACATTTTCAAATAATTTTATGTCAGAGTAATTTCAGTTACTTATTCTGAGATACACTTATGCTGTTCCCAGGTTTATGGTTTTGATTTTTCCATAGATAATACCCTAAAATATTATAATAAACTGATGGTCTTGCAATGAGCTCTTGCACCTTCATACCTATGAAATTCTGACTATTTTCTTCTCTTAGAGAAACCAGCTATACAATTCATTATTTTTGTAGGAAACATACAGTTTTTGGCTTTGTTATCTAGTAGGTAAACTGCTCACCGGTTCTGTAAAACAGACTAAGTTTGATTCATTAATTTGCGGCTGCAATTTTGTTTACTCCATATTCTAGACTGGTTGTGTTTGCCTGTGAATTTTGGTACTCAGTTTAATCTAAGCTAGCTTCTGATTGTTATTATTGGAGTCATGTCTAATGTTGATACTGCTTGTTATGTTCTCCAGCATATGGCAGAAATTGATCAGCACCAAATACCGAGGGTACAGGTCACATTCACATAAAGGCGTCTGTTCTGAGATACAGAAGATGGTACATTCCATGAGCCTGTAAGTTTCACTGATCCCTATTTTGTTTCCTTGGATTAGGCTTGGGCACAATTGTTCACTGATCCCTAGATGTTTTTTTAGGGGGTTAGGCAGCAGTATATGGTTTAGCCATGACCAACTATATGCACCTGTCGCTGGATCCCAGAAGTTTTATGGATCAGGAGGCCACACGGGATACATTTTCTAGCGTGATCATGGAATACCTTTGGTAATATATGAAAGCGATTTTTGTGATAAGTAATTTGCATGATCTATGTTTAGATCTTATCGCAAATGGTGACAGGGCACCCTGCAAATTGTCTGGTCATGTCAGCTTGCAATAAGTACAACTTTCCTTTGTTGCCATAAGCAACTTGCAACTTGCCCTAATAAGATATACGAAAAGTATAGGCACGTGGGTTTTAGTTTTAGTCAATTAGGATTTTTTTTCTCCTTAGTTACTTACCTCAATTCTTTTTAGTGATCAGACAGTGTAGCTATCCACGATGTATTGATCTGGTTAGTTTTTTTTTTTTTTCTGATTGGGTTTATCTTGGAATCCCATCCAGGATTATGCCCTTCTGTAAGACAACCAAATGAGCAGTAGAAGTTGTTATCGTAAGACATTCAGGATTCTTTCTATTGCAACGACTAAATTCAGTAAGCAAGCAAATGGTATGCAAACAGATCTATGAGGTCAGGCAAGCAATAATTTTGTTCAAAAAGGAGGTCAGCAAGCACTAAGGTGGCGTTTAACTGGAAGCTGAAGTAGGGTGGTGATCAACATCATGCTGAACTGTTTGTGTGAAGAAGCTTGAATTCATCATGCTCCTGTAAATTCCCTCCATCCTTCATGATATTCGCTTTCAGCGGTGCTTCTGACCTGATGGTCTTAAGAAATGTATGCTTCAGAAGTTTCTCAGTTACATCATTGCGATTTATTTTCTCTTCCTTTTTTTTCTTGTATTTCCAATGCCAGATATTTTGAAAATGAATTACACAATCATGGACATCTGTATGAACACTGTATTAACTCACTGAAATTTGTTCGTCATGTTGTATCAGTGCAGATATGAGGAGGCTGGAGGCGCGTCAGAAGTCAGAACCTCCTTTATGCCGCCAGCTGTTTTCATAGCAGTGCTCATGTATATCTGAAAAGAGAATCGAGAATCCAAACCTTATCTTGCTTGATGTTCAGAATGCAATCTGTGGATTCCATCCATGCAGAATGTTCATCTCTACTACTGTATTAGATTTCGAAAAAGAAAGGTTGATTTCAGGGGGCCTTTTTTGTTGCGTTTCAGTGTGGCTACTGGTTGCATTGGTCAGGAATACTGTTACTTGAGGGGTGCTGCTCTCTCTAATCGTGATAACAACCGTATATTTTCAGCACTACTGTTGTTATCCTAATGCTCTCCATGATGCATGGCTTTATTCTTATGAAAAGTGGAGTAGTAGCTAACAAGGCCATGATCATGTAACAGGATAGACGGATGGATAGATAGATACTGGGGATGGGATGATGAAGAGCTGAGGAGCAGCAAGAGGCAGCTATGCTGGGAGAGGCCCCTTTCCAATCCAAGGTAACCATCTGCCCTGATTGCACGCAGGATACCTCTACAGGGACTAGTTTGTCACAGACAATAATTAACAATCAGATAGCGACACGCCGTGTGTTTTAGGCCGTGTTCTTTTCGGTTTATTCATCGTGTTAGTAAAACAGATTATTTACTTCACATTTAGAAAAATATGTTTTCTGATGAAACTTCTACCGCATTACTCAGATCACTTGTTTTTAAAATTGATTTATTTACCATTAAGTAGATACTGCACTCAATAATCTAAATGAAATATTACATAGTACCTTACTCCTAATCAAATATTGAATCCATAGAAACAAGAGCATTGCACTCCACTGTAAATTCAACACATGGTTTTTCTTGTATTTATTCAATCAATTAGCAGAAGCTAGCTAAGGTAGCCTCCAGCAGCTTCTGCATGCTAGCTCCTGGGAGTACTTCAAAATATCAGGCCGATGATTGACATATCTCTATCTTATCCTCCCCAGATGTCTGACAAGGGATAACAAAAACAACATATGCCGGTTCAATCCGGCCCCTGTTAAATTTGGCTACACGCCATCTTCTGTCCTAAACTGTGCCTAATTAGGGGCACACACACACACAATTAGTAGCATTAATGACTCACTGTTTGCCATGCGTGCAAAATCTGGAGCAGGTACCAGCTGATGACAACAAGGTTGGCCGCCTGATGATGCATCCCGAGAATTGCAAGGCTGTCCGAGGAGAAAAGGAAAGGTGAGTAATTCTTGGCCGAGCAACAGGGACACACAAGACGAGAGAGAGAGAAAGGTGAGTATCGGTTGCGTAGCGATCGGTCTACTACCAGGGTTTCCCAAACCGCCAGGGCCGGGGTTACCGCGCCCCAGCGGTAAGCACGGTTATCGCGGTAACCGTGAAAAACCGTATAAAACCGTGCAAAATTTATCAAAAATTTAAATTATTTTTTAAATTTATTTGAATTTAAGGAGGTTACCGCAGTATTTATATTACCGTACCCCACGGTAAGCCCGGTAACCGTGCGGTTACCGGCGGTAAGGGAAACCCTGTCTACTACTGGTCGAACGGAACCCACCCCAACGTGTGGCTTCGAGACCTGACAGCGAAGCAGTAGCACACAACATCTAGGGATCCACTTTGTAGTATCGAGTACTTTCTCCGGTTTCATTTTAATTGATGTTTTGGATAATAACACGGTCTACAAAATATGTCTTTAACCTTATTTTTCTATTATAATATATATAATAAATAAATGTATGTTTACTTTTATTATAGTGCTTTAAAAGACAAATCGTTGTTCTATTTCTTTTAAATTTAATATTTTTTTAAGTTACTGATGGTCAAAATTATAAAAGTTTAACCTTAATCTTGTCTAAAACGTCAATTAATATGGAACCGGATGGAGTAGTTTTGTTTTCTGGACAATTCTCGCCACATCTTTATGTTAACCACTTACTCCAATTTACATTGGCACTATTAACTACATCTTTTTAACAAATAAAATTACATAATACCTTTTCTTTACGATAACGTAGAAGACGTATACGCATGCGCACCACTCCAGCGTAATATACACTCGCACATCTATGAACACATATGTAGCATACGCTTAAATAGACGAAGACCAACGGTGAATCTATAGTCTTGGTAAAATTCTATTAAAAATAAACATGTTATTTGTAGTGAATCGAGTGATACAACTATAACTCTATCATAACAATATTGATGTTTTCCCCATAAAAAAGATGTATTTATATGAATATAAGTACCTTCTTTGTCTTAAAAAAAAGACTTCTAACTATATCTTGAACAGTCTCATGCTCAAATTTATACCTAGGAAATTGTTTCTTTTTTTTAGCATCGTAAATATAAAATCGATTTACCGTTAAAAGGGATGCCAATAGTAAATTGTTTGAAAAATAGAGCTGCTTGAGAAAATGTTATGCTGGATAATAACATAGTAGTAATAGCTTTAATGCTGTCCATAGCTAGTATTTTTCTATTTTTCTCGCTAATAAGGTTGACTAAACGGGGACCAAAAATGCGAGAGGAGGGGGGGACCAAGAGAGAGAGAGAAAAGCACCCGGTGGTTTCGTTCCCGCCTAGGCGGCGAACGGTCAATGGCAAGTGGGCCCAACCACCCCCTTGATACCTAAGCTGAGTCAGCATGTGGGCCCCACCTGCATTCCTCAGATAACACCCCCTCCTCCCCCGCCGCTCGCATCGCAAACGCCCCCCGATTTCTTCTCCAACTGAAAAAAGAAAGCGAAAATAAAATCGAGTTTTCTTAAGAGGAAACTAGCCTCGAGGCTCTAGCTAGCTAGGACTCCACAGGAGGAGGAGGAGGAGGAGGAGAGAGGGATCCGGAATCTCGCGGGGGGGATGCCGCCGGTGGGGGAGGTGGCGGCGGCGGAGGCGAGATCGGGGATGGTGCTCGGGGGAGGGGCGGCGGCGGCGGCGGTGGGGGGAGGGGAGGACGCGGTGGTGATGCAGGTGGCGGGGGCGGAGGGGCAGGACAGCGTCATCACCATCAACTGCCCCGACCAGGCGGGCCTCGGCTGCGACCTCTGCCGCACCATCCTCGAGTTCGGCCTCCGCATCACGCGCGGCGGTCAGGACTCCCTCTCCCTCTCTCCCTACCAATCAATAATCGCTCTCGTCTTCTCCTCCTGTCTTAATTAGGGCTGCTTGTTCGAGCCTAGGTTTTACCAAAATCTGAATTGCAGTCAAAGAATTGGAGACATTAGATTTTTTATTTATTTATTTTAGCATGATGTTTCGTTTTTTTTGGGGGGCTTGCTGGTGTTCTTGAGCGTGAGAGATTTTTTTTTTTTTGAGTTTTAGTGTTGCCCGACTGCTTCTCTTTCTCTGTCTTTGGAATCTGGATGATCAGTTTGCTCTTTTTATCTTTTTCTTTTCTTTTTTCTGTGCGGTGCCGTCTTTCTCGGAAAAGATTTCCAACTTTTTAGCTGTTTCCGTTCCAAGATATATATCGATCAGTTAAACTTTTTAGCTGTTTCCGTTCCAAGATATGTATCGATTAGTTAGACACAGCTCAGTTCCAATTTGTTTTGTTTAATCTCATCGTTATCGGATTTACCTACGCCAAGTCGCCGTCTAGGTTCATGTCGCTGTTGCTGTGTGCTCACTGCATTTCAGATTCATGTCGGCCTTACTAATCATTGGAGCTTCCATCTTAAAACATTAATTCTGTACTGCATCATAACCTGACGAACCACTGCAACTTGCAACTACTAGTACTTACTCATGATAAGTAAACTTCTTTTATTTAGTTTCAAAAAAACTATGTACTATGTACTTGCAAGTGCTGTGCACTGTTTCAACTGCTTCATCAAAACTATGTTCTTCAATCCTTCTTTTAATCCTTCCGTCAACATCTGAAATTCGTTTCTTTGGCAATTTTAGCAGATGTGTCTACGGATGGGCAATGGTGCTTCGTTGTGTTCTGGGTCGTGCCCCGCACGCCATCAATCAAGGTCCGGTGGGCGAATCTCAAGAACCGCCTCATGTCAATGTGCCCGTCAAATTACCCAATGACTTTCTACCCTGAGATCACCCAGCCAGGCCCCTCCCAGTTCTACCTTCTCAAGCTTTTCTCAGCTGATCGCAAAGGGCTATTGCACGGTGAGAACCTGAGCATCTCTTTCTACCTTCCAAACTTCAATGTTTGAAGTAGACCAAGCTGTGATATAATTACAAGTGCCATATGATATGCAGATGTTACGCATATATTATCGGAACTAGAGCTTATAATCCACAGAGTGAAGGTGTCAACCACGCCAGATGGCAGAGTTATTGACCTCTTCTTCATCACCGACGGCATGTAAGTTGTCATTGTTAAAGTTTAGGTCCTTTGGTTATGTTGCCACTTTGAACAAGCTGCTTGTGCAATATGCTGCCGAGCTGCAACACATAATAATTCTATTATATGACTGTTGATACTTATATGTGAAGGGAATTATTGCACACAAAGGAAAGACAAGAAGAGACTTGTTCGATGCTGATTGCTACCTTAGGTCCTTCCATAAGCTGTGAAATCCTATTAGCAGAAGGGTTCCAGCAAGGATTCTCTTCTCTCCCACCGACAATCTCTGAGGAGCTGTTCAGGTTGGAACTGGCTGATGGTGACAACTGTTCAAGGTCAATTTGTGCGGAGATGAAAAGAGTGCAGAAAGCAACCATCAACTTTGACAATACCCTGAGCCCCGCACACACACTGCTCCAAATTAACTGTGCTGATCAAAAGGGGCTCCTTTATGATATTTTGAGAACAATGAAGGACTGCAGCATTCAGGTACACGGAGATATATTGCCTGTATTGTAGTATATAACTAATGCCATGAATGCTTATTAATCTGTAACATTCAGATAATTTTGCAAAAGTAAGACTGGGGGATTTAGATGTTCTGGACATCTGAGGGTACTGTCACCTTAGAAATTACTAAGATATATTAACAAACAAGTTTCCCACCTTCTTGTTAAGAAAGTTTATAACCATCAAATGCTACATAATGATCTGTTATCTGTTATCTAGTCATGGCTTACAGGGGACAATAGTTGTTTATCAAAGCTGTCGCTAGTATATAGTTTGAATGTACCATAACTCAATACCTTTTCAGGTAACATATGGCCGATTCTGGTCAGACAAGAAAGGTTTTCGAGAGGTGGATCTTTTTATCAAGCAAGCGGATGGAAAGAAGATTATTGATCCTGAGAAACAGGATGTTCTCAGCTCACGCCTGAGGTCAGAGATGCTCCATCCTCTCAGGGTGATGATTGTCAACCGGGGTCCCGATGTAGAACTCCTTGTTGCTAACCCTGTTGAGCTATCCGGGAAGGGACGACCACGTGTATTCTACGATGCTACATTTGCTCTGAAAGCGCTTGGGATCTGCATTTTCTCTGTAAGAATCACAGAATATTCAGAGAGGGTTCAAAATGAATTTGTATTTACTCTCTTGCTTATGCATTTCAGGCTGAAATTGGGAGGCAGGCAGCATCAGAGCGTCAATGGGAGGTCTACAGATTCCTCCTGGATGATAGCAGTGAGTTCCCATTGTCAAACAGCCTTGTCAATAGGAACCGTATTGTCGACAGGGTAAGGAAAACGCTGCTGGGCTGTTACAACTGAGACTTGGTTTCTATCTCCACCAATCCAAAGCTCAAAGACAACTGATACAGTCAGTATCCAAACTGTTCCAGTTAATTACCAGGCGAACGCTCAGACTAGGACTACTCCAGGTTTGTCACTGCCGGTGATAAACTTGCTGCCATAACTGGCTGGTATCACTGCCTACAATTGCCAGTTTTCTGTTCATGTCATCATGTCATTGAAGGATATGTTACGGGTTTGTGACCAACTCATCGTGTTCAGTGGTGATGGAAGAAAGTATCTTTATGAAGGTCGCCTGCTTGTCATCTTCAGAAAGAGCTGGCAATATGTGTAACAAAGGAGCGGATGACATACCCAGAATATGTTATTTGGAGTTACATACTCTGAGCACTGTTGTAAATGGTTTCTGAAAATGACAAATGAGCATAATTGCATCTCCGTCTCCCAATTCCAATCCATTTTCACGTTGCTCACATGTTATGTCATGAAGAGAGAAAGAAAGAGAGGAAAAAGGCATATGTTTGGTGGGAGGAGCAAATCGGAGCTTCAATTATTGTGCTTTGTTTTGGCCAGGGTATTACTGGATGCTGACACAGATACATGAGCTTGTTGTAAAGTAGTGCAAGATGTGCCATCTGCCTCACCTGCCTTGCTTTCCTGCCTCCTTCCTACCTTCCTGTATGATTGCTATTTCTTGAGTAGATTAACCCTGTTCCCTGATGTGGGGTTTGTACTTGTCACTTTGTCAGCATTCATGCTAGTTTCTAGAGCTTAGAGCCCTAGTTTGTTAATGCAAAAGCATATTATAAATATATGTACCATCTGGTTGTAAATGACTCGATGAAATTCTCTAGTGACCACTATTCTCGTGTACATTGTTTTGAACCAAACACCTGAATAATTTGATCAGTAATTAATCATTCGCAGCTGCCACTGGATATCTATGATCCACCGAATGATTGCCTTGTTCTGTAATTCTGGCCCGTCTTGTCTGGTGAGAGACTTTGTTCATCCGGACCGCTTTGTAGTAATGTTAATCTGTTTTGGATAATCAATCAGGTTTAGTGATATCATTGTGTTCAATGTCATATTGGTATAATGGTGATGTGAGAGTAAATAGATATATGATTCATGTAACAATTTGTTTAGCAGCTGGTGGTTTTGAAAGACGAACAGACGGCGATACCTGAACCGTGGACGGGCCATCATTTGTTGTTGTTTACAAAAAAAGGCAAATTGCTGGCCAAGTTGCATCCATAATTGGAATTTGGATGCGTATATATCCTTAATTTGGGATTAATATGGGAGAGGGTAGGAATGGAGCCGCGACTCTATATCTACTAGCGTGTTGCAGCTGGGCCAGAGTTGTTCTATTATTGGGATTATCCAAGACAAAAGTCGGCAATATCCTATATAGATATGATTATCCGTGGACCTAATATAATACTAAGATGAAGAACAAAAGGACTTCTAGTTCATGACGATTAGTACTGTCCTTGTTTCCTGAAACTATTAATAAAAAAAATAGTACTACTAGTTTGATAATCAAGTGGTTCAAGATCAAGTGTGGTGTAGGTGCATGCTTGCTCTTTATTTCGTGATATTTGGGCGAGGAAGTGAGGATTAGACATGGCTAAGGCAAGATAGTACTCTCTCCGTTTCATAATATAAGGGATTTTAAGTTTTTGTTTGTACTGTTTGACCACTCGTCTTATTCAAAAAAAAATTAAAATTATTATTTATTTTTTTGACTTACTTTATTATCCAAAGTATTTTAAGCACAACTTTTAGTTTTTTATATTTGCACAAATTTTTTAAATAAGACGAGTGGTCAAACAGTAAAAGTAAAACTCAAAATCCCTTATATTATGGGACGGAGGGAGTAGTGTATTAACGAGGTACTACTAGTAAGATGCATCAATGATGATTACAACGGGCTCCCGTTTCGGCCCAACGAAAAGCAAAGTAAAGTGGGCCTCGATTGCGCCAGAAGCCCATCCCGGCCAACTAAAATGGGCCGCACGTCAGCCGCACAATTAATTAATGGAATAAGTTCACTTTGGGTCCCTCTATTTGTAGCCCAGTCCGATTTTCGTCCCTTGACCGCAAAACCGGGTACGACCCATCCCTCAACTTACCAAAACCGGGCAAACGAGATCCCTCGGCGATTTCGAAGGCAGTTTTGGCTGACGTGGCGCCTACGTGGTTTGTTTGACCTAGGTCTTCGCCCCACGTGGCATTAACGTGGCGCTTACGTGGCAATTATATCCCGGAAAAATAATAAAAAGTGTGGCCCCACATGTCAGCTGCACACAAAAAATAATTTAAAAATGATGGGGCCCATGTGGGCCCCACATGTCAGCCTCACTACTTTCTTCTTCCCTATCCCCTCTCTCTCTTCTTCCCTTTCCCCTCTCTCTCTCTCTCCTTCTGGGCAGTGGACGGCGCGTGTGAGCGGCTAAGCAGGCGAGCGCCGGTGGCTGCGGCGGGCGTGGTCGGCATCGCCCCCCGACCGGAGTGCCGCGGACAGCGCGGCGTATGCGCGCGGGTGACCGAAGAAGCGCATGCGCCGGGCGGTCGGAGTCGGCGAGCGCCGCGACGTCGGAATCGGCCGGCGGCGGGAGGATGTTGGAGAGCGGGAGGATGTTGGAGATGCGGACGCCGCCTACGAGTTCGAGGGGGCGAGGCTGCCCCAGTGGCGAGTTGGGGGCGGCAGCATCCTCCGCTTGCGCCCTGGGGCCCCGCAAGCCGCCGACGCCCCCATCCTCCGTGCGGCGGGGGCCAGCGCAGGTCAGGGGAACCACGCGGCGCCGGCGATGTCCTCCTCATCGTCCTCCCCCTTGGCATCGCCCTCCGCGGTGGCGCCGTCGCCGCCGCCAGGCTGGTTTCGGCAGATCGCGGAACGGCCGCCTCCACTCTCCCGCCCTGCTGATCGAGGTGCCGGCGAGGATCAGCCGCCGCCCGACCCACTTCGCCCCTCGGATCCGCCCCGCCGTCGCCCGCTCCGACTGCCGCTCCACCCTGCCGTCGTCCGCTCCGGCCGCCGCCCATGCCGCTCCGCCAGTTTGGAGAGCGAGAGAAGAGGGAGGGAGAGGATAGAGAGGGATAGAGAAATGGGAGGATGGCGTGTGGGTCCTCATGGGCCCACCATTTTTTATTGTTTGTGTGTGACTGACATGTGGGTCCCACAGTTTTTTTATCTAGTTAATGCCACATAAGCGCCACGTCAATGACACGTTGGACAAAAACCTAATCAAAAGGAGCCACGTAGGCGCCACCTCAGCAAAAACCGGACACAATACTACCGAGGGACCTAATTTAAACGGTTTCGTAAGTTGGGGGACCCGTTGTATCCGGTTTTGCGGTCAAGGGACGAAAATTGGACTAGGCGACAAATAGAGGGACCCAAAGTGAACTTATTCCTTAATTAATTTAGCCCATTAATACATTCATTAGCTTCTGTTCCTAACCATCTCCAATATTTTTTCCCCCATTTTTGTTCAGTAGAGTGAGAGATCAAGCAAGGTGATCGGCAAAAGGAGCAAACTCGAGCTTCCGCTGTTTTTCTTTTCTTTTTTTAATTCGAGTTTGATTTTGTGGCCTCCATGCATATGCATCTTAAGGAAACAAAATCAAGAGCGCTGGAGTGAATTATGGATAATTTTTGCACTAATTGTGTTTCCTCCCCTTAACATGCTGGTTTTTGTTCGTTTGTTTTACAGGTGTTGTGCTGAGTCTGAGAGTTTAAAGCTTTTGAGGACAAGATGGCCGCCATTAATCATGAAACTGGTGTCAGTTATTCGCTTGCTACGATGATCCAGAAATATAGAGCCCCTCAGCACAAACTAGCTGTCGGAAATGATAATTATATAAAAAAAATATCATTGGAAAGGATTTGGTTAGTGTTAAAGCTCCCCTTGTTTTTCACGTCTATGAATAATTTTGAGCTCCAAACCCCAATACTCAGTAGTTTTCTACTGCAGCAACAAATTCTTCAGAAAATTTAAACACAACCAATTAGATTAGCACTTAATATGCATAATACATTTCACTCGTGCATTCCAATTTATATACAGATGGGAGAAACATGGGTTCAACTCATTGATTTGGTCCCTCTGCTGAAATAAACATGCCACATTATTGTTCACTCATTGTTGATTCTGCTGTGCCATGCTTGTCTGAAACCGGAATGCACAAGTGTTCATCAGAGAGAGCAGTTGACCATGCATATGCAGCATGGCATACAGAGTTTAGATATGATATCCAGCATATGCATGATCTATGATTTTTATATCCTTGATTCCTTGTCTTTTTTAGGAATCAGTCGAGATGGAATCATGGGAAAAGCATTCCGTGGAAGACGAACAATCAATTGAATCTCATGAACTCTAAGATGGTTGGAGCGTAGGCAGTATGTCGACGTTTAATTTGATCTATCCCGTGAATGATCACATGTAACAACAGTTAGCTGCAGCTGAAATGGGCTTAAGACAATCGACAGATATATGTGTTGATTAGGCAGGTAATTGAGATGTTGATTGATTCCATGGAGCTTATTAATTCACATAAGTAGCTAGATTTTGCTTTACTGCTACTCAACTTGTAATCTCTCTGATCCGACCCCTTTTCCGTGGCATCTCACCTCGATCTCGTGCTAGCTTAATAAAGTTGTTCAACGCCACATGCATGCTTCTTCATGTGCATCAAGTGTTTGTACTTCATCAATACTTGCAAGGACTCTTGATTAAGCTAGGCTAATTCACAAAATTATAATTGGTATTTCACTGTTAACATGAATCTCTTTGCTCACCAATCTGAATCTGTTGCTTATCGATCTCAGGCAGTGTTAATCAGTTTGATTATGTCTTCAAGAAATTAAATACATCATGTGTGTAAAAATCAAGTTGGATGCTCCAGCTAGCTAGCTAGAATCTTGCTTCTACAACAAAATTGGAAGTGAAGTCAAATGCTATTAGCATCTACTAGCTATAAAGTAGTAATTTCCAAAGTAATTAACTTCCAAGGCACGATTATTTTGTCCCACATTGCAAGGCTGAGAAAGATGACAAGTGTTCATCGATCAAGATACTTCATGCTAGTTAGTGCTTAGTCTTGTTATTCTTATTTATTAATTATTGTGATGACGCAGTTTGAGGGAATCATGGTATAGTCTGAAAGTCTGAAGTTTACTGTGGAAGAGAGCCCTGTCATGTTGCTTTTGGTGAATGGTGCTGCGCTTTAATTAATTTTATGGGAGGTCAAAAGAAAATTGAAGTGAAACAATCATGAATATATGGTTGAATGAATAGATTTTGGAAGTGGACAGATGCTTCTCGTGTTCGATCGTCACTCAACAATTTGGTAATCACGCCTTAATTGGTCGATCGACGCCAGAATAACATGGCTAGTTTAATCTTACTTAATTTCGGGAATCGGATAATCTTATCGGTGAGCAATATTAGTATACAATCTGCTCCATGATGCAGGATAAATTACTTTTCAGATACAAGCGGATATAGTTCACTGTTGGTGGCAGATATAGTTAACTAGATTAATACTAACAGTTTGGTGATGATGCTCTCCTACGTGAACCAAGGCGTCATCTAGAACAGATTTTCTGAGATTTGGACTAGTAAACTTTACGAAAATGAAAATCTTGTAAAACCAACGTATTCCAAAGGAATCATCGGTGCATTTTCTTTTCCCAGTTACATGATAGACGCACACTCACCGACTCACGCAAACCATTACACCGTAACACTACGCTCGCACCTTTCAACACATGTTCAAAAAGACGGAAATCAGTGGCATATCCTTAATCAATATTAGTAAAATTTAAATTCTGCTAAAAGTCCACATATAAGTGTGATATTTTAGGTACTAGGATTTAAACCCAGGCTTTCCAGGTATATGTTCTTTTCGAGCAAATATAATACTGGATTATTGAACGTCTGAAACATGCTTCCCTTTTAAATTGTGCCATTGTTAAAGAAAAACTTTATAAGAAGTAATTCATTCGTTTAACCCCTTGAACAATGATCACAAATCATCCATTTATGTATACCCATTTAACTATTTAGAAAAAAAAATAAAGTCAGCCACTACTCATCTTTTCTAAAACTATAAGCATTTCTAAGCTACAAATCTACATAATTGTCTATGATTGTATGTCATAAGATTGAGATAGCGATTATACAACTTTTGCTAATTATGAATAGAGATTCACAAATATACTTCAATAAATATATACTCCTTATCCTATATTGGTTATTTGTTATTTTAGTTGGGTGTTTTTAATTTTATTTAAAATACACTTGTTTAGAGTGCTACGTTATAATAATAGGCTGTAGGTTTATTCTATTCTATTATTTTTGAAAGAAAAAAAAGCAATGGCTAGCGATAGATGGATAGATGGCGCACTGCGATGGCGACGAAAAAATTCAAGCAGGAGGTGGCGCCGGTGGTGCAGGGGAACTGGGCAACGTCTCCAACTCTAGTCTAGAGAGCTATAGCGGCGTGCCACGTGTCCCATTTTACCTATTACTAGAATACTAGATTATTAACCTGTTGCTTGTTTGTGGTTGACTCCTGAGAAAGTTGGAGAAGGTTGTTCATATTATTGTCAAAATAAATCTTATTAAATTTTTATAAGTTGACAATATCATTAAAATTTTAACATAATTTATTATGTGTTTAAAAAAATTTAACAACAAACTAAATGTAAGAATTTTTTAATAATTTTGTCAAAAAAAATAATATGGTTAAATATATCGTTGAACAGCCCCGTAGAATTAGGGCTAGTCGATTGCCATATAAAGAAATAAAAATAAGTAAAAGCTAACATTTAGCAATTTTGATGTTTTTAATGTGATTTTTTTCATTATTAACTTTTTAAGAGATAAAAAATGATTTAGTCGTTACGATTTATAATAAGCTTTTATCATTCGATGTGGCACTTACTTTCAACGCAAGTACTCTTAATTTTAAATAAACAAGTAAAAACTCTAACGAAAAAAAAAGCTATCTGATTTTGATCTCTCCATTTTTAAGTTATTTTTTTTGACTTTCGACAAGCTCCTACCGTATAGATTAAAAAAAAGAAAAAAAAAAACAGAGTCGCTTACATATATATGGCCCAGAGGCAGTGATTGTCACATCACATGCACGAGACACCCGCGCGCTCTCATTTTTTTTTCAACTACATACAAACTCAAATCCTCCTCTTCTTCGACCTCGCCTCCTCCTCCGCCGCCGCCGCCGCATTTCGCCGATGGGGATGTCCTCGCCGGTGACGGAGGCGGAGATGGCGACGGTGAAGACGTCGTCCAACGGCGTGTGGCAGGGGGACGACCCGCTCCACTTCGCCTTCCCGCTCCTCATCCTCCAAGCTCTCCTCATCCTCCTCCTCAGCCGCCTCCTCGCCCTCCTGCTCCGCCCGCTCCGCCAGCCCAAGGTCATCGCCGAGATCGTCGCCGGCATCCTCCTCGGCCCCTCCGCGCTCGGCCGCAACAAGGCCTACCTCCGCGCGCTCTTCCCGCCCTGGAGCGCGCCCGTGCTCGAGTCAGTCGCCAGCCTCGGCCTCCTCTTCTTCCTCTTCCTCGTCGGCCTCGAGCTCGACCTCCGCTCCGTGCGCCGTAGCGGCCGCCGCGCCTTCGCCATCGCCGCCGCGGGGATCTCGCTCCCGTTCGCGTGCGGCGTCGGCGTCGCCTTCGTCCTCCGCGGCGAGCTCCCGGGCGCCGCGCGGGCGGGCTACGCGCCGTTCCTCGTCTTCATGGGCGTCGCGCTCTCCATCACCGCGTTCCCCGTCCTCGCGCGCATCCTCGCCGAGCTGAAGCTGCTCACCACCCCCATCGGCGAGACGGCGCTGGCGGCGGCGGCGTTCAACGACGTGGCGGCGTGGGTGCTGCTCGCTCTGGCCGTGGCCATCTCGGGCAGCGGCGACCACCGGAGCCCCATCGTCTCCCTCTGGGTGCTCCTGTCGGGCGCGGCGTTCGTCACAATATGGATGGTGTTCGTCAAGCCGGCCATGGCGTGGGTGGCGCGGCGGTCGGACGGGCAGGGCGGCGGCGAGGTGTGGGTGGCGGCGACGCTGGCGGGCGTTCTGGCGTCGGGGCTCGCCACGGACATGATCGGGATCCACGCCATCTTCGGGGCGTTCGTGTTCGGGCTGACGGTGCCCAAGGAGGGGGAGTTCGCGGGGAGGGTGACGGAGAGGGTGGAGGACCTGGTGTCGGAGCTGCTGCTGCCGCTCTACTTCGCGTCGAGCGGCCTCAAGACGGACGTCGCCACCATCCGGGGCGGCGGGGCGTGGGGGATGCTGGCGCTCGTCATCGGGACGGCGTGCGCCGGGAAGATCGTCGGGACGTTCGCGGTGGCCATGGCGTGCGGGATGTCGGCGCGCGAGGCGCTGGTGCTCGGCGTCGTCATGAACACCAAGGGCCTCGTCGAGCTCATCGTCCTCAACATTGGCAGAGAACGCAAGGTGCCTCTAATTTTCCTCTTCTTCTACTCATACATGTACAAATTTACCTACTGGTATAATACCAAGTATAATACAATTATCTAAAAAAATACTAGCAGTAAGTACCATGTATTTTTGTTGATTTTATTTTTACAGATATTTTTGTTGATTTTAAATTTAGAGGGTTTTTTATTGATTTTTTTAGAGGTGTTTTAGCTGAATTACATACTCCGTACTCCCTCCAGTTTCATTTTAATTGACGTTTTGGATAATGACACGGTCTACAAGATATATTTTTGACCTTATTTTTCTATTATAATATATATAATAAATAAATGCATTTTTACTTTTATTGTAGTGCTTTGAAAGAGAAATTTTTATATGTTGTTTTAGTTTTTTTAAACTAAATATTTTTAAAGTTATTGATGGTCAAAGTTATAAAAAAATGACCTCAATCTTGTTCAAAACGTCAATTAATATAGAACCACAGGAAGTATCTTTTTAGAGGAGGTATTTTTGTTGAATTAGTTCTCCATTTTTAGAGTCAAAGTTATTGTTGAGTTGCCCTGCAATGAGAAATGGAAGGAGCCAAAAGAAAGGCTCTTGTGAGGACAAAAGCAGAGGTCACCTGTTACATGCTTCCTGTTGCTGTTCTACACTGTTTTTTTCCTCATTTTCTTTTTCTTTTCTTTTTTTGAGACGTGCTGTTTCCTGTGACTTTTGAGAAATTTTCTTGGTTTTGGAAGTATGAATGAATTTCACAGATGCAAACAACAAAGGTAGTCTGATCCACATGAATCTTCTCTTCTGGTTTCTGAATAGAGTGCATAGGGAAGTGGGACACACTGACCACACTGTTGTCAAGAGTTCAAAGTTCAATGTTGCATTTGATGATGCTTGCCATCCGTAGACCATCCAGAGTTGCAATGTATAGGTGCAGTAAAAAAGCAGCCTCTTCTTCAAACTGCACCATTCAGAGCTTGAAGATGAGCGGCGTGAAGTCGCTGACAGGTGGGCTCCATTCAGGGCTTGAGGGCTCCGCCGTCCATCTGTCAGTCATGCAACCGAGGGCGACGTAGCACTAAATAAGTCAATGCCATGCATTTTGATTTTTTTTTTGGGAACTATGCATTTTGATTTTGATTTTGGCTCCATCCAAGATATGGATTTTGAACCAATAAAAATGCATCCAAAACGAGTGCAAAATTATTACCCATCCGTTTCAATTTATAAGACGTTTTAACTTTGGTTAAAGTCAAATAGCTTTTAGTTTAACCAAGTTATAGAAAAAAGTAGTAATATTTTCAACCTAAGACAAATTTATTATGAAAATATATTTAATTATTGATCTGATGAAACTATTTTATTATTATAAATAATACTATATTTGTTCATAAATTTAGTTAAAATTAAAACAATTTGATCTTAATCATAGTTAAAACGTCTTACAATAAAAAATGGAGAGAGTAATGAGTAATGTTTTGTGTGTTGGTGTAACACAGGTGCTGGACGAGGAGACGTTTGCGATCCTGGTGCTAATGGCGCTGGTCACCACCTTCATCACCACCCCCACAGTCATGGCCATCTACAAGCCGGCGCGCAACGCCGGCCGCCGCCGCCTGCACCACCGCAAGCTGCATGGCCCCTCCGCGCCGTCCTCACCGTCCGCGGCTGCCACCGCCGGCGCCAAGGAGCTGCGCGTGCTGGCCTGCATACACGGCGGCCACGACGTGCCGGCGCTGATCAACCTCATCGAGACCATCCGCGGCCACACCCAGCCGCGCCGCCTCGTCAAGCTCTACATCCTCCGCATGGTCGAGCTCACCGAGCGCACCTCCTCCATCCTCATGGCCCGCGCCGCGCGCCGCAACGGCGTCCCCTTCCTCCGCCCTCGCCGCGGCGGCGGCGACCAGGTCGACGTCGCCTTCGACACCTACGCGCAGCTCGGCCACGTCCACGTCCGCCCCATGACCGCCGTCTCCGCGCTCCACACCATCCACGACGACGTCGCCGCCGTCGCCGAGGACAAGCGCGTCTCCCTCGTCGTGCTCCCGTTCCACAAGCGCCACCCGGGCCACGGCCATGGCGACGACCTCGGCCCCGAGTGGCGCGCCGTCAACCGGAGGATCCTGCGCGAGGCGCCCTGCTCGGTCGCCGTCCTCGTCGACCGCGGCTTCGGCGGCGGCGAGCAGGTCAGCTCGGAGCAGGTCGCGCACGGCGTCTGCGTCGTCTTCTTCGGCGGGCCGGACGACCGCGAGGCGCTCGAGCTCGCCGGGAGGATGGCCGAGCACCCCGGCGTGCAGGTCACCGTCGTGCGGTTCGTCGACGGCAAGGAAGGTAGCGAGGAGCACGCCGAGGTGACGCTGCGCCCGTCGAACACCAAGAACGCCGACAAGAGCTACACCTTCTCAACGGCCATCGTCGACACCCACAAGGAGAAGGTAGGTACATCCCATCATCATCCATGGCGCAGCCATGATCATGAACAGCTAATGAGGTTGATGAAATTACACGGCGGTGCAGGAGCTGGACGAGGCGGCGGTGGCGGAATTCCGGCAGAGGATGGGGGCCATGGTGAGGTACGAGGAGAGGGTGGTGGTGGGGAACGTGATCGAGGAGGTGGTGTCGATCGGGAAGAGCCGGGAGTACGGCCTGGTGGTGGTCGGCAAGGGGCGGCTGCCGTCGGCGATGGTGGCGGAGCTGGCCGTCCGGGCGGCGGAGCACCCGGAGCTGGGGCCCATCGGCGACGCGCTGGCGTCGGCGGGGCACGGGGTGACGTCGTCGGTGCTGGTGGTGCAGCAGCATGACATGAGCAACGCCGACGAGCTGCCGGTGTCCATCGTCGTCGACGGCCACGCCCACGACGACGGCGAGCTCGGCGGCAACAAGGACATGGCCGAGCCATAAAAACACAGAAAAATCATTCACTAGCTAGGATGATGACGACGATGGTGATAAAGATAAATTACTCCTGTTTAATTAGCTAGCTTGTAATCGAATGGCAGAAAAAAATTTAAAATAAGCCAGATTTGCTAGTAGTATCATGCAAGCTTAAGTACTTTACACGTTTGTAATTTGTATATAACGTTCTTCAAATTACTTTCAAAAATTAATTTGAACTGTGTACTTTGCTTTTGAAATTGGGATACTCTCATACTCGTATAGTATGTAACATGAGACCACCACCATGGGCCGAAATGAGTGGATTGTATTGGGGAGGCCCGATGGAAGAAAGGGCGGCCCATGAAAAGATGCGGTGGGGCCCAACACACGGGTAGGTTATGTGGTGAGTGGATGACAGGTGGGCCCGCGGTCGGTCGGTGCCACCGAAAAGAAAATAATAGAAGAGGAGAAAGAAAAGGAGATGCGGCGAGCAAGCGAGCGTCCATTCCACGCGACTCCCCAACACAAATACCACCACCACCTCCCACACCCACACCAAGCGCAGAGCTCCAGAGAGAGAGAAGGGATCCATCGACGCGCGAGCGCTTTGCTTAGATTCCTTCGTCGCCGGCGAATCCGTCCCCTTCGCGCCGCCCGCAATGGTATACCCCCTCCGGCCTCATCTCATCTCATCTCATCTACCAGCTAGTCATCTTGTACATAGTAGGACTGTTTGCCCGCCTGCTGGTTCTTGATGCGTATGCGCACAGTAGTTTCTATCTTAGATTCGTAATCTGTTCGTCACACGTTTGTTGTAGATCTTAGTGTGTGTTCGTTGGTGAGATATTCACAATACCACAAGTGTTCTTGCTTTTTTTTCAAAAAAAAAAGAAAAATTATTGCTGCCTGGGTACTTTCCTTGCATCCGTTTAGTGCTACTATTCGGCTAGAGTGTTGGCAGTTTTTCCCTAGCAACAAAGATCTGTTCCAAATGCGCGAAGTTTAGTATCGATTCGGTGTCATAGTGATGAATGAACATGTGGAGTTGTAAGCAGGTGCCTTCAATTTTGCCATGGATGGTACAGGCCGTACAGCTAGAGTTCTTGATTATTATTTTTGTTGGGTAGAGTATATAGTTGGATTATATCCAGCCTTAGCTGAGCCTAACCTTTAGCTGGTCCTTCAAAGATTTTGTATATGGGGGGCGGCCGTAGTTGGCGACTACCTGGCTTGTGGCTCCCATTGCTTCTTCAGGAAACCCTTAGTGGCTTGTTTGGCATCTTGAGGAAAGGGGATTGGGAGTTTACACGAGGGAATTGATGGTGAGATTAAGATGGAAATTTGATTTTTCATCCCAGTCTCTTGTTTGGTAGAGGTGGTGGAAATTGACAGGGAGTTTAGTTGGAGATTAGGTCATTAGTGAAAACGGATGGCTGAGATTTGTTTAGGCGAAGTAAAGGAGGAATTCCCTCCCAATTACCTGCCCCTACCCAGGAATTGAAAAGGAGGGAGTTCCTTCCTCAATTCCCCATCCCCATCCCACCAAAATTCCCATGTCTCCCAATCAAACAAAACAGTTAATAGCCTCATCCCTCTAAACTCCCAATCCCTTCTAAAAACTCCCCCCAACCAAACGGGCCGTAGGTGTCAGGGCACCTAACATTCTTGAAAAGCTTATTGGTTTTATTTGAAGGAGTTATGTTTGTTTTGTCACACAGCATTGCTCTAGTAATCAGGTATGGAAAGTCCACAAGCAAGAATCGGGATCTTGCCTACTAGTCGTATGTGAATCGCATGTCTCTATTGATTGTTGCTCATACGACATGCCTAAAAAGGCTTGCTTAATTAACTGATGACGAGATGTGTGAAAGGGAATATGCATGACCAGTCATCATGTTGTTATTAACTATTTATGCGATTTTCACCCTGATGTTTGGTCCTCAGTCACGTTATCAACCTTTTGTTCTCCATAAGCATTATTATCATTGTCTGATGTGGACCTGTGAAGTGTTCATTACTTATCAGGCTGTGATATATGGACATCTCGCCAGCCGAGCTTGCGATCAACATAGTAGATCCTGTCACGGAATTCAGTTTGTTAGACAGCCTTTATCCTGCCAGGCATTTGCAGTGAATTGTGTTTTAATTCAGATTGAATATTTCAGCCAACCAATTACAGCCAATCTTACTATAAATAGTCATGGACAAATCATTTACTGCTTTCTGCATCCTCCCCTGTTTTTAATTAGTTGCTCTCACATCATGTACTTCCACAAATGTATCAACTGCAATATTAATATATGTAACGAGCAATGTTGAATTTATTTAGCTTGACTGTCTGCCTTGTTGTTACCTGTAGGCGAATGCAGCATCTGGGATGGCTGTGGACGATGAGTGCAAGCTCAAGTTCCTGGAGCTGAAGGCAAAGAGGACCTACCGCTTCATCATTTACAAGATAGACGAGAAGAAGAAGATGGTTGTCGTGGAGAAGGTTGGCGAGCCCGTACTGAACTACGACGATTTTGCCGCTAGCCTCCCTGCCAACGAATGCAGATACGCCATATTCGACTACGATTTCGTGACCGAGGAGAACTGCCAGAAGAGCAAGATATTCTTCATTGCATGGTACTACTTCCGCATCTCTCTTATCGGCTTCTCACAATATTACAACATCACCTGAAATGTAGTAGAAACTCTCGCTGATTGATTTTATATGCCAATGCAAAGGTCTCCTGATACATCGCGCGTGAGAAGCAAGATGATCTACGCGAGCTCCAAGGACAGGTTCAAGAGGGAGCTCGACGGCATTCAGGTGGAGCTCCAGGCGACCGATCCAACTGAGGTTGGCCTCGACGTGATCAGAGGCCGTGCAAACTGAGCATTGTTTTGATGCTGCTACCTATAAAAGTATGAGCTTCAGATGAGAATTTAGAGAGCTCCCCTGAGGCAATGGGTTATGACTTTGTTATCATCTTAGTACTACTCCTATCTAAGGGACGGTGTAAGGCTGTAATCTATGTGCGGTGCAATGATAAGGCTATCCTTTCTGCGTTTGATCATGACATCTCATCGCTGTTCGATTCTTTCTCGCTGGCGTCTGTTATGTTGAATGATGCAATTCTTCTGTAAGATTCCGCCTTTACCGAAATATCTCTAGTATCAAATTTAAATTGGAGTACGGATCCTCTTTGAACATACGGATCTATTTGAGATAATTTTGTCTGATCATCAACGAGAACTCGGAAGCGTGCCAACCTTGTGGGTCAATTGTAACGATAAAGCAGGGAGAATATAGTTCCCCCTTTTTCCTCTGATGATGAAATGGCAGGAGAAGTGTAGTTGAGCCTGCTGTTTTGGTGAAGACTGAAATGGTATCAGAAAGTCAGAATCCACTATAACCAATACAACAGCAGCTGATATATAATCATTGATCAAGGAAAACAACTGCAGCTCATAGATTAATGCTTACTAGCTTTGTCCATCAATACATACAAAAACCAGTCCAACAGTCATGGTAACTGCTCCAAATCAAAGCACGCCAGAAGTTCTCTTAACGCCTCACACAGCAGGAAACACAACAACAAACTGGATTTTATTTATCTACACATCCATCATATTTACATACCAAGGGAGAATCCGCAGGACTCATTTTCCTTTCTTTCAGGAAGCCTCAGCAGTGGAGAAATGCATTTTAGCAGCCGATTCACGCAAAAAGCTGCTTCCACATTTGGCGTCTTGACTGCTGATGCCATAATCCAATATATCGGTCTCATGTTTGTTGAGATCGTCTGGTGCTGAATTACTACTTGTGGTTTCAGCATCCTTGAGCCTATCAAATTCGCTGTGCATGAATCAGTTAGAATTTACTTGCATGTTTTGTGATGATGACAAAATAGCAGTGAAGAAAGCAATTTTACCCAGGAGCTTGGAGCACTGCTGAACTCTGGATAGCATTCTGGTGGTTTTTCTTGGACCTACCCTTTTGCTTTTGTTTCTGCTTCTGCTTATTCTTGTCCTTCTTCCGGGATTTGGACCGACGCTGGTAGCTGTTATTCACTGAATGACATACAGATGTCACTGGGGGGTCATACACGTCAGGGGCCCATTTGACGTGGCGACTTTCAGTTGATGAAGCCATCCCATTCTTTTGGCGGCTTCCTTTCATAGCAGATATGATCTTCAAAGTTGGCTGTTGCGAAGGAAAATGAGGCAACGTTAATAACAGAATAACAACAAAAGCGTTCCTAATAGCCACAAGGTTCCACGAGACAAATAGAAATAGGCCAACGTGAGGAGAAGAATATACTAATCAATTTCAAATGCAAAAGAAATGTTGGTTTGGTTGCTTGCACCATCAAATCCCAACTATAACCATATATATGCATAGAGATGTATACCACGCATGCCTTCAGCAGTACTATGGATGTGGTAACATCAAAAGGACAAGCATAGCAATTTATTCATCTCAGCAATATACCAATAACATTATGCTTATTTGATCTCTTACCTATAATAAGAGCAACAGGAAAGAATGGAAGAATATCATAGCATTCATATCTGATGCACGCTTTCTAAATATAGCATAAATAATAAGCGATAAATTTACATTACCACAAGAAATATCAACTCAGGCAATTAAGTCCAAATTTATATTATTATGACATGCAACAAATTGATCAGTGTTAACATCAATCCTACTGTTATTGGTGTCATTTAAAGAAGGCATTTGCTAATATAGACCAGCTATGCAATTCCAAGTCTTGGACTTGAGACACTCTACGGATAGTGCAAAAACAACCAGAGCTTTTTCCAATAATTTTTTCAAGTGGTTCAATATATTGTTGCTTTTAGATGACAGGAGAATAAAACCAAAAGATAATAATGTATGGATATTAACGATATTGAAGCGTTTCGATCAAACCATGTGTTCAGAATGAATATAAATCAAACATAAATTTGGTAAGTTAAAGTAGACATAAGCTACTCCCAGACAGCAGCTGGAAACCATTTTGCAGCAACTATCACTATAAGAACAACATCCTAGAATTGAGTTCAAATACACTTAATGAAGGTTAAGAAGATAACTATTAGTCCGAACATATAACCAATTTCTTATATATGATATGCTGTTTATGAAGATTAGATACTCACGGGCAGTGACACGGAGCGCTCATAGGTTGGCACATCCTTGGGATTCTTATCTGCATCACAGCATGAACCCTGCTGCTGTTGTGCCTCGCCGCTAGAGGGCGGAAACGTCATGCACTTCTGGAAGCCTTTCTTCACCCCCAAGCTGGTGGTACTGGAGAAATCCATGTACTTCCCAGCTTGTGACAAATTATCGGCATTCTCCGCCGCCACTCCAGAAGTAGCATCAGCCAGCGCAGAATGCTTCTCAGGCAGGCTCTTGCCGCCGTCTGCGCTACCCGATGAGGTGCCGTCGGATATCACTTCCGACACTCTCCCGAGATCACCACAGGAATGACCATCCATCAAGCAAACAACCTAGCACTCAAACCCTAACACCTCAAAAACCACAGTGAGCCGAGCTGATCCCCTGACGCTATAGCGCGGCTAATCCGATCCGATCCAACCCAATACAATCCAAACCAAACCAAACCGAGTGAGCGCGTCCAACCGATCCAACACAAATACTTGTAATTAAATCCAAATCAGCACGGGAAGAACAACAACAATAATCAGAGAAGTGTATCACCCTATAGCTACGAGAAGAAAAGGGGAAGAAATGGGAGGGCAACGGGGAGCAGGAGAAAGAGACGGGGAGAAGAGAGATTGGATGGCGTTAGGAGGATGAGAGGAGGTGGGGATGGAGAGACCAAGGCTTAAGGCGGTGGGAGCAAGCGGAGGGGAGGACGAGGGCGTCGACGCGGAGGAGGCGGCGCAGGGGCGAGGCCCCCTGCTCCGACGAAGGCATCGTGGATCTCCGCCGCCGCCCCCGCCGCCGGAGAGGTTGGTCGCCGGCGCCGCAGATCTGGAGCTCGGATCGGAGTCGGAGGAGACGCGTGCGGGTGGGTGAAGGGATGATGGGATTGGGGATATTTTTTTTCCTCCTCTCTCTAAAAATTCTTTTTTTCCTTCTCTTCTTTCCGAATACTTCTCTCTTGACGGTTGACGCAGTGTGTGGAGGGAGGGGGTTATATATACTCCATGACATCCGGGTGGATAAGGGGACACGTGTGCACGCGCTTGTCTGTAAGGCCCTGTCCAGGAATTTTTTACACTGTCTTAAAGAAAATCTTTACTTAAAAAAGGCTATACTATCCACTCCGATGAGATGATTGTGCAAAAAATAGAACGACTATTGTAGTGAGTACCTTTTTAATCCTATTTTTTGTTTCAATAACTCCTCTTCAGTTAACGTGAATTACCAGTACTACAGTATAGAAGAGATTGTGATACTATCCAAGCTATTTCTGTGAGTCCTTAAAATGGGATGACTGAAAAACTTTTTTTTATAAACATTAATTGGTCGTGTATTAGCAAACAATATATATATCGGTTCATGATGCATTGCCAGAATAGTGCTACGTCATAAGCAGAAAGACTACAAGTCATAAATGGGTTACCTACCCACATAATTACAGACAGGGACCCAACTCTTAGGCCAAACCGAAGGGCAACCAGAATGGCGATAAGTGCGATTAGGTACGCGAGAATTGGTGGTGTACATTGATGATATTGTTATTATCCCTCAGCCCGAGGAACAACATCTCCTGAATCTGAGGAAAGCGTTCGCAGTATAAGTTTCAAATGAATCCTTTGAAATGCGCCTTTGGTGTCTCGGCTGGTAACTTTCTCGTATTCTTAGTCCGTCAGAAGGGGATCGAGAAAATTAAATATAAACTAATGGTTTGCAAAATCAATGCTTCGGCCCTTCGCCTATAGGCGGCTTGGCGGGCAAGCTACCGAAGCGACTAGCTTCTACCGGAAGCAAAGCTTTGTAGAAGCTTCTAGAGGCATGAAGGTAGGAAGGCCGACCACTACATAAAGCGTAAGCAAGCACTTGCCTTTCAGTAAAGTATCCATTTTTTAGTGGTCCTTGCATTCACTCCTCCAAGGAGGTGGGAATTCATCCATAGTACACCTATCTATGGAAAAGTTCTTTTGAAAGATTTCCCTAACACTTATTCGATAGGATATTGTTGATGCAAAAAACACACACTGGCCTGGAAGATCTGCTTAACTCTTGTGCAGGTCCAAAATTTCGCTTTTAGGTTCGTGAGCGTGCCAGTTGATTTGATCCTGCAATCAACAAGAAAGAAAGACAAGAGAAACACGGTTAAATCCATAAACGATAGCCGATCGGCTAGTTGCCGATGATATATCATTTATCTTCAAGCCGATGTCATGTTTGGAATTGATCGACAGTCATGAATAAATAAGATAAGACTAAATCTACTCGATCGGCTGTAGATATTAACGACATATAATCATTCCTTCGATGTATATTTAGACTAAGTGATTGGGATAGATCGGTCACCATGCCGAGACAGTATAAATCACTTAAGTCGAAAGATACATTAAAGCAATGATTATATAGACGTTTAATAGCATAGCCGATCAGATAGATCTAGCATGTATCGGCTAATACTCCGATACCACTTTATACTAAGATATTAAAACATGCAAAATATATTAAACAAGAAGCCTAATATACCTTAATGCAATAAGATATTAACATAAAGGGCAGACCTAGCATATCAATCAAGCATATGAGATATAAAGTTGCTAAATCAGGTAAGATCGGCTGAAACCCCGACACTATCTCTATCGATAATCTTAAAACAAGCCAGATATTATAATTATGGATATTACTTAATAGATCGAATCCAACCGATGCAGCATTAAGCATAAAGATAAATATGAGATCTAGGCAGGATGATGAAAACCTCTAAAAGATGGTTGATACACGATATAATCTAGATTAATAACGAGACATAACTCTATTGACTACTTTCTAGTAGTATAAAACAACCGATAACAAGTTATATAGCGCAACTAACAGAGATTGCAAAGTGTATAAGATAACTCGACGAATTACATAAACAGGATTAGAGTGTCATAAAGATGGAAGCACTAATCCCAAGAACGCAAGCCGTCATGACAAGTTTACCTCTAGTTGAAGATCGGAATCGATGCAGCTCAACCCGAAAGTAAGAACTCGTCGAAATAGAAGAAAGTGAAAAGGGTGGCGATGCGCCGAAAGTGTTATTGAACTGTTGTTGTAAATTACATGGGGTCGGGTTATATTTATACCCGAGATACATGATAAGTCCATGCCGGACAAGTTCCTTATCTCTAACAAATTCTAAGATACAAGTCTTTACGGTAGACTTTTGCCCAAACATATCTCTAAAGAAACTATTCAAAATATTCTAATTAATAGATACAATTGCCTTATCTGAGAGCTTATCCCCATCGTGGCAATCCTTTCGTAACACTTTGATCGACTTCAAACACGGTCCCACAGCCATCTTAATAGAATCGGTTGTATCGGCTATCCCTTGTCCGATCTATCTCAACCGATGCAGACTCTAGCCAATGCCTCCGCAGCCGATACGCACTCTGTTCTTCGATCACAATCCTTTGCCGAATCCACTTCGATTCCAATGCCGAACCTGGTCCATTACTTACCAAATTTGTTAAGTCGTTAACAGATATGTAATAACGCAAGCCTGAACCTTCTTCTTTTACTATTTTATATAAAATTGGTTTTTTTTACCTCCCTTCCCTATTTGACTCTCAAACTAATTGTCTATGTTACTTATGCCAGTAAGATAATAGTGGAAAAAGAAAAAAAATATAACTACCTTGAACCGTTTATAAAATGTCTTGAGTGAATCGCTCCTTACTTTTGTCGTCTCACTTATCGGTTTTCTCTCCTTTGGTGGTCTCACCTTTACTGGACATGAATGAAAAACATATAACTAGATAGCTTATATCATTTTTTTTCTTTTTGCCTTCTTTTGAAAAACTTATGTTTACATTTCGTATATCTCTACTTAAGTTAGAGTTAATGATTGAAATTTTTGGTCTTAGTCATTGCAGTATTGGTCTTAGTTGGTTCGTATTAGTTATTTTTCCACACCCCTACAATTGGTTCCTCGAACACGGCATGAAATTGACAAACCATTGCATGTTGGGAAAAAGTCCATTTTGACTCAATTAGCTATATATACGTTCTAATTCATATCCCACAACCACAAAACACAGTATAAAAGCTCCCTCAACTACGAGATTAATTTATATCCTCAAACGCTTTTGAAAGCGATTTTGTCGTGCATGGTATTATGTTGACGGTCCACTCAGGAAAAAACATCTTAGTTTCTCCTCCATCTTCTCTATATCCCCTCCTCTATTTTGTCGTATATATTAACACCTATGTGTTTGGCGGCATCTTCAACACCTGTGGTAGATTCAGGATATTCGTGTCTTACCTCATGAAAGTGGCTCTCCGGGCCACATTGTCCTGAAGCTCTGCTCCAAGCTGTTTGACAGGGTTCGTGGTGTTCAACCCGACCAACTCGAGGAGTTCATTCTCGAGAGGTTCTTCACCACTTGTAGAGGAAAGGCTTGGCTGTTGGAGCACATGGTACATGGTCAGCCAGGAACGCCCAAACTATTGTGGTCACCATTGACGCCATCCCAAACTCCACCCTCGTGGCTCTCTCTATACGGTGAGTTTCTTGCAGAACTACCATGGTACACATAATCTTTACCCTCAACAGTAGTGCAACGGTTCATCGGGAAGACGAGCCTCTTCTTGTGTACCGTTGTTCACATATCATCATCACGTTCTTGATTCAACCAGAGCACCTTTGACAGTGTTGTCTTCACCGTTAGATTCGTGCAGCTGCGATCTACTTGCAAGACATCGTGCCCTCACTGGATTTTTTTTTGAATGCCACCACCGCGCGGGGAGGGGGGGGGACTCCCCACCTGAATTAGAATTAAAGGAAACTCCAAAACTGTACAAAGCCCTCATTGGATTCCATCGTCAAAACCGCTCAGAAGGCAAAATGCAATATAATGGATGTTCGAGGGAGGCAAAATGGACTGTATTTTTGCCTGTGTGCCACCGCCATGAATTTCGTGGGCCAGATTAGTTGGTGGGCTGGGTCACCCTTCCACATCAATTCAGTCGCGTCGCTAGCGTCCGGCTCCATCGACCACTCCGTCAAGTTCTATTCTTTCCCAGGTTCTTAGATCTGACTGCCCGTGATGCAATTTTTCCTAATCTCGGTCATTTCCATGGCCATATTTGTGAAATTTTGCTTCGGATTTCCTTCCAGAGGAATAATGCTTACAGGAACTAATTCAGAGGAACACAATCCTTCATGAACAAGAACTCTACTACTGGATCGGAACCATAGAGGAAAATTTAGAAGAATTAACATCACAAAGTTCTTCCAAGTGCGCGCATGCATCACAGAAGATGAGGGAAACAACATCACTGCATTAGACAAATGGTTAAAGTGCAAGGAGAAGACAAAGCGGACGAAGAGGAGGAGAGCGCAGGTCGGCGCATGAAGCATCTAGGCCCCCGTTGTTAATTTTGGTAATTAATGACAAACGCTAATTGTGGACTAACCATTGCTATTGAGATAATATTTTAAGTTAGGTCCATGTCATGTGTGCGCATGGATGACTATCGATGGATTAAAATTGACGGCGCAAAGCAAAGAGAAAGAAGACGGTAAAACTAGTGCTTTAATTTAGAATTGATCGAGGTGTAGGGCGATCAAATTTGCTAGTTTATTTTTTAGTTTCGCCGTACTATTAAGAGAGGTAATGACCTAGCAAAGAGATGATTTTAATTGCCACATTAGGTCATTGTGCATTTAGACTTGTGCTCGCTTTTCATCACACACACAATCACTTGGGATTTCACTGGTTTCGGCCTGACCAGGGGCGGTCAGACCGGCCACATAGTGGCGGTCTGACCGGCGTGCCCTGGCCGATCTGACCGGCCACGAGACGGTGGTCTGACTGGTGCATAAGGCCGGTCTGACCGGCGGCACATGCGCGGTCAGACCGGCCCCCTGGAGGCCGGGATGGTGCTGCTCGGGGTGGCCGATACAGAGCCGACGGAGCCGTATTCGGTCAGACCGAGCCGATGGCGGTCTGACCGAGCCGAGGCCGGTCTGACCGCCCACTCAACGCCGGTCTGACCGGCCAGGCCGATGGGGCCCTCTGACAGCACTACAACGGCTAGTTTTCTAGCCATTGCAGAGTAGCACGGTCTGACCGGCCGCATACCTCCGGTTAGACCGGCAGAGCACAAAGTTGGGGGATTTCGCCCCCAACGGCTAGTTTTGGTTGGTGGGAGTATAAATACTCCCCCTCCAGCAGCAAGGGGTCTCTCTTGGCATCCAATTCAATTGCATACACCCCTTGCACCTTTCTCACACCCACTTGAGCTTTGTGTTCATCTATCTAGTGTGTTAGAGGGTTAATTAGCCAAGAGTCAAGTGCATTGCTTCCATTTGTAGAGCTAGTGTGGCACTTGATTGATCATCTCCACGCCGGGTCATTGCTTGTTACTCTTGGAGGTTGCCGCCTCCTAGACGGCTTGTGGAGGAGTTGCCCGGTAACCTCTCCGAGAAGATTGTGGAGGAGGCCCGGCGCCGGTTTGTGAGTGGTTTGGAGTTCACCATCTTCGGAGTGAAGGAAGAACAACCCTAGTGATCGAGGCTTGGGTAGTCCTCTCCGTGGGCCGGCTCCCGCCTTGCCCACCCCTTGACGAAGGGGGCGTGCGGTGGCTTCGTGGTTGAGCGGTGGAGTTGGGCTCGCCTCAACGGGGAGTAGGAAACCGACGAGTTTCCGAACCTCGGTGAAAAATCTCTTGTCTCCTTGTCTCATTTGATTGTCGCATTTACATTTGTGCAATTTACATTTCTAGAGATATACTTGAGATCATATCACCCTAGGATTGCTAAACATTGACATAGGAGTGTGATTTACTTTCCTAGAGATATAATTGAGCCATTATCACCCTAGGTTTGCAAAACATAACTTAGTTGCTTAGTTAGAGTTCACCCTCACAAAGCCTAGCAACTTAGGTTAGTTTTGATTAGGTGTCATTTAGTTTTAAATCGCCTATTCACCCCCCCTCTAGTCGACATCTCGATCCTACAAGTGGTATCGGAGCTTGATCTCTCTTGATTAGGCTTCACCGCCTAGAGAGAAGATGTCGAACGAGGTGAACCATGTAGGGAAGGCTCCCATGTTTAATGACACAAACTACTCCACTTGGAAAATTAAAATGTCTACTCACCTCAAAGCTATGAGCTTCCATATTTGGAGTATTGTGGATGTAGGCTTTGCTATCACCGGCACGCCCTTGACGGAGATTGATCACTGCAACCTCAAACTCAATGCCCAAGCCATGAATGCTTTGTTCAACTCTTTGAGCCAAGAGGAGTTCGATAGAGTGAGCAACCTTGAGACCGCATATGAGATTTAGAACAAGTTGACGGAGATCCATGAGGGCACAAGCGAGTACAAGGATGCCAAGCTTCATTTCCTCAATATCCAATATGAGACATTCTCCATGTTGCCTCATGAGAGTGTGAATGACATGTATGGGAGGCTCAATGTCATTGTGAATGGTCTCAAGGGGTTTGGGGCAAACTACACCGATCTTGAGGTTGCCCAAAAGATGCTTAGGGCTCTACCGGAGAAATATGAGACCCTTGTCACCATGCTCATCAACTCCGATATGTCAAGGATGACACCCGCAAGCCTCTTGGGGAAGATCAACACCAATGACATGTACAAGTTGAAGAAGAAGGAGATGGAGGAAGCCTCACCTTCCAAGAAGTGCATTGCTCTCCAAGCCGAAGTTGAAGATAAGGGCAAGGGCAAGGTGAATGAAGTCAATGAGGACTTGGAGGAAGAGATTTCCCTTCTTGCTAGAAGGTTCAATGATCTCTTGGGAAGGAGAAAGGAGAGAGAAAGTGGCTCCAACTCAAATAGGAGAAGAAATAGAAGACCCAACAAGACTCTCTCCAACTTGAGGTGCTTTGAGTGTGGTGAGAAGGGACACTTTGCTTCCAAGTGCCCTTCCAAGGATGATGATGGAGACAAGTCATCCAAGAAGAAGAGTGGAGGCTACAAGCTCATGAAGAAGCTTAAGAAAGAAGGCAAGAAGATTGAGGCATTCATCGGGGAATGGGACTCAAATGAGGAGAGCTCCGCCTCATCCGGGTCTGAGGAAGAAGGTGGTGATGATGCAAGCTCCAAGAAGAAGAAGATGGCCGTTGTTGCCATCAAGGAGGCTCCATCACTCTTCTCTCCACTTTGTCTCATGGCAAAGGGCTCCTCTAAGGTAACATCTCTTAGTGATAGTGAGAGTGATGATGATTGTGATGATGTTTCCTATGATGAGCTTGTGAGTATGTTTGAGGAGCTCTATGCTTATAGTGAGAAGGAGATTGTCAAGTTCAAGGCCCTAAAGAAGGATCATGCTTCTTTTGAGGCTTTGTATGAGGAGCTAAAGACTTCTCATGAGAGACTCACCATTTCTCATGAGAAGCTTAAGGAAGCTCATGACAACCTCCTTTCCACTACTTAACATAGAGCTCTCATTGATGTTGGCATATCTTGTGATTTGCTTGATGATAGTGCTACTTGCCATATTGCTCATGTTGCATCATCTAGCATTTCTACCTCTTGTGATGATCTTGTAGATATGCCTAGCTCTAGCTCTAGCTCTTGTATTTCCATTTGTGATGCCTCACTTGTTGTTGAGAACAATGAGCTTAAGTAGCAAGTGGCCAAGCTCAATAAGAGTTTGGAGAGGTGCTTCAAGGGTAAGAACACTCTTGACAAGATTTTGAGTGAGCAACGGTGCATCCTTAACAAGGAGGGACTTGGATTCATTCCAAAGAAGGGTAAGAAACCTTCTCACCGTGCCACTCGTTTTGTCAAGAGCAATGGTAAGTATTGCTCCAAGTGCCGTGAGGTTGGGCATTTGGTGAATGATTGCCCTGGTGGTAAGCCTCCTAAGACATGCATGTTTGATTCTCATTATATGCTTAGGAAGGCTCATGATGGTAGCATTGTTGCTAGATATGTGGGTTCCCCTATACTCGATGGTAAAAAGAATGCCATTTGGGTGCCCAAAGCTTTGGTCTCTAACCTCCAAGGACCCAAACAAGTTTGGGTACCTAAAAGAGCTTGATCTTCTTTTGTAGGTGAACTACCGCACCGGTGGGACCCATTGGGTGCTTGATAGTGGATGCACTCAACACATGACCTGTGATAGGGCTATGTTCACCACATTTGAAGTAGGAGGGAAAGAACAAGAGAAAGTGACATTTGGAGACAATAGCAAAGGAAAGGTAATTGGGTTAGGTAAAATTGCTATCTCCAATGATTTGTCAATTGATAATGTCTCTCTTGTTAAATCTCTAAATTTCAATTTGCTTTCGGTTGCTCAAATTTGTGATCTTAGCTTGTCATGTGCTTTCTTCCCGCAAGAAGTTATTGTTTCTAGCCTTCTTGACAAGTCTTGTGTGTTCAAAGGTTTTAGATATGGAAATCTTTATTTGGTTGATTTCAATTCTAGTGAAGCAAATTTGAAAACTTGTTTAGTTGCAAAAACTTCATTGGGTTGGCTTTGGCATAGGAGGCTAGCACATGTTGGCATGAATCAATTGAGCAAACTTTCAAAACGTGATCTAGTTGTGGGCTTGAAAGATGTGAAGTTTGAGAAAGATAAGCTTTGTAGTGCTTGTCAAGCCGGCAAGTAAGTTGCATGTTCTCATCCTACTAAGAGTATCATGTCCACATCTAGACCATTGGAGCTATTGCATATGGATTTGTTTGGCCCAACAACCTATAAGAGCATTGGTGGTAATAGTCATTGTCTTGTGATTGTTGATGATTATTCTTGCTATACTTAGGTGTTCTTTTTGCATGATAAGTCTATTGTTGCTGAGCTTTTCAAAAATTTACAAAAAGGGCCCAAAATGAATTTAATTGCACTCTTGTGAAAATTAGAATTGACAATGGTTCCGAGTTTAAGAATACCAATATCGATGACTATTGTGATGATCTTGGTATCAAACACGAACTTTCCGCTACCTACTCACCTCAACAAAATGGTGTAGTGGAGAGGAAAAATCGTACATTGATTGAGATGGCAAGGACTATGCTTGATGAATATGGTGTTTCCGATTCCTTTTGGGCGGAAGCCATAAACACCGCTTGCCATGCAACCAATAGGCTTTATTTGCATCGTCTCTTGAAAAAGACTTCTTATGAGCTAATTGTTGGGAGGAAGCCAAATGTTGCATATTTCCTAACCATGTTTATAAACTCTCAAAAGCTCTTTATGGTTTAAAACAAGCTCCTAGGGCTTGGTATGAAAGATTGAGAAATTTTCTTTTGTCAAAGGATTTCAAAATTGGAAAAGTTGACACCACCCTTTTCACAAAAATCATTGGTGATAATTTCTTTGTGTGTCAAATTTATATTGATGACATCATATTCGGTTCTACTAATGAGATATTTTGCATGGAATTTGGTGATATGATGTCTAGGGAATTTGAGATGTCTGAGTTGAGCTTCTTCCTTGGACTTCAAATAAAGCAACTCAAGGACGGGACGTTCGTGAGCCAAACCAAGTATATCAAGGATGTACTCAATAGGTTTGGCTTAGAGGATGCGAAGCCCATCAAGACACCTATGGCAACCAACGGGCATCTCGACCTTGATGAGGGAGGTAAACCGGTAGATTTAAAGTTTTATCGTTCTATGATTGGTAGCTTGCTTTACCTTACCGCATCTAGGCCGGATATCATGGTTAGTGTTTGCATGTGTGCATGGTTTCAAGCTGCTCCTAAGGAGTGTCACTTAGTGGCCGTGAAAAGGATTCTAAGATATTTAAAGCATTCCTCTACTATTGGCTTGTGGTACCCAAAAGGTGCTAAGTTTAAGCTTGTTGGCTATTCCGATTCGGATTATGCCGGTTGCAAAGTGGATAGAAAGAGCACATCCGGTAGTTGCCAAATGCTTGGTAGATCCCTTGTGTCATGGTCATCCAAGAAACAAAACTCCGTAGCCCTCTCTACCGCCGAGGCGGAATATGTTTCGGCGGGTAGTTGTTGTGCCCAATTGCTTTGGATGAAACAAACATTGTTGGACTATGGCATATCCTTCACAAAAATCCCACTCCTATGTGACAATGATAGTGCCATAAAGATAGCCAATAACCCGGTCCAACATTCTAGAACCAAGCATATTGACATACGCCATCACTTCCTAAAAGACCATGCTGCCAAGTGTGACATAGTCATTAGCCACATAAGAACCGATGATCAACTAACCGACATCTTTACCAAGCCACTTGATGAAACCCGCTTTTTCAAATTGAGAAATGAGTTAAATGTCATAGATTTCTCTAATGTGGCTTGAGATGGTGCACCATGGTTGCTTCTTTTTGCATTATGTATATTTGCTCTCATTTGCTCTTATGCTTTGGATTTATTGCCATTTGGTTCTTCATTGCGAAAATGGAGCATGTCACATTAAGGGGGAGTTTTGCACTCTTACATGTGCTCTACTTCCTTTTATATGTGAGCAAATCAACTAGTGGTGCTAGTAGTATTTTCAAAATGCCCAAGTCAACATAAGTCAAAACTTTTGCAAAATCAATGTAATTTGAAAACTATTTCTTGGAAAATGTTTCAAAAGGTTTCCTATATGTTTTCCAAGCCTCACATTGCAAGAAAAATAATTTTTGAATAAAAATGCCATTTTGGCCCTATTTTGAAGAAACTAGATTCTTAGTTTTGGCCAAAATGAGATTTATCCCCAAAATGAGATTGAGAAGGAATTTGAGAAAAGTTTCAAAACAAATTGGTAGAGAAGAAGATTTGATATGTTTTTGGTATTCAAACCTATTTCAAAATCCTAATCATTCAAAAGTTATTTGAAAATCAAATTCGCCCAAAAACCCCTATAGACCATAAAAGGTCACCTCCTAGCACTTAAGTGAGTTTTGTTGCAAATCTTCATAATTTTCAAATGTTATGAATGGTTGGCAATATTTCACCTCACACATTTCAAAATTGCTCCAAAAATCAAATTTTTGTTGAATTTTATTGTGTGGGGGTTGCCGGCTTGTGCAAGGGCTGTGCACAGCCGGCGGGGGCCTGGCGGTCTGACCGGCGCTATATGCACGGTCTGACCGGCAGGTGCAGCGGTCTGACTGGTCGAATAGGGCCGGTCTGACTGGCCGAGGTGGACCCAGGCATTTTTGCCCCTTTTCTTCTCCATCCCGCACCTACCCTCTCCCATCTCATCCCCATTCATCCCCAACTCGAAAAACTCTCTCTCTCTCTCTCACCTTCCCTCAAACCCTAACTCTTTCCTCCACCAAATCCCCTCGGTTTGACCGCGGATTTCTCTCCGGTTATACCGTAAGTGATTCTCCTCCGCTTCCTCTCTCTATTCCATGGATTAGTTCGTGTTTTTGTTGAGTTTTTGATCCATGGCATGGAACCCTAGGTGAAGCACGAGGTGTTCTTTGATTTGCACCAGTAGAGGGTAGTTTCTTGGTGTGATTCATCCCCTTCAACCGGTAAATCACTCTCTCTCTTGTGCATTCTCTCAAATCAATCTATTTCACCCTAGGGCTATGGGTAGTTATTCCAATCTTGATGAACTAGGCCATACCATTTGATGTTCTAGTTCCAATCTTGAGCTATATTGTTCTAGCAATTTTTAGACTCAAATGTGAAGATGTGAAAATTTTTGGATGCTTGAACTTGTGGGAGGAGGTCTGCCCAGAGCCACAGGCAGTCTGACCGTGGGTCAGCCACCGGTCTGACCGGTGTGTGCGCCCGGTCTGACCGGCCGGCAGCCGTCGGTCTGACCGGCCACCAGCGGGCGGTCTGGCCGGCCTGATGCCGTTGGTCTGACCGACCCCATGGGTGGTCTGACCGGCCTGATGCTGTCGGTCTGACCGTCCTACTGGCTGTGGTCTGACCACCCCTCCATAGGATATAGGCAAATTTTCACCTCTCCAAATTGTTTCTAGAATTATTGCTAATATCTATCATCCTTTGCTCTTTGACAGTGATGCCTCCCCGCACTCGCCATGGTCGTCGTGCACCCACTCCGGATCCCGTGAGTGAGCCTGAGGAATCGAGCGGAGATGAGTACGCTCAAAGTGATGAAGAGGTTGAGGCCAATGTTGAAGGGGCTAGTGAGGAGGCTAGTGGAGATGATGACAGTGGAAGTGGAGAGGATGAGGATGAAGGAAGTGATGATATGCACATTGATCTCTCCATCCAGTTTGTTGTGAACATGAGGAATCTATCGCAGTACACCATCTTGAGGCACCATGATCAGTTTTTTAGTCCTCGGGACACCCCGGATCCCCGTTTTCACACCGCTTTCTAGAAGAGTGTGTATGAGCAGGTTTATGCAGGGAAAGCTTTTGCAGAGCATAAGTGGATTTCTTGGAGAGACATCAATGAGACTCTAGAGTTTGAATGCTTGCAGGATCTCTTCAAGACTGTTGGCATTGACCGAATTGTGACTCTCAAACAAGACTACAATGAAGATTTGATCCGGCAGTTCTATGCTACAGTGTGGGTGGCTGAGACTATAGTGAGATGAAGTGGATGTCCGACACCCTTCAGTGTTCTATCTCCAGGAGGCAATTCCGGCGGCTCCTCAATATTCGCTTGGACTTTGGAAATGACTTGCATGAGGAGCACACCCATAATCCGCTCTCCATAGACTATCTATCTCAGTTTTATGAAGATGGAGTGCGGTACACACATGGGAAGGTTGCCGGTCTGAGGACTATCCCCAGTGTGGTTAACAGGATTGTGAGAGCTACCATCCTCCCTCGCCTTGATAACAATGATGATATTAGGGGGGTGGCTTGGCACGTCATCGATGCCATCATTCAGGGCCGTCAGTTCGATATTGTGTCTCTCATGATGCAAGAGATTGCCATCTCCAAGGAGACCTTTACTCAGGGAATCTATTATGCCCCTTACATCATGAGGTTGATTCAAGACAAGCTTGGGGCTGCTGGGCAAAATTTGAAGAAGCACAAGCAGTACAAGCCCCGCCTTCAGCTTGGAGCTCCCCGTGCTCCTAGGGCGGCGTCCTCCTCTCATCCTGGAGCTAGCTCAAGCTCAGCACCTCCTCCTCCTCTTGGGCATGATCCAAATGCTTTCTTCCATCCACAGTATGCTTATTTTGGAATGCAACCCAACGAATACTTCAACCCGGTACTTGGGGCTATTAATACCCTAAGTGAAAGCATTCAACGCTTGTCTACCAGGCATGAAGCTTTACATGAGGATGTTCGTGGCTTGCACACGGATGTTGGAGACTTGAATGCTTCCGTGGGGAGATTGCACACTAGAGTGGGTACATTGGATTCTCGAGTCCAAATGTTGGAGAGCTCCCAAGCATTTGTGTATCATCGTCGTCGTGATGCTCCTCATCCTTCCACTTCGGCACGTACTCCTTCTCCTCCACAAGAGTGAAGACCTTTTTGGTGCTTGATGCCAAAAGGGGGAGAAAAGAGTGATTTATGTTTTGTGGGTTGGGACTAGTAGTAGTGAGGATAGTGCCCTCATTTCTAATAGGCTAAGGTGTTTTGGGCTATATTTTGTATGGGTATGGGCTATTACTCTATATTGTGTGTTCTTTGTCGTTTTGTTAAACTCTATGTCATTTGGACCCTTCGTGGTCTTGTAATAGCCTATGTTTATTTGTGAGCCCTTTTAGGATGATTTGTGACTTTTGTGATTTGATTGGTTAAGTGATGTGAACTTGTGCGATGATGGATGGTGTATGCGATATTGCTATATATGTGACCATCTTATGCTCATGAATGAATATTTCTTGAAGTTCACATTGAAATATTGCTTATGTGTTTGTGCTTATTGGAATGTGAAATTGAAATGTGCATTGGCTCCATATTTGTTGTCAATGATTAATATGCATATGTTTAGGGGGAGCTTTTGATTTCCATTGCAATATATGTCCATGTGATCTATGTTTGATTATATATATATTTGTGGTGTTTGTCATCAATTACCAAAAAGGGGAAGATTGAAGCATCAAGTCCCCCGTTGTTAATTTTGGTAATTAATGACAAACGCTAATTGTGGACTAACCGTTGCTATTGAGATAATATTTTAAGTTAGGTCCACGTCATGTGTGCACATGGATGACTATCGATGGATTAAAATTGACGGCGCAAAGCAAAGAGAAAGAAGACAGTAAAACTAGTGCTTTAATGTAGAATTGATCGAGGTGTAGGGCGATCAAATTTGCTAGTTTATTTTTAGTTTCGCCGTACTATTAAGAGGGGTAATGACCTAGCAAAGAGATGATTTTAATTGCCACATTAGGTCATTGTGCATTTAGACTTGTGCTCGTTTTTCATCACACACACAATCACTTGGGATTTCACTGGTTTCGGCGTGACCAGGGGCAGTCAGACTGGCCACATAGTGGCGGTCTGACCGGCATGCCCTGGCCGGTCTGACCGGCCGCAAGACGGCGGTCTGACCGGCGCATAAGGCCGGTCTGACCGGCGGCACATCCGCGGTCAGACCGGCCCCCTGGAGGCCGGGATGGTGCTGCTCGGGGTGGCCGATACAGAGCCGGCGGAGCCGTATTCGGTCAGACCGAGCCGATGGCGGTCTGACCGAGCCAAGGCCGGTCTGACCGCCCACTCAACGCCGGTCTGACCGGCCAGGCCGATGGGGCCCTCTGACAGCACTACAACGGCTAGTTTTCTAGCCGTTGCAGAGTAGCACGGTCTGACCGGCCGCATACCTCCGGTCAGACCGGCAGAGCACAAAGTTGGAGGATTTCGCCCCCAACAGCTAGTTTTGGTTGGTGGGAGTATAAATACTCCCCCTCCAGCAGCAAGGGTTCTCTCTTGGCACCCAATTCAATTGCATACACCCCTTGCACCTTTCTCACACCCACTTGAGCTTTGTGTTCATCCATCTAGTGTGTTAGTGGGTTAGTTAGCCAAGAGTCAAGTGCATTGCTTCCATTTGTAGAGCTAGTGTGGCACTTGATTGATCATCTCCACGTCGGGTCATTGCTTGTTACTCTTGGAGGTTGCCGTCTCCTAGACGGCTTGTGGAGGAGTTGCTTGGTGACCTCTCCGAGAAGATTGTGGAGGAGGCGCGGCGCCGGTTTGTGAGTGGTTTGGAGTTCACCACCTTCGGAGTGAAGGAAGAACAACCCTAGTGATCGAGGCTTGGGTAGTCCTCTCCGTGGGCCAGCTCCCGCCTTGCCCACCCCTTGACGAAGGGGGCGTGCGGTGGCTTCGTGGTTGAGCGGTGGAGTTGGGCTCGCCTCAACGGGGAGTAGGAAACCGACGAGTTTTCGAACCTCGGTGAAAAATCTCTTGTCTCCTTGTCTCATTTGATTGTCGCATTTACATTTGTGCAATTTACATTTCTAGAGACATACTTGAGATCGTATCACCCTAGGATTGCTAAACATTGACATAGGAGTGTGATTTACTTTCCTAGAGATATAGTTGAGCCACTATCACTCTAGGTTTGCAAAACATAACTCAGTTGCTTAGTTAGAGTTCACCCTCACTAAGCCTAGCAACTTAGGTTAGTTTTGATTAGGTGTCATTTAGTTTTAAATCGCCTATTTACCCCCCTCTAGTCGACATCTCAATCCTACAGCGCAGTAGATACCCCGGGCAAGGTCGTCGCGGTGGTCGTTCGACTGCCCCCCGCAGCGGCTGCACACTCTTCTCGCCGCCGGCCGCCGCCGCCGCCGACACCAACTGCTACTGCCGGCGCCCCCTTTCCTGCCGCTCCTCTCCCCAACCACCGCTACTCTCCGCCGCTGAGCTCGCCATCGTGCCAGCCGTCTCTCTCCCCCTCTCCCGCCGCCGCCGCCCCTGCTCCGCCGCTGGCCGCCTTGCCTGCTTGAGAGGAGGAGAGAAGAGAAGAGAAAAAGAAAAGAAAGGAGAGATGTGGGGCCTACACCATTTTCTCTCACTTACATGTAGGCCCTACATATTTTTTTTATATTTTTTGCTGACTAGGATGCCACGTCAGCAAAACCGGGCGCAAATATTGTCATGGGACCTTCTTTGAACGGTTTGAATGAGTTTAGGGGTGAACATTTCTGATTTTATGGTTGAAGGCCTCAAAAAATCTCGCTGTTAAATTGAGGGTCCTCCGGTGAACTTATTCCTAATTCAGTCGCATGGCCCAACCAACACCGAGGGTCCATTTTGAGACACCAACACGAAACAGGCGCACCTGATTGGTCCGTCGCGTGCTCCCACGGATCGCCCCCCCAAAACGAATCCCCACCGTTCCCTCCCATCTCGATCCGACGGCGCGCACCCCACATCACGCGGATCGCCAAACCCCCGCGCCTATATAAAAAACCACCAAGCGCCAGATTCAAAATCCTAAATCCAAATCGGCGCCGGAAATCCCTTCAAATCCCCCCCGAATTCCGCTCCATTTCACCCTCACGTTTCCCGGAGATGGACGTCGGCGTCGGCGGCAAGGCGGCGAAGAAGGCGGTGGGGCGGAAGCTGGGCGGGCCGAAGAAGAAGCCGGTGTCGCGCTCCGTCAAGGCCGGGCTCCAGTTCCCCGTCGGCCGCATCGGCCGCTACCTCAAGAAGGGCCGCTACGCCCAGCGCGTCGGCACCGGCGCCCCCGTCTACCTCGCCGCCGTCCTCGAGTACCTCGCCGCAGAGGCAAGCCACTGTTTATCCCTTCCTCTCCCAAATCCTTCCAAACCCAGCATGGTTGACCGGGATCGTGTTGTTGATGCAGGTGCTGGAGCTCGCCGGGAACGCGGCGCGGGACAACAAGAAGAACCGGATCATCCCGAGGCACGTGCTGCTGGCGATCCGCAACGACGAGGAGCTCGGGAAGCTGCTCGCCGGGGTCACCATCGCGCACGGCGGCGTGCTGCCGAACATCAACCCGGTGCTGCTCCCGAAGAAGACCGCGGAGAAGGCCGACAAGCCGGCCAAGGCGTCCAAGGACAAAGCCGCCAAGTCCCCCAAGAAGCAGGCGCGCTCCTAGCTTCATGTCCTTCCATTCATTGGTCACTGTATATGCAGTACTTAGTTTGTTCGATTCGAGATTAGTTCGTATCACTAGGCATTTAACTGGATGTTTTCGATTTTAGCTTGCAAGACACTAGGGTAGTTCTAATGAGAAGATGAAGTGTCTCGCTTTGTCTTCTGGATCCCATGTGCTTCAATATGTGGTTTCTCAATTGAAATTTGTTTGTGTTCAGTAAGTTTAATAGCCTGATTGTGAATCTGATCTAAAAGCATTAACTCTTGATGATATTGCTACCGCAGTTACTTTGATGTGCCCTTCTGGGATACTATGAGATTTCCCATCATTTTGGGAATTGAGGACTTGTTCATTCCAAAATGAACTTTACCTAATTTTAGTCTTTTTTTTTGTAGAGTAACAAACTAAACAAGTTTTTACTATTCCAAACTTAAACAGAATTTGATAATTGTAGAGTCTTCCACTCACAAAACTTCATCAACACTTGGTAAGTATCAAAATTTGGCATTGCCACTTTTGCTTTACCAACAAATGGTAAGGTTTATTTTGGCAATGAAGTGAACAAATCATAAACTGTTCCATACATGCATGCAATCAAATGGGTCCAAGTTTTGCTGTTTCTTCCTTCGGTTCACATATGACCAGGCACATTTGTAATAACTATAAATAACAAATTACTTCCTCCGTTTTAGGTTATAAGACTTTCTAACATTGCCCACATCCATATATATGTTAATGAATCTAGACATATATATGGATGTGGGCAATGCTAGAAAGTTTTATAACCTGAAACAGATGTAGTACTTGATAATAAATGAAAAAAATATGCAAATCTTTGCTCGAACCATATCAATAGAATCAGCATAAAGTATCATCATTCACCAATACTCCATATCGTAGTGGCACCGAGGGCCATAAAAGGAATATCACTCTTTGTTGTGCTACTAGTAGTTTCTACTTGTGCTGTTACTACTTGAAATGTGAATAATACCGGTGTATATCACACACCAACAAAATAATAGTATTTGTTCATAAGGTGATAATATCTCCACAATTTTCGTCAACATCCATCCTCTCGGTCCAGGAAGCGGCACAAGTCTACCTCCTCAAGCCCTCCACGATGTAAGTAGCATAGAGATCCCTGAATGGCAACATCAACATGGTTAAGAGTCAGCTTGATGTGATTTTACACAAACATGTACAGTATGTTGTAGTACTTATGCAAGTGAAGTACTCACATGGAGTGCTTTATGGCCTCATAAGCAGCACTTGCAGGCAGGAAGTCATTGACAGCAACCTCCTTGTTCTCATTCTTCTTGTCTGAATGTCTCGGTTAAAGAAACCATTCGGTCTAAGAGGTGACAAGTGTTTTGAAATTAGCATGATCCTGGGACTCCCAAGAGTATTTAAGTTGGTGTGTGGTTGACCATGTGTGCATATGATACAAGACAGTTGAGATATAAAATAGTGCCAAATGGCTTTCAGAAAATGCACATATGGGAACAACATATTGGTGGAGTTCAAGGTTAGGACATGAGTTATTGCCTAGAATTCATTTAGAATGCAGAACTTGATATTAAGTTGATAAAAAAGGATACAGTCCTCAAAAAAGCGCCTGATTTCAGCCAAGCGGTGAGGTGGGAGCTCCTTGATATCATTGTAATGCTTGTACTCAGGATCATCAGCACAAACGGCAATAATCTTGTCATCTGCCTCTCCCTGTTCAAACAAACATGGGGTCAGAATAGAAACATGGGGATCAGAATAGCATTTCGCTGGACTTTGTAAATGTTGGAATGAAGCCAAACCTGGTCAATCATAGGCATGAGACCAATGGCCTTTGCTCGTAGGAAGCATCCTGGTATAACGGGCTCCTGTTTGAACAAAAATTAGAATTTAATATGGTTCCCCAAACAAAAGGAGTGAGATGTGAATATAACCTAATAGAATGATACTATTATTGGACAAGAGGTAAGCCAAAGCCCATGATTTCACATGGCTATATCAAGAAAAGTAAACCAGAATTTACATAATGGCTGAAGGGAAAAGAAACTTGTGCACTGTTTTTCTTAAGAGTACAAGCAATAGGATTCTAGTACCAACTAAAATACAAAGACATACCTGCATTATAACCAGCACATCCAACGGATCACTGTCTTCACACAGCGTGCGAGGAATGAATCCATAGTTGTGAGGGTACACAACTGATGAATAGAGCACACGGTCCACCTTTACATGTGCATACAACCAAATGATGTACAAAACATTTTAGAGTCACTGGAAAAATATGGTTTCACTAAAAAAAATGATGAATCAATTGAATCGCCTTGTTTTACCACTATCAGTCCAGTTTTCTTGTCAAGTTCATATTTAACCTTGCTGCCCCTAGGAATCTCAATGACCTGACAAGTGACAGAAAAGAGACACAATTTGTTAGAGTTTTTCCTCTCTTTTCTTTTTTCTTTTGGTCGAGAAATTCTTGGTGTAATGTGAAATACCAGCCAGCACATTAACTCTAAAAGTTCAAAATGAGAGGCGCTTCAAAAGGGCTATGCTATTGACATAAGTTTCCAATAAGAACATGTATCAAACTAAATCTGGGAGAAAAAACAAATGTGAATCTGTTATGGTGGCCTTACGCAGTTGAATATAGTTGGTGCACCAGGTCCTGCAGGAAGAAGTCAGGAACCTATAAGTAAGTTATGAGAGAAATATAGAAAATTGATGGTTTGTCAAGATGAAATGTCATGTACCAATCTCAAGATCATGCCATGGATGTGCTGCAATAGATCTCCGGGACATAGATGACAGTATCCTTTCATTCAGAGCAGGGGCCTTGACGGGGGCTGAGCCTGTCTTCTTCTCCACGGCTTCAACAGCGGGAGCCATGGCAACAACCTGTGATGGAGTACAAAGGTTCGTAATTAATTCCGTTTCAATATAAGTCCAGTTAATGAAATCAGAAATCCAGGAACAAGCTGAAAAAATGTCAAATTTTGAAGGTAAAAAATGATTAACTGCACAAAAGAGATCATAGGACCCAATTGGCCCACCAAAAATCAATAAGAATTGGCAACACTAGAAATCATTGTCAATATTTTGTATTCCATGGATATAAATATCCCAGCTATTTAGACAGACGTAATCACATCATTACCAAACGAATAGGTTCGACCAGAGCAATCGTAGAAAATCAGACAGAAACTATAAAAAGCCTTGAAGAAAAAAGAAATGGAACATAAGTTATGATGAACCTGATGCAGCATGGCAATATCGTAGAAAAAGAGCGCACAGTAGGTGGTTGTTTAAATGTGAGATTAGAAGGTTCTTCCAGAGCAGACTCTTTCAGAGTTGTATGATTTGACATCATCGAGTTAGGCTGTACTCCTAGTTTGAATGACTTTTAGAGAGCAAAAATAGTGGACCATTTGTTTGTCCTATTCCAAGCTGACTTCTTCTTGAGTTACCAATTGAAATGTAAAATATATTTACAGTATAACAGGTAACTACATTAGTCTGACAGTTTACACCAAACAGCGATTTCTCCCCCATGGGTATAAAATGAGCAATTAGTGTGAACATGGGGCAGAATATGACATGGTAGGGATGAAAAATGAGGAGGCCTTGATTGGCGGAACATGTCTGCGGCACAAGTGCGAAAGATTTCACCAATTACCTTAGCATTCATTCAAAACAGAGCAATTAACACACGCATGGAATGGAATAGTATGAAACCATATGAAAACGTAGTGCAGATACCAAATTTGGCTACAGAATCGCAGGCAAACTAGATCGAGCAACACGGCGGCGTGGGCGTCGATCGAAGAAACAGGAGAAGAGAATGGGGGATCTAGTAATTTAATTAAAATGCATACATAGATAGCACTACGTAGTTACGCACCTTGGTAGTAGGAGTAGGAGTAGATCTGAATCTGGGGACGAAGAGGCGAGGCGGCGCGGTGCGAGGAAGAGGAAACCCTAGAAGGCACGAGAAGAGAAGAGGCTTTGCCACGACACACAAGGAGAAGGGGGGATTGGAAGCTTTTAAAGAAGAGCAGGAGCAGAAGCAGGAGGAAGATGAAGACCGACAGAGAGAGAGAGAGAGAGGAGTATTGTACTTCCCGCTTCTTTGGTCCTCGTTGCTTGCTCCCCTTTTTCCCATTTAAAGCCGCGCCTTTTCCTGACTTGTTAGTAAAAATGTGAAGCAACTTTGTGATATTTGCAACCATGCCCTTGCTAGTGCCTACCGGCTAGGTGTGGGACGAGATTTGCATCGGCGCGAACTTTTCGACGATGGGGCCCACAGAGAGCGAGCGAGTGGGTGGGACCAGAGAGAGAGAGAGAGTGGTGGATGATGGAGGCGTCGGTGGGGCGATCGGACGGCGAGGAGGGTGTCGGTGGGGTCGTCCTCCCCGCAGAAGCACAAGAAGAATGGAATCGGGTGCAAGGCAGCCTTGCCTCGGTGTTTCTGCGCGTGGAAGCCAAGCCCTCCCATTTGCACGTCTCCATCGGCAGCATGAGAGATGCGAATGTGCGATGAGCATGAGCATGAGATGCGATGCGAATCGTGTTGCTGCTTTGCTTTGGTGAGGGCAAGCTTGTCAGTATACCGATTCGTATCCTAATATCTTATGATACTATCAAGCTAAAACGATACCGATCCCACATAGTGTCCTAATTTTCATAGTATCTCGATCCTACTATTCATTACTACACAATCCTATAAAATCTTATGTGGTATCCCGATTCTACGATCCCTACGATACTATAAAATATTATTTAAAATAACATGGTTTGAAAATAATGTAACTAAATATGCTCAAATTTATATGAAAATCAATTAAATATATCAAAACCAATGTGGTTTCTCTTGATAAATGTCTCTATTTGCATCATATATATCATTACTATATTTTTTTTATATAGAATGGCTATATATAATTAATATAAATATTAATTAAACTTAAAAAAAAAAATCTCATAGTATCCCGATACTCCTGATTAGGTGAGGGTGCCTCCATATTTTTCGGGGTGAGGGTGTTGTCGGTCCGGTGGCCGGTCCCGCTCCTCAGTTTGGTTGCAGCGTCCTCGTTTTGTTTGTTTTTTGTTTACACACAACACACACTACTAGCTGTTCAGGCTGGCGGCCGTCGGTGCTCGCCTAGATAAATCACTTGTTGACAAATGATGATGGTACGTATTATTTCAATGTGACCACTCATTTGTTGTTTACTTATAGATTTCTCTCTCTTTTATTTTTGCAATATCTGTTTATTATACATAAATACAAATTAATAAGTAGTTCAACAAACTATATATGATTATCTTTTCTAGTAGTAATAACAATTAGTCATTTGTTGGTGCGCTCCGATCGTTGGCGCGCGCGCGAGTTCCTCGTGCGCTAGCTAGTTTAGCAATTGCCACCAATTGGCTTCCAAATACACGCAACGCACATATACCACTTTTTTTTGCATGGTTAACAAGTCCATCGATCGATCAGTCAGACGTCACGATTGCCGATTTGCTACTGCTTACCAACGCACGCGCTACTCGATCCAGCTAGCTGCAGATGAAAAGCAACTGTCACGCCGTCTCACCGATGAATCGATCTGCATCCATCCATGCGCCAAGTTACTACTACGACTACAAGAAAACCTGCATTTGCACGATCTGGGGACGCAGTGAGCAAGGCACTAGTGCTTGTTTACGTTTGCAATTAACTCCAAATTAGCTCTATCCTACACCATCTTTACCTAAATATTTGACGCCGTTAGACTTTTTTAAATATGTTTGACCGTTTGTTTTATTAAAAAACTTTTATAAATATTATTAAAAAACTTGAGTAGTAGTAGTATATTTAACGATGAATCAAATGATAGGAAAATAATTAATAATTGTTTAATTTTTTTAAATAAGACAAATGATTAAATATGTTTAAAAATAATTAAAGGCGTAAAATTTTTAGCGACGGAGGAACTATATGTTACTGGAATTGTAGTATCCAATACTCTTGGACAGCATATGCCGATCGAATCGATATATATGCGATAGCTTCTCTTCTGCATGCATGCGTGGTCTACACGCGCGTTCATCGATCGACGCTGCTCACTAGTTTTCTCTTTCTTCTTATTCTCTGTTTTCTTTACAACAGAGATATAGTTTAATTAACGAACTTAATTTTATAATTTAGTGCGTGCCGGCCTGCTACTCTCGCTCCATCCTTTTAATTTCTTATTAATTACACTGACTCGTACTACAATCTACCACTCTGTATGTGTGTTATATTTCTAATCTCAACGATACAATTAATTAAGTAAAGGACTAAGTCGACTTTGCGGTGGAATTAATTTAAATATATCTGGCTAGCTAGCTGCTTCAACTCTGTACTACTACCTTGTTAGATTACAGCACAGGGCAAGCTGTTTTCTTTTGACTCTTTTTCATCGTCCTGGTTTACTTACTCCATTAGACTAGTACTATACGTGCTAAGTACTACTAGTTCCGTTACTGAAGTCAGATAATACTTTGTATTACTCCCTCCGTTTTAAAATGTTTGACATCGTTAACTTTTTATTACGTGTTTGACCATTCGTCTTATTTAAAAAATTTAAGTAATTATTTATTCTTTTTATATCATTTGATTTATTGTTAAATATACTTTCATGTATACATATAGTTTTACATATTTCACAAATTATTTTGAATAAGACGAACGGTCAAACATGTGCTGAAAAGTCAACGGTGTCAGACATTTTGAAACGGAGTAATATATTCTAAGCTTGCATCATCGGTTAGTTTCAGTTGACCATGAATCTTCTTGTCTGACTCTAAAACATGCATGCATGTGCCTCCTGTTAGCTCCCATCTCTTTCTTCTCTCTCCATTTTATATTATAGTTATATTATAATTTCTTTTAACTTATTTCCCTAAGTCAATAATATTTTCGATACTAACCAAACATATTATTAAAATATATTTTTAATATAACTAATTATGTGTTGTAAGAATTGCTACATATTTTTCTACAAATTTAGTTAACTTTATAGACTAATGAAACAGAGAGGGTGTGTAGTTATTACAGGTCACAGGAAGCGAGCTGATTTTGCAGGATGACGCAGCAATTAATATGCTTTGGCATCTCCTCGATCGGCATACTTTTCCAGTCCTCTTCCATCTGTTCATCACATTGTATAATACTCCCTGTCTTCTCAAATGCGCCTGTTACGTACCTGTTCACATTTAAATCCTGAACACATGCACTTCTAATTTTTCCAGAAAAAAATAGAAATACTTAATTTAAGAAGATGATGTATTATCAATGAATGCTGTGCAGTGCAGCTCTGGAGAACATTTGTCGAAACAAGATTTCGGCAATAATAAAAGAGGGTGGCTATCAAGCTAGTAAAGTGGATGGGTTAAGAGACAAGGAATTTTATACAGGTTCAGGCCTTCTTATTCAAGAAGTAATACTCTACTCCTGTCCGGGGATGATTCCGCCGAGTGTGTTATTGATTGTATAAACTGGAAAAAAAGAATCGTGCCCCGAGAGGCACACGGACCCCTCCTTATATAGGGGAAGGAATCCGCTTTACAAAGTACAGTCCATATCCCTAACGGAGTATGTAATTACAAATAAAATACAATCGTAACCGACTAGGATCTCAGGTATTTTCTTGACATACAAGTTAAAAACTAACCCGAGTCCTCATAAAGATATTCTATCTATATCTGGTACCGTATACCCGACTAAATTATAACTGTCATGTAGATATGGGGTATCCATAATCTCCACAGTAGCCCCCGAGACCTTTGCAGTCGACGAAATAGCCATCTCAGAACAAAAAACAATAATCCGAGTGCTTCAATTCATCCTGCTCCAGCCTGTCGAGTGCTAAAATCAAAGACTGTGAAGGGCGAAAATAAAACATGGTGCATCGAGTAGATGCACCTAATTAGGTGTAGCCCCCCGACTATGTGGTTAGTCGAAAAACTAAATATGTAGTCAAGAACGGAGTGGTTTTATAGCGAAGCATGCATGGTACTTAGTAAAATACCCAGCCGACTTCTTCTCAACTTGAACATATCAAGGATAAAAAAAGGGCCGAGTGATAAACACTCAAAAGGTCCAAAAATAGACATATTTGATAGGACACCGAGTAAGAAACTCTTAAAAGGATTCACCAAACATGATAAAAATCATGGTAATCAACGAGTCTAATAGCCTAGGCTATGACCCTTACCATAACCAAAATAAGCATATAACATGCTAAGAGAATGACTATTAATAACCAGTCATCTCAAATCAACCCAAACAGCTTTTGCAGCCTAATAAAGCTTACAAAAATGGTATAACACCTTTCTGTCGGGCACCTTTTTATTTGCATCATAATAATTCCAAAGAATTACTAAACCGCGTTAAAAAGGATCTTAGCAACATCGGGCCACATCATTGTGAGCACAAATTGCCAAAGCAAAAAGCGCCTAAGTCCCTAGGGATCACAACGGGCCACGCTGATTATAATATTGGGCTGAAGTACTGTACAGGCCCAGGCCCATTAGTACTCCCAATACCCTAACAAAGCACTAAAGTCCAAGCGTCGCTTCGTCTTCCCCGCCGAGACTCTCGCCATTTCCCCACTCCTTGCTACAGTAGCAAACCGCACCGTTGAAGCTAGGGTTCATCAATCCGCTTCAATCCATTCTCAAAAAATCCCACGAAACTTCTCCGCGTGTCCACCGCATCGATTTCTCATTCCCTTCCAGCTATACCTTGGACCAAATCTAACAATTCAACTCCCATCCATGTCGGAGGAGAGAGAAAGTTTCGAGAGTCAGTGGGCTCCCTCCGATGTAACGGAGGAGAATCTGAAAGAAATGGTGGCGCACGGCGTTCTTCTGACGAAGGAAATCATCGGGTGGCGGCCAGCGTTCGGCGAAGCATTCCCGACCCCCGACACACACGAGATTGTGGTACTCTCACTTCTTCTATGGCGGATTTTCTCTTCCAACCTCAAGATTCTTTCGGGGAATTCTGAACTTCTATGGAATTAGCTTGCATCATCTGAATCCAAACTCTATAGTGCATATCGCCAATTTTGTTCATACCTGCGAAGCTTTTCTGGGCATTAGGCCTCACTTCGCCTTGTTCCGCCGCATCTTCTTCCTCAAACCCCAGCCAAATAAGAGCAAACCGTGTGTTGTTGGGGGTGCTGGTTTCCAACTCAGGGGAACACTAAGCCAAAAATATTTCTCCATGCCCTTCAAGACCTCAAACAAAGGCTGGCACGCCAATTGGTTCTATGTTCAAAATCCTGAACCAGCCCTTCCCGAGTACTCCTGTCTCCCTCCGGTCTACCAAGATACATGGAATTCATTGCCTACAAGAGATGAGGCTGCCCAAGCAGTAGAACTGATGGAGCGCATGATAAAGCTGAAAGAGCAGGGTTTGCAGGGAGAACAAATCACTCGGCATTTCATAAAAAGCCGGTTAGCTCCAATCAAAGAAAGATCCCGCACAGCTTTTGAGTTTGACGGCAAACATGATCCAAATCGCGAAGATCCAGACTCTCTTAACTTTAAGGTTATGAAGGAGAGGATGTACAAGATCTTCTCGAATGCTATCGTCGTCAGCTATTCGCACTTGCTGCCAGTCGTGCCATTCAATACTTTCAATCCTCCTCCACCGGTATGTAATCAAACATTTCAACTTTTCACAAAGTATAACCTTGTCTTTTTGTTGAATCAATTAACAATGAAGGATATTACGCCCAGGAATTTGCTTTGATGAAGTCGGATCCCCCAGTCGTTCAACGCCAATCACCCCACCGCCAAACCGGTCAAGGGAGCGGGGGTCCCAAGGTCCATTCTGAAGCCCGGCCAGATACCTCCAATCCAGCCGGCCAGCCAGATTCACGCAAAAGGAAGTTGGTGTCAAGTGACGACGAAAGCGACACTGCTAGAAAGCCTGGAGACCAAGAGGCAACCAAGAAACTGCCGAAGCAGGCTACTCCAAGGAAGAAAACATCCAGTCGTCCTGTGCCAAAGATCAGGAAGTCTTCTAGGTACAAATCATATAACGATCTCCCTTGCATTGATACGCACCTAGTGCGGAAATAATACTGATAATCAAACTTGCAGGAAACCATCTAATATAGATCCTTCTAGAAAAGACTTTGACCCGACCAGCAGGGAAACGAACTTAAAAGAAACCGAGCCAACTGCCGAGGATCAGCCGAGTGACAACCAGCTCGCAATCGATAATGTAGGATCTGGTGATCAACCCCCGACCGGAAATGAGTCGGCCGAAGCTGGAGCCGGAATTAATCAGGAGCCCCCAACTGAAAACCAGTCGGACACTAGGCCAAGCCAAAAGATTCCAGAAGTTGGTGCTGGGGCAGACAGCCCCTGTAGACAAGACACCAGTAACGACCCGATGCTAGGGTCCCTAGTTAAGACGCAAGAGTCGACTCGTCCCCGTCCGGAAATCATCACAGGTAAACACCTTGCCTGAAACCGTGTTGATCCAAATGACTCTGATCAATTGTCTAACCTTTGTCAGTGGATACATTAGGACCAATGATTGGTGATGAAGAAGAAATTCCTCGTATACAAGCAGCTGAGGACACGCGCCCTCCCATCCTAGTCAAGTGGTGGGACGATGATAGGCAACCTCAAGGAATCGTAATAAACAAACAAAAAGAAGATGAGGAAGTATGCTTGCTGAAAAAGGCACTCAGCCAGGCCACTCGCATTGTGAATGTAAGTTCATTAATGCATAGCTTTAATTGTCCCCCTTCATATTTTGCTGAAAACGCTGGTAAATTCTTGCTGCAGAGAATCCATCTTAGGAATGAGGCAAAGACCACGACTCTTGAGAAATTAGTTCCCCATCTTGGAACTCTTGAAGCCACCAGAAACCAGTTACATGAAGTCAGAGAGCTCGCGAGGAAAATTGAGCATGAACTGAGGAATAGAATCTCTGAGCTTCAAGAATCCAACTATGAATTGAGTGGTTCATCAAAAGGTACGCACAAATTCTGCCCAACTAACTTGTGCCGTTATCTTTGTAATCTTGATTAACTAGAGTCAATGTAGTGCAAGCTGCCAAGATATCTCAACTGGAGAAGCAGATTCAAATTCTGGAAAATGACAAGGCAGAACTGGCAAGACAGAGGGACTCGGCTTTAAAGGAGGTTGAAAGTACCAATAATCATTACCTCAAAAGCCATTATCTTCTATATGCTAATTCATTAATGTGAATCTATTGATGCAGACCGCAAGATCAAGTCCCAGGCACAGTTTGATGTCTTAGTTGACAAGATCAACAGGCTTGAAAGGACCAGGGATAAAGTCGCTAATGCCGCTACTTCACTCATCCAAGCCATGTTCTTCAATAACGCCGGTCCGAGTACACTTGATGCTGCCGAAATCTTCGACAAACTGAGAGTCGCTCCGGATACTTACTTCAAGAACATCAAAGAAGATGGAAGTATGGGAGCAAGTCTGGCGTTGGCGATGACCAAATCCCTTTATCCAAGAGTTGACATTGATGCCATTGATGGCTTTGCAGACGGGACGAGCAAAGAAGCTGCTCTTGACCTCATCAATGATGCGCAAAAAGCCACTGACAAGATTGCTGCTGACGTGGTTGAGAGATTCCAAGATGTCGACCTTCGGCCGACTGGGTCTGATAATTCTGATGATGAAAAAACTGATACTGATTGATATAACAATGATTTTGACGATTAATGATGATGGAGGCTCAACTTGTACAATACTGATGAATTTATGCTATGCTTGGTGTTCCATACTTAGCTTCTGATTTCTTAAAAGCCTTTGTCAAGCCTTATTGAGCCTAAAACCCGCAAAAGCTATTAAAAACCTTCAGTCCTCATTGACTAAGTCGAAAGACCAAGCAGGGCAATGATAAATTAAGTAAGCAAATTGAATTGATAAAAATCACACTCCATTATTATCATGGTAGTCCCCCGACTGAAAACTTCAAGGAAAAACTTGAAGTTAGCAGTCAAAGAGGAAAGATACAAACGAAATGCTTAAGCATAAAATCGACGAAGGTGTTCAATATTCCAAGAATTGTTGATAAGAGTACCGTCTTCGCGCTTGAGTCGATAAGAACCTGGCCGAGTGACTTCAGCAATTATGAACGGTCCTTCCCATAAGGGAGATAACTTGTGCCGATCCTGTGTGGTTTGAATTTTCCTCAGAACCAGGTCGCCGACTAAAAAGGCTCGCGATCGAACATTTCGATTATGATAACAGCGCAACCCTTGCAAATACCGAGTCGACTGAATTAAAGCTGTTTCACGGGCTTCTTCTAGTCGATTGATGTCGTCTACTCGGCCCTCTTCATAGCGCTCCTCGTTGAAGTTCCGAAATCGTAGTGATTCAAATTCCACTTCGCTCGGCAACATTGCTTCTGCACCATAAACCAAGAAGAACGGCGACTGGCCGGTAGCCCGACTAGGAGTAGTACGTAAAGACCAAAGTACGGACGGCAGCTGATCTACCCACTTGCCAGCATAGAGACGTAGTCGGTCGAAAACTCGTGCTTTTATCCCTTGAAGTATCATGCCATTGGCGCGCTCAACTTGTCCATTACTCATGGGGTGTGCCACGGAGGCATAACAAATTTTAATACCAAAGTCGTCACAAAAGTCTTTAAATGCTCCGCGAGTGAATTGAGTGCCATTATCAGTGATGATCCGATTAGGTACCCCAAACCGATGCACAATGTTACTGAAAAAATCTCTAGCTTTATCTGCTGTGATCATGATGACCGGTTTAGCTTCAATCCACTTGGAGAATTTGTCAATAGCCACAAAGAGATGCGTGTAACCGCCGACTGCCCTTTTAAACGGGCCGACCATGTCAAGCCCCCAGACCGCAAACGGCCAAGACAACGGGATGGTTTGCAACTCTTGGGCTGGCAGATGAATTTGTCTGGCAAAAAATTGACAACCTTCGCATGTCCACACAATCTTGTCAGCATCAGACACAGCTGTAGGCCAGAAAAAACCTTGCCGGTAAGCTTTGCCGACAATGGTCCGTGCAGCAGCATGATTACCGCAAATACCAGAATGTATATCCTTCAACAATTGTCTCCCTTCTTCCAAAGACACACAGCGCTGCAGTATTCCTGATGGACTTTTCTTGTACAGCTCAGTCTCATGAATAATGTAAAGTCTGCTGCGCCTGGAAATCCGCTCGGCTTCATTTTTGTCTTGAGGGAGTTCTTGTTTGGTCAAAAATCTAATGAAAGGTTCTCTCCAGTTGGCTTCGATCATGCTTACGCCTTGAGTATCCATGGCTTCAATTGTTTATTTTCTGGGCACGGTTGGTTCGTAAAGATGCTCAACGAACACATCAGAAGGAGCCGCTTCCCGTTTTGAACCAAAATTGGCCAGTCTATCTGCTGCCTCATTATCGTGTCGAAGGACATGGGTGAGCTCAAGTCCATCAAATTTACCTTCCAACTTGCGTACCTCTTGTCGATAAGCAGTCATATTATCATCTAGACAAGACCACTCTTTCATGACTTGATTAACAACTAACTGAGAGTCTCCACGGACGATTAGTCAGCGAATGCCTAGAGAAATTGCAATCCTTAATGCATGGAGTAGCGCCTCGTATTCCGCCACGTTATGGGATGCAGAAAAATGTATCCACAATACGTAGCTCAATCTTTCTCCAGTCGGGGAAATTAAGACGACCCCAGCTCCAGTGCCTGTAAGCCTCTTCGACCCATCAAAATGCATAGTCCAATATTCCATCTTTTCCTCTGGCATGTCTTCTTGGCACTCGGTCCACTCGGCAAGGAAATCAGCTAAAGCTTGTGACTTGATCGAAGTTCGTGGCTTGAACGATATGTCCAAAGACATCAATTCTAAGGCCCACTTCGCGATCCGTCCGTTTGCCTCGCGGTTATGAAGTATATCCCCGAGTGGAAACGATGTGACCACCGTGACCGAGTGACTTTGAAAGTAGTGAGATAATTTCCTGACGGTAATTAAGACACCATATAATAACTTTTGAACCTGAGGATATCTCGTCTTGGAGTCGGCCAAAACCTCGCTAATGAAGTAGATTGGTCGTTGGACTTTTTGAACATGGCCTTCCTCTTCACGTTCGACAACCAAGACCGTGCTCACAACCTTAGAGGTTGCCGACACGTATAACAGCAGCGGCTCTTGTGGATGTGGCGAGGCCAAAACTGGTGAAGTCGTGAGAAGTTTCTTGAAGTCTTCAGAGGCTTTTTGTGCTTCGGGTCCCCACTGGAAATTGTCAGTCTTCTTCAGCAGCTTGAAAAAGGGCATCCCCCGCTCGTCGAGTCGTGAGACGAACTGACTGAGCGCCGCCATGCAACCAGTCAGCTTTTGGACGTCTTTTTGGGAGCTTGGCGGTTTCATGTTGAGGATGGCGTTGATTTTCTCCGGGTTGGCCTGTATGCCTCTTTGAGATACCATAAATCCGAGCAACTTCCCTGACGGTACTCCGAAGATGCACTTTTCAGGGTTTAGTTTCATCCTGAAAGCACGAATGCTTGCAAAAGTTTCTTCTAAATCCGCGATCAGGTCATCCTTCTGCTTGGTCTTGACGACTACATCAACAACATAAGCCTCAACATTGCGACCGATCTGAGTTGAAAAACATTTTTGAATCATGCGTTGATAGGTTGCTCCTGCATTCTTCAATCCAAAGGGCATGGTGATGTAGCAGTATACCCCAAAGGGCGTTATAAACGAGGTCTTCAAGCAGTCGGATTCTTTCAGTCGGATCTGATGATATCCCGAATAGCAGTCCAAGAAACTGAGTAGCTCGCAGCCGGCCGTTGGGTCAACCACCTGGTCAATGCGAGGTAACCCGAAAGGATCTTTAGGGCAAGACCTGTTGAGGTCGGTGTAATCGACACACATGCGCCATTGTCCGGTCTTCTTCCGAACCAGAACTGGGTTAGCCAGCCAGTCGGGATGAAGGACTTCCTTGATGAAGCCCGCTGCTAACAGCTTGGTTAATTCCTCCTTGATCGCGTCCTTCCTGTCCTGTGCAAAACGGCGGAGTCGTTGCTTGATGGGTTGGGCGTCTTCCTTAACATGTAAAGAGTGCTCAATCACCTCTCTAGGAATGCCCGGCATATCGGATGGTTTCCATGCAATGATATCTTTATTATTTTGAAGAAAGGTGATGAGCGCGCTTTCCTATTTACAATCTAACTCAGCGCCTATTACAGCAGTCTTATCAGGATCGGAGGGATCTAAGGGAATCTTTTTCGTCTTAGCATCGCTTTCTTCGATCTTCGTTAGCTTAGTTGCAGGCACTTCTCCCTCGCTTGCCGTGGTCGCGTCCAGTCGGATCGCTTCGCGAGCAAGAGTGATCTCGTGGGTTTGGGCCATCTCGCAACTCTCTTTGTCACATGTGACGGCCTGCTTAATGTCGCTCCGTAGTGATATGACTCCTCGAGGACCAGGCATCTTCATCATCATGTAGGTGTAGTGTGGGACGGCCATGAATTTGGCTAGAGCCGGTCGTCCGAGTATAGCATGGTATGCTATCTCGAAATCAGCGACTTCGAAACAAACGTTTTCTGTGCGAAAATTCTCCCGAGTGCCGAAGGTAACTGGAAGAGTGATCTGGCCGAGTGGTGTAGCTGACAATCCTGGGATAACACCGTGGAAGGGTGCATTACTCGGCTTTAATTCCATGCGAGGAATCTGCATATCGTCCAGGGTCTTAGCGAAAAGGATGTTGAGTGCACTGCCACCATCGATGAGAGTCCGTTGGAGCTTGACATTGCGAACCACTGGGTCTAGTACCAGGGGGTACCGCCCCGGGTGGACCACTCGGTCGGGATGATCCGAGCGGTCGAACTTGATTGCTATTTCTGACCACCGAAGGTATTGGGGTGTGTTAGGCTGAACCGCATTGATCTCCCGTTCTGTTAGCTTCTGCTTTCTCTTAGATTCATAAGCCAGGGGTCCGCCGAAGATGTGATTGAGTTCTTTGCGATGATCTTGAAAACCAGTCGGGGCATCGTCTTCATCATCTTTCTTATTTGATGTGCCTTGATCTTCGTCTGAGGGCTTACGTGCGTTCTTGACGTATTGCTCCGCAAACTGTTTGTAGACGAAGCAGTCTTTGGCCACGTGGTTGGAGTTGGGATGATGCGGACATTGGGAGTTCATTATCTTGTCGAAGGTGTTGACACGGGGACGTTGTCGGGAAGATGGAGAGGTTGTTGCCACAAGTTCTTCGGGCTTACGCTTGTGATCCTTGTGGTTGTTACTTCCACTTCCTCCTGCGGTCGGCGTATCCTTCTTTGGCTTCTAAGTGGTGCCCGACTGCTTGGACGCCGTAATAGCATCTTCGGCTTTGGCATACTCATTGGCTTTTTCAAACATCTGCTTGACCGTCTTGGGAGGTTTGCGTCCGAACTTGCCGACTAGGTCGTCGTGGCGAATGCCTTTAGTAAAGGCGGCAATGATGACGTCGTCGGTGATGTCGGAGATCTTGTTGCATTGCTCAGAGAAGCGTCGAATGTAATCTCGAAGAGATTCTCCAGACTTCTGAATGATGTTGTAGAGATTGAATTGTGTACCAGGCCGTTCAAAAGTGCCTTGGAAGTTGGCGATGAAGTGGTCGCGTAGCTCTGCCCATGATCCGATCGTGCCGCGGGGTAGCCCGTGAAGCCATGACTGGGCAGAATCCGCCAGGGCCACAGGTAGATAATTCGCCATGGCTTTGCTGTCTCCTCCTGCTGCGCGGATTGCGAGACCATAGACGGTGAGCCAAGACTCAGGGTTGGTGGTGCCGTCATATTTCTCGATTCCAGTCGGCTTAAAGCCGGCTGGCCAATCCACTCGACGCAGATCGCTTGTGAAGGCAGCAACTCTGTCCACATCATCGTCGTAGTGATCCGGTGAATAATGGCCTCTTGCTGCACGGCGCTGGTTGATGGTGTCGCGAAGATCGATGGGGCGCCTTCAATGTGGAGAGTGTGGTCGTTCGATTCGACGCTCCCTATATCGTTCAGGAGGCGAACGAACAGACCGTTCATCATGTCCCCTACTACTGCGACTAGATCCGGCGCCGGCAATGCTGAGGCTTGGCTGGTGATAGTCCTGAGATCGAAGGTGAGGGACTCAGCTACCAGTCGGGGTGCGGGTGCTTGCGGAGTTGGCTGGAACCGAGGCAACGATCATGGTCTTCGTCTGGTTCAAGATGTTGACAACATGATCAGCTTGGTTGAGTGCGTCTTCCTTGAGGAGAGTGTCGAGGAGAGTGATTGCTGCAACCGCATTCTGCTAGGGGGTGCGAAAAACCGCTGTTCCATCGACGTCTTGTTGCCCAATGAGCTCTCTCGCTCGTCGCCCAGATTCCAAGGCGCGCTGCCGTCGATCTTCAGCCTCCTTTGCAATCCGTTCGCGATCTTGTTGCTCACGCTGTAGTCGTTCTCGCTCATGTCGCTGTCGCTCTTCCTCCAGTCGGCGACGTTCAGTTTCTTGTCGTGCGCGCTCTTGGTCCGCTTCTCGGGCTCGGCGCTGTTCCTCCGTTTCGTTGTCAGCCATGAATACGCCGAAGAAGAGAGGCGCGTAGTTATCCTCATAGCTGTCGTCGAAGTTGTCGAGGTCGCCGTGGTCGTAGTGGTAGCCGAAGTCGTCGTAGTCGAGTATCTCGGTTGGTCGAGAACTGACGCCGGGGAAGCTGAGGTAGCCATCCAACTCTTCCGTCGAGACTGTCCCAAGAGGTTGGAGTATAACTCCAACCTCCCTGGATCTAGATTGGATCGGGGCTGAAGCCAGAGCTCGCCTAGATCTTTGAGTGGGAGATGTCTTGGCCGTAAAGACAGCGGCCAAATCATCAGAAAGTTTCATCAGGATTGAGGGATAGGACCCATCATCTTGATCTGGTCGCTGAAGAGTAGATCGGATCTCGTCCGAGTGGTTTGAAGCTGACTCGGGAGAGATGATCTTGGAGTAGGCCTCGGCCGAGTTCGGAATACCGAACGGCGCGGGGACCTGATCTCTCCCCGACTGGTTCGAATCCGAGTCAAGGAGAGAGATCTTGCCGAAGTCGTTGGTGATGAAGTTGAGGCTGCCGAACCGGAACGCCTGCCCGGGAGGGAAGGCGAAGTCGTCGATGCCAGAAACGGATCCCATCGCACTTAGTCGGCAAAAACTTGACGCTTCCCCTACCTGGCGCGCCAACTGTCGAAACAAGATTTCGGCAATAATAAAAGGGGGTGGCTATCAAGCTAGGAAAGTGGATGGGTTAGGAGACAAGGAATTTTATACAGGTTCAGGCCTTCTTATTCAAGAAGTAATACCCTACTCCTGTCCGGGGATGATTCCGCCGAGTGTGTTATTGATTGTATAAACTGGAAAAAAAGAATCATGCCTCGAGAGGCACACGGACCCCTCCTTATATAGGGGAAGGAATCCGCTTTACAAAGTACAGTCCATATCCCTAACGGAATATGTAATTACAAATAAAATACAATCGTAACCGACTAGGATCTCAGGTATTTCCTTGACATACAAGTTAAAAACTAACCCGAGTCCTCATAAAGATATTCTATCTATATCTGGTACCGTATATCCGACTAAATTATAACTGTCATGTAGATATGGGGTATCCATAATCTCCACAACATTGCTAAAAAAGAAGAGGGCCGAAATATTTTCTGGACAGATGGTCTAAAATTATCCTTTGATCCACACATTTGACCAATTATCCTTCGATCCACCATTACTATATGAGTTCTAAAATTAAGTATGAAATCTACAATTCCTTTGACCCATCATATACAAGCTGTAGCTATCTAAGTTTAAACATTTTTATTTTAGTATAATAACAAGTCAAAATGGATAACCGATGTAGTTTTATGAAAATTTTGTAACGTAATATCCGAGGTTATTTGCCAAATATCAAAACTCATATGATTTTATGTAATTTAGACCATAATACCTGTGACCCAACGGAATTTACTCTTGTCTTTTGGGATAATAGCCAATGCAGTCCTTAAAGTTTTGGTTTGGTATCAGTTCAGTTCCTAACTTTTCATATTATTCAAAGAAACTCTTAAACTTTATCATATGGCTTAGAATAGTCCTTGGTTCCACCGAAATCATTATATGAACATGCCATGTCATCATCCATGCAAAATCTATAATGGATTGTCTAATTTACCCTAACGTGTATGATAGAAAAAAGACAAAAAAAAACAAATATAAGGATGAATTAGATATATACCATAGGAAAAAAATACTTTAAGAGATCATGTTGGCTATTCTCTCTCTTTTTTAAAAAAAAAAAGAAAGAGAAAGAGGCGACACCGGACGCGTCTATCTTTGTTATTGGCGTGGAATTGGCGTTGGTGCTGCACGCATGTAATGGGCCAGCCAGATTACACACACGCACGAACTTGATGTAAGCAAAGGCCTAGTAGATACATCGTGCCGGGCTTCCATTTTTGCGTTGGCCCAATCCAACTGCCCTTTAGTTAAGATATCGGCCCAGTTCGCTAACATTAATTGGGTCCATAGATAAATCGTGGTGAGTTGGACGCATCAACAAAATCAAAGGAGACGGCGGCGCCGTGTAGGGTGGAGGCTGATCACCGGCGGCCGGCGTGGGTTGTGGCTTCTCGCCGGCAACCCCCACCTCGGACATCCACTCATGTGGGACCACGACACTACACTGGCAGCCCCCCATCATACATTCTTGTTCGTAGTAACTAGCAGCCCATCAAAAACTCGAATACTATCCACTTTTGATAGTAATATTTCTAAATCTGAAAAGTTTTTTTTAAAAGTTTATTTTTTTTTATCCCAATTCATTCTAAATCCCGTTTAATAGTACTCCTACTAGGATTAATCTGTACAGGGGTACAATTACTAATCAAAGCTGCAGATGCCAGCCCGTAGTCTGGCAGCAGTATGGGCAGTAGACAAAACTCCATTCCGTTGGGTATTGGGTTCCCAAGAAGAATGTCCCCTGTTCGTGTGTCAACACTGCGCTAGTCTACCCTCTCTCCTCCATCGATTCGCCACAAGCTTGTCTGCTCATCCAACGGCAATCTGTTTGCTCTCGATCCGGCAGCCCTTCATCGATCCTGGCAGGCTAGTGAGTAGGCATACTACATGCTCATCTACGTGTGTGTGTCAGAATCTGGATGAGCGGAGGCCGATGCCAGCTGCTGCTTCAGGTCCGGCGGCCCGTGGGCGGAGGAGCAGGAGGTGGAGGTGGTCGGACTTGGCGTTGTTACCGCCGGCGGCGAGCTGCACGGAGAAGAGGGAGTTGACGGGGCGGTGGTCGGAGAACCGCGACTCCCCGCGCGCGTACCGCACCTGCTCCATCCCCGAACCGCGCCACAGGATGCGGTCACACCTGCATTTTTAGGGTCAGTTAAGCCAAATTCTTCGTGTTACTTCTAGACTCATAGTACTAAAAAATATTATATTTTATACCATACATTTTAATACTAATTAGGAGTATAGCAATATTTAGAGGCAGATTAATTAGCAGAGCGTGACAAGGACTGCACACCATGGAGTCTACTCTACTCTACCCCAGGTCTGATCAATTGTATACTGGAATATAATTAAGCTAGTGCTAACATTCTGTGTGTATAGCTAGTATACGTGCTAATCAAATTCAGTTGGATGGAGGGCATATATATATATATATATATATATATATATATATATATATATATATATATATATATATATATATATATATATATATATATATATATATATATATATATATATATATATATATATATATATATATATATATATATATATATAACCTTCTGTTGCTCTGAATATTCCCAATTCTGTAGTACTCGACAGTAACTCGATTGATTGGTCACGATTTGTAGAATCTCATTCTTAATTGTTGCAATGGTGACGGAAACATGCATATCATCATATATCATGCATATCAACATGCAATGGTGATGGAGAGTATTGCGGATGGATTAAGTCAAAACTGTGCACGATCTAGCTATTAAGGAGGAATATATGCAGGAATCAGTATGCATGTGCCTGCGTAGCAGCTACCTCACGTAGTCACATGAATGACTGACTTAATGATTCATTGCATTCAGCCCGCCCTAGCTACTGCATCATTATTCTCATGCATTCTTTTTTTTGGATCGATCGTGAACCATGCATGTGATCTCTAGCTAAATCCTATCTGATCCCTATTGCAGGGGTTATTAATGTTAGTTAATTTGTCTGAACATAACAAGAGTAATTTTGTTTGTGACAGTAATGGTAGGAGAAATTTAATTACATTTACATACCATGCCGGGGTGCGCTTCTTGCTGGCGGAGGAGGTGAAGGCGGCGGCGGCGGCGTAGGTGTCGGAGTCGGCGAGGTATTTGTACGTCGGCGGGAAGCTTATCTGCCCTTCCTCCCATCCCCCGAACACCCGCCCGGCTCTCTGCTCCACTCGCAACTGCAGCAGATTCACGCAGCCATCAAATTTTTAGCTTACATGCATGCACGATTATTCATCTCTGAATTTGTACTGCTTCAGTTCTGAGCTTCAGATTTACTGTCATTGATTCGCACCTGATCCTTCTGCAGCAATGCTTGCCAGTCGTTCTTGTCGAGCAGCTCCTGCGTGTCGCCGCTGCCGCTGCCCGTCAGCCGGTAATTCAGATCACCGAGCCATATGATCTTGCTGCAAATATAATCATGCAGTTCAAAAATCATTCAGACATACATCCATACAAGATCAAGTCGATCAGGGTCAGGGACGACAGATGGAATTGTTCAGTGTCTTACTCATGCTCCAAGATGGTCTCCGGCGACGGCACCGCCGCCGCCGGCGCGGACAGCCGGCGCCGCCGCGTGAAGCGCGTCCTCTTGAGGATCTCGACGACGTCGCTGTTCCTACGCACCTCGTCGCCGTCCTTCTCGCCGGACGCCAGGTGCGTGCACACGAAGCACATCGTCGTGCTCCCTTGCACCGTCAGGCTTATCGATATCGACCCCTTCATCATCACAAACCAATTCCAAATTAAAAACAAATTAATTACGCCACAATTTGATCATCATCTTATGAATTGATGAAATTGATCGGCAAGTAATAAGTTCACAGTTTAATTACCTTATTACCCATGTAACCCATGATGCCCCTGCCAACACAAGACACCCTGAGACTTGTGATACATGGCATCAGGTCAGCCAGGACCCACACGCAGAGGAAGATCCCCACCATCTGCTTGCTGGCAGCTAGCCGGTACCCTTGCCCCGCCGACCTCAGGTATCGCGTCGCGACATCCGTCGTTTCCTCCTCGCTGCTCGATTCTGGGTTCGAGGTCGACGGCTCGCTGTCGTCGTCTAGCTCTGATACCATGCTGAGTCTGTCCTCCATCGCTAGCAAGTCCGAGAAGCTGACCCTATCGTTTTTGGGTCGCTCAGGACTTGCTTCAGTGGCATATGGGTAATTGCTAGGAAAACTATGGCTTCTTTCAGAGGAGGAAGGGTTTAGAGCTCGGCGAATGAGATCGAGCCACTTGTATGTGGGCCCCTTATCCTCAGCCCCAAGGACATTTCCCGCATTCAACGGCACTATTTCCTGGAACCTGTGGCATGATAGTAAAGAACACTTACTTAGGATAATCAAACTTTAGGCTTACCGATACACAGACAGATTAAATGATTAATTAGTAAAATCCCTCTGGAGTCATAGCTGTTGGTCAAATGGAAATGCATCATTGTGTCACTGTTTCATGGAACAATGCCGTCTTGTTTATGTTGATCAAGGCATATGTCAGGAATGGAAGGAAGCAAATTAATTACTAGTAGCACCGTTAGTATAATTACATCTCCTGGTGAATACTCCAGGTGATGGAATAATCATGATTAGGTCCTGAAATCCAAAACACTGAAACCCATGGCCATAGCTCTGCAGCTATGCTAACCTACAGCTTCAGGTGACCGTTCCTATGTTAAAAGAAGTAACAGAATGCCATAATTCTGGTCAGTACGGAGTATGGGTTTACACTGAAATCCATAGCAGTTTAATTAACCTGCTAGCACACTGTTTCATGATCTGAATCATCAGTAGAATTTTTTGAGGTTCACTTCTGAATATGGGCAGCCCACTATTTTTGCTGCCCATCTTCACAAGTCAATACTACTCCATCCTACCAGTTTGTCCTACCAGTTTCTGAAAGCAGTGTGTTCCATCCTAGAATCCGAGGTAATTAAACAAACTTAATTACATGCAGTGAATTAGTAGGATTGAAGATAAGATATAAAGATGCAAATGCAAATCACTGATGATAATACTACAGCAACTAGATGAGTGCATACCCAAGAACATAGATGTGAGCAGGGGAGGATGCAGGTTGCTGGTCCAGGAGCCAGCTTGAGATGTCCAGCCCTTGATCCGGTGCTCTTCCTCCCACGTTCCACGTCCCCACGAACATCCTGTATATTTATACGTACATACATAAATAATTATACTTTCATACGCACGATGTACAAGTAGTACAATACACGCATCTTCGATGTACAAGTAGTACAATACACGCATCTAACACCATCATTAACACATTATCTAGACCCATCAGCTAGGTTCAGTTGGACTACAAAACTGTCTTACTGCAGCTAACTATACTGTGTGTAGTGTGTACTACTGTCCATGGATTAAACAACCAAGATAGCCACGAGATGCCAGCCCCAAAATATTCCCAAATGTTATCCACTAATTCGATATTCCAGCTAGCTATCTAGGCCCTGTTTAGTTCCAAAGTTTTTTTTTTTCCAAACTTCCAACTTTCCATCACATCAAACCTTTCATACACACATAATTTTTCTATCACATCGTACTAATTTCAACTAAACTTCTATACTTCAGTGTGAACTAAACATAGCCCTAACCGATCAATTCGTTTGAACTGAACTCGACACAGTCTCTGAACAAAGTGCGTGCTGAATCTTGCTCTCCCGTTGACATGACAGGAAGAGAAATTCAGAACGTGTTCATGCATCCCACAGCCTGTTATTTTTGTTTCTTGTTCATCTCACTGGCTAGCTCCATACCTCTGGATGATGTATGCAGTGTGGTGATGTAAGAAATGCACTCTCCATCGGTACACGCAATCTGAATTCTGAAATGAATACATGTAGTCGTAGTATGTGTATTCATGTCGACTCACCTAAGCTCCTTGGGAGGTTGACACGAAGAACTTGATGGGTGTGAGCCATACCGGGCAGGAGGTCTCAGATTTTCAGAGCTCTCCACCAGCCAACCACCTGTACATGAATATGAAAAAAAGATTAAAGAAACCAAGTAAAAAGAAACAAACCAAATTGACCTCAATTACAAACATCTGATTTTTTTCTTCAGGTTGTGCAAGCTAGTAGTAGTATTACTGCTAGTATGCAGATGCTCTGCAAAAGCTCAGAGTTGAGTTCCATCTCGTGAAGTAGACGTGGAGAAACAGTAACTATGTTCTCACTTTTTGATACCTTTTGAAACATGAAGATTAATAAAGAGAGGAGCAGTTCTGAAGTTGTTGCTGTAGTACTAGCATTGCAGCAGCAGTTGTGTACTGCTTTGTAAATCTCTTCCCGTCAGAAGAGGGAAGTTGCATTGTACCTGACAAATCTCTTCCCGTCAGAAGGCTGCCATCTTTGTCCGAGCAGCTCTTCCTCCTCTCTTGCCTCCCTTGCGCAAAGCTCTCGTCTGATTAAACACATCAAATTAGCACTGAATTCCATTTTTTGGTGGAGAAAACATAAAAGGATGGTTAATTATTTATCCATCTTGTTTTGAGATGAAAGCTTACTGATGCAGTCTGAATGAAACTCCTCATTCTTCAGGTTGAGCCATTTCTTCACCACCGTTTTCGTCCTCGGCCATGACGATGACTGCGCAAAATATGAAAAAAAAAACACACCCCGGTAAATTAAACAAAGCACAGGAGAGAAATTTCAAGAAATGATGTTGATGCAATTGAGATCAAAGCTCCAACCTTTGGGAATCTTGCATTGCCTTTCCTCATGCTTCACCACCTTAGCTTGCTCTCTCCCTGCCAAACATGGACACGAGACATATAAAGAGAAGCTCTCATGTGTCTGAATAAAAAAAAAAGTGCAGAGACATGCATATATAAATAAAAGTGTAGATCTCCCCAATGATCGTTCTTTAGTTGTAAAGTATAGTACTCATGTTATAAAGTGTTTGGTTGTTATATCATCAGTAATCAATCTATTGAATGCAGGGGAAGTAGTGGTAAGATCGACTAAACTAGCAGCTTGCTCAGCTGGAACTTGAAGACTAATAAGTTAGGCTACCTGATCAAGAAGAGAGGAGAAGAGAAGCAAAGGGAGAACAACAAAAATATATGTGAAATGGACTGTGGCAGTAGTGCACATCTGCCAATCAGGAATGGGAGCTTGAAATCTGCATGGATTAAGAAACTGATCATAAACAGAGATGGTCAAAAGGCAAGTAGGCACGCAGGCATGTGTATATCTCTTTCCCCTGTACGACTGTACCCATTGATAGATAGATAGATAGAAGATGCCTGCCCAACTTTAAACTCCGCGTGGGAGAAATCAAGATTGTGACTTTCTGAAGAGAAAGGAAACCACAAAAGATAAAGAAAAGGAAAAAAACGAGGCATTTTTCTTTTCAGTTTGCAGGATGATCCTATGAGGCTAGAAAGCTTATGGATACATGTACATCTTAGCTGCCTCTACAGTGTACTACAGCATGTGGATATGGAAGCTAGAAATGACTAGGAGAGGAACAGCAAACAGCTGTTAATGGCGCAAGAAGAGTATGCATGTGAAACTTACTGATCAGAGGCTGCAGCCTGCGTGTGGCAGAGCTCTTCGTCTTCCTGAGCAACAATGGCGGAAGAGAGTGAGAAGAGAGGGTGGTTAGTGAGCTTTTGCTTGATTGGTAATGGCAGGTTGGAGAATTAAGGGTAACTTAGGAGAATGGGTTTGATTCCTTGATGGTTAGGAAGAAGAAGAAGAAGGGGTAAGAAGTGGGAATGGTGGTGACAGAGGAGAAAGAAGAAGGGTGGGGGTGGGAACTGCCTTCTGCCTTTATAGGTAGGGTGTGCCCTGCCCTGCCCTGCCATGTGGGCCCCACACTCAGCAGTTGCTCCTCTTCACAGGTCCCCTCTTGTCTCACTGATAGATGGGCCCACTATAGAAGATGTGGTCTTCCTGTTGACACTCTTTGATTCTTCAAAATTGGTAAGTCTTCAGAGAAAATGTTGCAACCTAATTGCTACAGTACATGTATAAAGTGTCATCTCCTAAAAACACTTACTTCTTCCCTCCTAAAATATAATATTAACTTATATCTATACATTTGGATAGGGTTAATGTCTACTCCCTCCGTTCAAAAAAAGAATCAATCTAGAAGGGGATGTGACATCTCCTAAGTTGATGTATGTGGACATAGGGGGTGTCCACATGTATTGTCCTAGGAGGGGTCACATCTCCACCCATCCTAGGTTGATTCTTCGGAGGGAGTAGATATTTAGCTAAAAATTACTATATTTTATTTACATTTAGTACTTCCTCCGTTTCACAATAAGTCATTCGCATTTCTCATATTTATATTAATGTTAATGAATTTAGATCTATATATTTATTTAAATTAATTAACATCAATATGAATGCGGGAAATGCTAAAATGACTTGCATTGTGAAACGGAGGAAGTAGCATATATAAACTACGGGAAAATATAACAATGTGATGGTGAAGTTGTGAGTGAATAACTTCATTCACCAAGGTTTAAATACCTATGTTCATATATTTTATACAGTATTTATAATCGAATTTTTTTATGAGGCTAATAAGTTGGTAGTATCGGGTCTCTATGTGAGTGTGTTGTCGTGTGTGTGTAGTGGAGTCTGCTACGTGCGCGTACGCTTGTAAAATGAAAATGAAAAATCGCCTCGCCTCTAAAAATATTCAGGTTTGCAAGTTGCAATTTTTGCATGCACACAGCTTGCCTGCCAGCCTACGTAGGCACCGTTGACCGGTCAGTGTACATCGTGATATATCACTTTATATGATCCAGCGTGGCACGCGACGTTGACTGTACCTGCACTTTTCTCTTCCTTTCCTTTTTGCAGTTCCACGCATCATTTCATAGCTAGCTTCTGGCTGGCCTCGATCCAAGCTTTACATATGCTTGATCATGCATTATGCAGACCTTCCACATGATACTATTGAGTGCAGTGACTACCGTTTTATGTAGTTTCAGAATCCTTCTCCAAACATGATTAGTGATTATACAAGGAAAAAATTAGTGGTCGAATTACAGACCTTTTCTTCTTTTTTTTTAAATAAACCTCAAAAAGAGGATAGGGAGACCATATTAAAAAGAAAAAAAAATCTGACAATTGCACGATTAGTTAAAAGGAAACCGGCAAAACCTACATGGTTAATTATAGACTCACACAGTGGTGTTTTAATTACTGATTTTTTTATGCAAAATTAAACCAGATTACTAATCCTATAATCGGTATTTTTGTGAATAAAATAGGACTGCTAGCCACTTGGTCAGTTGCTGAATATATGATCAGTTGCTGACAGCTAATATAATTGGTGCCTAAATATCATGCATGTGAGGTCACTGATCAGCTCGATCGATAATATCACTGATTGATCAAAGTCAGACAAGCGCTGATCAGCTAAGCTAGCTCTTTGTGCTATCTTGTAGGAGCATCAAGTTAGTAGTGCGGCAGTAGTAGGCTACTATAGCACGACGTGCTTGGCACTAATACCGTATATGTTTTAGCTTAGTACAATTACTCAGTTTATTAAGATGATCATTAGATCAGATGAAACTGACATTACCGATATATTAACCGCTCAGACGGCCGTCTCTCGCCGTATATCAGTAAAGTAATTTACACCTATCTTAAATAGTAGGAAAGAGTAGACATGAACATGTTAGAGTGCGTAGCTCGGCCCATCAACTATGGGCCACCTAGGTCATATTGGGTCTGCTCTGGCTTCAAGCCCAACCGGAGCCACAACTTTAGGTCCTAGGTCTACATAACCCAAAAGACTAGTCTGATAGAGATTGTTCCGGGTTCCAAACCTTGGGCTCTGATACCACTTGTTATAAAACCGGCTCCGAAATCACATCGGAAACCAAACGCAGAAGAAACGCCATAGGAGATCCAAACACGATGACGACACCGAGGCACGATATTTGATAACGGAGTTCAGCCGAGGTCTACATCTCCAGGGCACTGATTACGGGTGCTCCTCCCCGATCCAGCATATACACCGTATCAGAGTTACAACGACTCATAGCCGGTTGCCGCCGGCAGCCGCTATACTATATCGCCATGAGATTACAACAGGCGTGCCCCTCTATTTACGAGAGATCCTAGGATAGAGTCCGACTCTTACTCTAGTCCTATACCTAGTACAACTCCAAGTCCTAAACGGTAACCGACTACGTACATATATTCGCCACAAACTCTAACGAAACATGTACTGAACTTTCATATCTTTTTGCTGACAATATGAATGACGTTTCTTAAACAGTGTCCACTTTTGCAGCACTTTTAAGTTAGTCAACGTTGGGTCGGAGGCTGTGGCGATTACCGAAGAAAAAAAAAACACGGAGGCCGGTGTCAACATGACGATAACATTAACTGAACTTAATTAATTACTGGAGTATCACGCAGGTATATTCCTCTTCTGCTACTAGTAGCATGATTCGTTCATGTTCGTGCAGAGGTGGCGTGTGCCAAATTGATCTGCTGGTGGTAGGGACGTCGTGGATTAACATTCATACAGATGTGTGCAGTTCAATTCATCACGCTTGATTGTTTCAAAAAAAACAAATCATCATGCTTGCATGCTGGATGATGAATTATTACTGCTTCTCTGATGCCTTGCCAATGACAATTGACAGCAAGCTAGTCAAATTACTGCGTGTTTAGTAGTCATGCATATTCAGAAACCGGCCGGCAATATATAGACTGAATGCTAATCGATGGATCGACCAAATCAGACTACCATTGCTGTATTGTACTACTCCTACTTATAACGATAGGTGGTGGACAAAATGATACATATGTGAAAGCACAATTAACAGTGATCAATCGATCACCTGACTTGTTTAGAGATTCAGGACTGACTTGTGGTCGACTACTCGACTTGACTGTAGTATTTTACAGTAGCGCAACGCACAACAAACGAAAACGAAAGTCTGAAACCTCACTCTTGTAGTATTGATTTTCATCAGAAGTTCAGAACTATAGCTCTTTTTGCAACAAAAACATGATAGTAGATTTTATTGATAAAAAAGATACCTTGTTCACTTTTAAAATGTCTGATGAAACTTCACTCTTCAACAGCTTCGATCTGTGGCGTGTTGCTGTCAGTAGTGGACCGACCACGTATCGATCGATTTCATCAACAGTTGACAACTTCACTCACATGATGTTCACCGAAAAGTTAACCGATCAAATCAAATCGCACAAACCATAGACAGACAGACCATGCATGATGCAGACGAACAGGCAGCAGGCTGATCTCGCGTATCAGCGATAATGCCCTTTTAATTTTGCTTGGTCCTCTCAGGATTAAGAAACAGATTTGGCTCTGCCACGCGCCAACACCGTGCCTAGAGGACGGATTAGGTGGCTAATGCCCCTCCTGTTCCTAGTTAATTACTAATTAATTACTAATTAGTGTCAGCTGCTAGCTGCCCAACCACACACTAGCCAAATCACCTGCATTTTGCTGGTGATGGGTCATCCTGTTGCTATTGCTATTGCTGCTGTCCTTCATTCTGAATGTCTGTCTCTCTAGCTTGTTGGTTTGCTACTAATCCATATGCATAAATTATAACAAACTTTAATCAATTCCCATTACTTTAACTTGCATCATTCATGTGGCCTAATGATAGGGAATGTATGTAGCAGCAGTGTATGTGTCCTTGTGTCACAAATCTGCAAAAAAGGGGAGAAAGGGATGTTTGAGGCTGCAGACATCAACTTGTTTCAGTTCAGTGATTAGTTGTCAACTCATGGCACACCAAGGCACCACAACTAATGAGCCCTTTTTCTGTTTTCTCAGTGGTGTTGATGAGTTCTTCTAATCATCATTTGAAATGACAGCCTATGTGGGAGGAACTTTTCAGAGAAAGCTGAGAATCGAATGCTCCATCAGTTAGTAGTCAAGTATATATTTTTAAATATGTGGAACATGAAAACTACCCAACAAGCTCCATGAAAATGATGCTTGTAGATGACTGTGACCACATTATTCAGTGGAAAATATACATAGCTACCACCACTCTCATTTAGTGGAGTGTAATGGGAAACTGATGGGAAATTAACTACTGCTTGACCAATGATTAGTGCAAATAATTAATTAGTGAGCTCAATACATACTGCCTAATTTTGGTTCTCATATTCATTTATTTTAAGAGAAAATCTCTTATATGCCTCTGAAATTTTAACTAATCCCTTCTATGCCCCTGAATTTTGCTTACTTCCTTATATACACCTGTCGGAGGGTGATCCTCTCTAGCGGGAGGCTGTGAGGCCCCCCTTTGTGAGTCCGGCCAGGGGACCGGGTGCAATACTGAGGAATGTGTTCTCGCGCGAGCGAGGTGAATCTGCGAGAATCAAGCTCACAAGGTGGAAGGCGAGAGAGTGAGAGAGAGGGTTTATACAGGTTCGGGCCGCTATCAAGCGTAATACCCTACTCCTGTCTGTGTGATGACCTTCGTGTGGTTACGAAGATTTTAGATCCTGGGATTACAAGCTAGGGCTTGGCCAGCCTCTTCCAAGAATCCAGTTTTCTCAGAGACCTCTCTTCACTCGTAGGGCAGGGTCCTCCTTTTATAGACGAAGGGGATACCACATGCATTGCCCCTACGCTCTCCCCGCGGGAGAGGGGCCCACATTGCCTATATTAAAAAGTGTCTTGTGCCTTGGGCCGGAAGCGATCCATGCGGCTAACCTTGGGTGGCCCCCACCGAAACTTTACGGCTGATACGGGAGACATCCCCTATCATTCCCTATTAAATGTTTGGCGACTTCGTGGGCACACACACATTGGGCGGACCAACCTGCAGGACCCGCCGCTGTGCATGATGGGACAAGGCATACCTGCCCCCACGCCGCCTGACACAAACCGGGACGTGGGTGGACTGCCGCCCGTCCCATCCGTCCATTGGCGGGTCACAGACCGGTCAAAAAGCTGTCGCAGGCGCACGTCAAACAGCCTGCGGTGCACGCCGAGCCACGCCGCATTAAACGTGGGGGCGGTTGCAATGCCGCTCATAAATGTGCCTGGCGGACGGCGCTCCCGCCCGCTCAAGCCCCCACATGGCCGCCACGTGGCAGCGAAGCGAGGTCCTCAGGGTGATCCAACTCCTCGGGCCCGAGGGGTGTGACGGGGCACCCCGAGCCCGAGGGGAGGGGAAGAAAGCGGAAGCTCTCTTTCCGAGGGCGTGGCCCATTCAGGGGGACTGGGCCCACCGTATCCGCCACACGAGAAGGGCTTTCTTTTCCCCTAGACCAGGGACCCCCGGGCCCATATCACTGACAACACCCAAAATTTGATTTTGATCCCTTCCATACCCCTCCCTTCAGTTGACCGTCTAATTTCTATAAAAATGACCATTTTACCCTTTAGATGAACATAGAAATTTATGAATTATATTATTAAAAATATAAAAGTTTGTCACATGAGACTATTATAGTTATGAGTTTTTTTTATGATGCATTATTCATCACAAAAATTATTTTTAGATAATGTGTGGAGGAGTGATCCTCTCTAGCGAATGGTCGTGAGACCCCCCCCCCCCTTTGTGAGTTCGGCCGGGGGAGATGGCACGATGATCAAGGGCCTACTTCCGCTTGGCGTTTAACTGCTAAATCGCTCTCGGGGATGTGTGGAAGACGTGTGATTATACAGGTTCGGGCCGCTATGGAGCGTAATACCCTACTCCTGTGTGTATGAAATTATGATTAACTTTCACAAGAGGTCATGTGCTCTGGAGGGTAATCTAGATGTTCTTCTTCTAAAGCTCAAGCTATCCAAGAGTCGTCCCCTTTCCTGGGGAGTGAGGTCCTCCTTTTATAGTTCAAGGGGATACCACATGCAACGTCCATGCCTACCCCTCCACGGGAGGGGGACCCACCCTGACGGGATTAGGCCACCATCCATGTCTTCAGTCGGACGTATGATGGTCGCGCGTCCTCGGGTGGGGCCCAGTGCTGACCCCCGCTTGACACGGGGGTCACCTCTGTCATTCCCCTTTAAATGAATGGAGATTTTGGTGGCTCACCACGCGCAGAGGTTACTCCTGATAGTGCTAAGATGGGACGGGGCATACCTAACTCCACTCCGCCTGACATAGGGCGGAATATGGGGGCACTGCGGCCCGTCCAATCTCCTGTGACCAGTCATAGACCGGTCATGCCCGACTGACAGGGGTCAGTCGCGCTGCGCCGCACGTCCACCCACACCGCATTAAATGCGGTGAGGGATGGTTGGGGCGCCGCGCATTGAAGGCGCTGAACCGCGCCTTCCGCGCGCCCGCTCTCCTCACCACATGGTGGCCGGGCGAGGGCCTCGGGGTAGTATGCTTCAAAAGCCCGAGGGGTGTGACGTGGTACCCCGAGGCCCCTTGGCCACTTCAGCGCCATCCGAGGGGCGGGGAAAGGCGAGGCCGCGTGGCCACGTGACCAGAGGGAAGGATACTTCCCTCCGCTATGTATACCCCCGAGTCCATATCACCGACATAATGAAAAAAATATGTATTTATTTTTAAAAAAGTCATAAAAAACTAGGAGCATTCATACAAAGATAGGACTACCAATGCTTGCAATAATTTTTTTATGAATGCTCCCGATAAAAAAATCCATTGTCCTATTAAAATTTTAAATAAATATTTTAATTTATTACATTTTTTTATTTTCAAAATTTATGTAAAAATTTTCTGCAATAATTATTTAGTCTCACTAGTTTCATAAAATACACATACTGTATACTCAAACCAAATTTTCAATCGGATTTCAAGTTTAAATTCAAACCTAAAACATCAAGGGCAAAAAAGATATTTGCAGCCAAACGTAATAGTGAAATGAAGGAAAATGTAACGGTAAGGGCATGGAAGGGATCAAGTTGAAATTTGAAGGGTATAGAAGGGATCGGGTAAATTTCAGAGGTATGAAAGGGATTAAGTGAGTTTTCTGGAGTACATAGTGAATTTACTCTTGATTTTATTATTAGCTACTAATTCATGATCAGTGCACTCTTCATTAATTTCAGCATGCATGTGATTAACCAGTTTGCCATCAGAAGAATGTACAGATTCTTTTGCTGATGGTAATGAGATACACATAGCTAGACTAGTGACACATGCACACACATATAATCCAAGTAGTAATATAGAAATGAGGACAGTCCAGGGTCCAAGTAATTGGGAGGTGGTGGTTGGCTTCCAAGAAACCAGCAAACAAATCATGCATTGTTAATTTCTTAATTACATATATATCAGACGGAGTCACTAGTTAGTTAATTAATTAATTAGGTAGTGACTGTGAGGTAATGTGAAAGTATACAAAATGGCTTTAATCAATTGGTGGGCTCACATGCTAATCAACTTTTGTGATGGCGAGATGTGCGAGTCCTACTTAGCTGTAGGTTGAAATTAGCTTAATTAAGCTTGCTTGCTTAATTAATATAGTAAATTGATTAACCATGCCTGCATGACGATATATACATGAGGTAGCTTGATAGCTGGTCGGCGTGGTGCACGCGGGCGGTGTGTTAAAATAAATCTCTGAATGTTTCAGTCATCGATCGTCGTCTCTACTCTTGTTTCATACCAATGACTTCATTAATTACCTCCTTGATTTGCCTTTTTGAGCTTGTAATTAAGATAATGGTTTTTTGTTACGAAAAGGAAGAGGTGAAGGCTGAAGAGATCTGGGTTGGTTGAGCATTTTTGATCGCCTTGCTGTGGCCATCGGAAGCATCGGTACATCTCCCAGCAGCAAAATATATCTGAACGTACATGTGAGCATCGTGTCGCAATTCGATTCCTGCGAGAATCCTGTCTCGATCGTGAGTTAAGTTCATCCATGCAGCAGCATGTCTGAATATATAAGTTCTCCACTTGTCGTATCCTTTACTCAATACTCCGTAGTAAGGAACAACTGATGTTTTTTTTTATTTTTTTAATAATGGATTTCAATTAATCCGGCCTTTATATTCACGAGGGATATACACAACCAAAAAGAGAAAATCCATGAAATGCCATTGACAAGCACCCTAATCCCAGAAATGCCATCGACAAGCACAACTTCCCAGAAATGCCATTGTACAAGCCTATTTGTCCCAGAAATGCCATCACAGTCAATGTACCGTTTAGTCCACACCGTTAGAACAAAAATTTTATAAAAACGACCAAATTGCCCTCACTCCAAATTATACTATCTCAGTCCGGTAAAAGAAAAGAAATTGGGAAAATCAGAGACAACCCTAAACCTAACCCTATGGGCGACGGGGACGATGCGGCGGACCTATAGGAGGCGGCGTGGGGGCCCCCGGCGGCGGCGCGGCTCCCAGGCGGTGGCAGGGCGACCCCTGGTGGCGGCGCGACACTCCTAGGCCGCGGCGATGCGGCGCTCCAGGCCGCGCCGTGGTGGCGCGAGGGCTCCCGACGGCGGCGCGCGGCTCCCAGGCGACGGCACGGCGGCCCCTGGCGGCAATGCGGCGCTCTAGGCCGCGGCGTGGCGGCGCGGGGCCCCCAGGCAGCGGCGCGTGGCTCCCAAGCAGCGGCGCGTCGGCCCTAGGCGGCGGCATGTCGGCAACAGCCTCTCAGGCGACGAGCGGCGAGAAGATAGCAAAATTTCTGAAATAATTTTGATGCCAAAATTTGTGAATGTAATTTTGGAATAATTTGATTGATAGCAAAATAATTATGTCTGAATTTAAATATGCATCAATGCAAAATAATGTTGCATGAGCAAACAATACAGAATGATGTGTGAGCAAATGTTTGCCTAGTGGTAAGATTGTCTTTCCATACAACCTAACGGAGAGGAGTTAACAGCAGTTCGGCTGTGATGGTATTTCTGGGACAAATAGGCTTGTACGATGGTATTTTCGAGAAGTTGCGCTTGTCGATGGTATTTCTGGGATTAGGGTGCTTGTCAATGGCATTTTATGGATTTTCTCAAAAGATATAAGAGTACTTAGACTCACACCTCAACAAGAAGGAGAACGCACAACCGAAAAAGAAAAGAAAACCAAACGACCTCAACACATCCCTGCTTCTCTGCTTCCCGTCATATTCTCCTGAAACGGCCAAATTTGACGAGTGAAAGTCATCTAGTCGCCTCTAGTGCGCCGTGCAAACCTCCGTTGGTGCCATCTTTATCCGTTTCAGGTGAGTTGACGCCACGCGCCGCCAATTAGCCCACTTTCAACTATCATCATTCATCGTTTAGTTAGAACTAGCCAACTAGACACGAGCTGATGGGATCGGTTTTTACTTCGTCGCATTTCTAAACATCCACTATTCATAGTGCTTAGACCTCCGCCGTCCCGGGCCGTCGACGCCGACGTTGACCGGGTGTTTTTTTTATACCAAGAACAAAAGTTATTGATGCCATATGCATTTACTGTCCCACATAAGTTTCAGTCCAAACTCGAGATCATGAAATTCTATCATGAAGGTCGGCAGTACGAGCACTAAATTTGTTTTTTTTTTTTTGGGTGAGATTGTCTGGCCTGAATCTGGTCAAACGCTATAAGGTCCAAAGTGATCCAGCATATAGTATCATAGGCCAAATGTTTAGGCTTCCAATATGGGCTGCAAAGGCCGATAAGACGGGCTACGTGAGCCCATTATTGTGGCCCACATATTGGTGCCGGGCCGGCGGCAGGTTCAGGTCCAGCCAACCCTGCGTACTTGGGCCTCACGATAGCGAAATCCCAATACGGTCCAACAAAAAATGGGCCGCGCGAAACTCCAAATACCCCGTTCTTTGGGGGAATAAGTTCACTTAGTGACCCTTAAAGTGATCGAAATCACAAAACCGGATATCTCGACCTCCAAACTCTTAAAATCGGTATAATTTGACTCCCTTAACGGTTTTGGAGGACGGTTTTGCTGACGTGGCGCCTATGTGGTGGTAATTATCGGGTCTCCTTTACACGTGATGTTGAGGTGGCATTTAGAATTTAAAAATATATGTGGGATCCATTTGTCAGCGACACATAAAAAAAATTGTGGGACACGTCTCTCCCCTCCCTCTCCCTCCAGTTCCTTCTCTCTCCTCGCCAGTCGCCACTCCCTCTCTCTCTCTCCCTCTCTCCTGCGGCAGTCTGGCGGACGGCGAGGGCCGGAGCAGCGGCGGGCGGAGACGGCGGCGAGCGGCGGAGGCGCGGGCGTGGCGCGGCGGCCTGCGACTGCGAGCGGCGGAGATGCGGGAATGGCGGCGGCGGCGCCCGGCCCTCGCCGCCCGCGGTGGGAGGCACACGCTCCCTCCTCGCCGCTCCCTCTCTTTCTCTCTCTCTCTCTTTCTCTCTCTCCCGCAGCGGGCGGCGAGGGCCGGAGCGGCGGCGGGCGGAGATGGCGGCGGAGGCGCGGGCGTGACGCGGCGGCCTGCGACTGTGAGCGGCGGAGACACGGGAGTGGAGGCGGCAGGCACTGAACGACGGGCGTCAGCGGCGCCTAGGCGGAGCTTCACCGCCTCCTCGCCGACGGCGACCAGGCGTTCGAGCAGGAGGACGACGGTGGGAGGCACACGCGGCCTCCCTATATACATGGCCTACCGTCCAGATACGCGACAAGAACGCCGCACCGGAAGACGTCGAGAGCGGCGAGCACGAGCGGAAAGGTGCGTACGTGTTCGTCCTCGCTGGTTCCTGATTTCTTCTCCCCGGTTTTTTTGGGGGGTTTTCTTTTGACTGGTTACGGCGTGCATGCCGCATGGATGATCGGCTATTTGTTTTCTTGGGACACCTTGCGAGTTGGGTTGAGATTGAGAATTGTTTGGTTCGTTTGCGCCGGTGACGATTCCGGTTAACTGGGTCTTTTTTGCAGGCACGGTATGGACGGAGACGGCACACATTGTTACGGCGGTGATCGGCTCCGGCGTGCTGGCACTGGCGTGGAGCGTGGCAGCTGGGTTGGGTGGCCGGGCCGCTCGCCCTCGCCGGCTTCGCCTGCGGGCACCGGCATCGACTTGGACCGCGTCGACATGAGCGGCGGCGGTGACGGTGGAGGACGTCGTCGTCGTCGACCCAGCCACGTGTGCCTTCCGCCGCCGTCCTCCTGCTCGAACGACTGGTCGCCGTCGGTGAGGAGGCGGTGGAGCTCGGGCCGGGCGCCACCGCCGCCACTCCCGCATCTCTGTCGCTCGCAGTCGCAGGCCGCCGCGTCACGCCCGCGCCTCCGCCGCTCGCCACCGTCTCCGCCCGCCGCTCCGGCCCTCGCCGTCCGCCGCAGGAGATAGAGGGAGAGAGAGAGGGAGCGGCGAGGAGGGAGAAGGAACTGGAGGGGAGGGGAGAGAGAAGTGACACGTGGGTCCCACAAATGTTTTTTAGTACCACCGACAAATGGGTCCCACACATATTTTTAAATTCTAAATGCCACCTCAATGCCACGTGTAAAGGAGACCCGGTCAATACCGCCATGTAGGCGCCACGTCAGCAAAACCGCCCTCCAAAACCACCAAGAGAGTCAAATTGTACCGGTTTTAAGAGTTTAGGGGTCGAGATATCCGGTCTTGTGGTTTAGGGTCACGGATTAGATTTCAATCACTTTCGAGGGTCACTAAGTGAACTTTTTCCTTCTTTGGGCCGCCCGAAATGGAAATCCCGTTCCGGCCCAACTAGTACGGTCGCACGTAAGTTCCGGTCCAACAAGAAACGAGCCGCATGTAAATGGAAAAAGTACACTGAAGGTCCCTCAAGTTGTCATCGTGTCAGTGCGGCCACATCATCCTCCTCTCTCCTTTCCCCTCTTCTCACCCTTCCTCATCTCTATCTCTCTCCCTTCTCTGCGAGACGGCAGAGGAAAAGGGCGTCGGCGACCGGCGACGGGCGATGAGCCGCGGGGCGGGCAGCGGGGGAGGGGCGGCGGGGGAAGGAGCGGCGGGCGGGCTCCCCCGCCGGCCGTCGCCTTGAGGAACCTGCACGTCGCCCACCCCATCTCGAGCACCACCTCGCGCGGCTTCTCCCCCAGCCGCGTCGGCCCGAGGTCCGGCACCGCCGCCGTCGCCGTCTTGTCAGCGGTGTCCGAGCACTCCACCACCCTCGTCGCCGCCTCCGCTACGGGGCGCAGCGCAGGTGACGTCGTGCTGACCCCCTGCTCGGCTGGCGGCGGCGGCCGTGTACTTGTCGGCAAGCAACGACAACGCCAACGCCGACGAGGCGCGCTGGCCCAGCGCCGCCGGATTGTGCAGCGTGTATGCCGCCGGAGTGGCTGCGTGAGCTGCGAGCCCCTCGCAATCCTCGACCACGCCATCTGCTTCCCTTCCCCCCCCCCCCCCACCACACACACACACACACACGAACAACTCAAAAAAACAATTACAGAATTACCACCAGAACCTGCAGATCAATTCACAGAATTGTCAATTTGAATCTCACATAACTGATTTGATGGCAACAACAGCATGAGGGATATATATACACACAAGAAAGTGACCCCAAAAACATGATACACGAACGAGACTTGGCTTCGCTTTTCCTTGGAAAATGGAGCCCAGTGAGAAAAGAGAGCTACTAGAAGCACATCGCTTTTCCTCAGAGTTGGACGACAAGACGGCGACGGCGACGGCGGCGGTGCTGGACCTCAGGCCGACGCAGCCGGGGGAGAAGCCGCGCGTGGTGGTGCTCAGGACGGGGTGGGCGGTGTGCAGGTTCCTCAAGGACGTGGACACGAGCGCCTACGACGACATGCAGGTTCCACCACCGCCGCCGTCGCCGGCGGCCAACTGGAAGCGGGACGTGCAGGTTCCATCGTCGACCTCCTCTGGGTCTCTGCTGGGTCTAACGGCGACGGCAACTTCGCTGGGTCTAAGCCGACCGCCACCGCCACCGCCGCCCAACTCCACTTCCCCAGCCGCCGCTCCTCTCCCCCGGCCACCATTCCTCTCCCTCGTGGGCCTCATGGGCGACGGCCGGCGGGGGAGCCCACTCGCCGCTCCTCCTTTCGCCGCCCATGCGCTGTTCCTCCGTTGCCCGCGCGCGGCCTCTACACCGCCGCCGCCCCACAGCTCCTCCCCCTGCCGGCCGAGTTAGAGAAGAGAAGACAAAGAGAAGAGTGAGAGAGAGATAAGGAGAGAGATGTGGGTCCCACGCTGACTCAGCCGCCACGTAGGACAAAACCGGGTCAAAACCACCGAAGGACCTATTGTGATCGGTTTTGATTAGTTAAGGGACGGCGGATATCTGGTTTTACGGTTGGGGGACAATTTTGTAACTCGATGACAAGTTGAGGGACCTTTCGTGTACTTTTTCCCATGTAAATTGAAATCCACGGCATAAGTCAACTTACCATCCCTCATCTATGCGTCGAGTTCAATTGACATCCCTAAACCATAATACCGAAAATCTTTATCCCCCATCTTAAAAAAATCATTCAAGTCGGATCCAACATAAGTTGATAGCTGATTTCGCTGACGTGGCATCCTTGTGGTGGAGTGGGGCCACGGTGTGTCGAACAAATCCATATATTTTTTTTTCTTTTTCTTGATTAGGATACTGCGTCAATGAAATCAGCTATCTATAGTGCTACAGGATCTAACTTCGATGATTTTGTTAAGATAGGGGATGAAGATTTCAGATATTATGGTATAGGGATATCAATTAAAGCCGACGAAAAGATAAGGGAAGGTAAGTGAACGTACTACTACTTAACTGCACCGTTCTTGGGCCGCACGAAATTGACACCCCGTTTTCGGCCCAAGTGATTAATACGGGCGTCCCGGCACAAAACGTTAAGTCGAATCCCGTTTCGGCCCAATAAACGTGCATTGCATTTGCATGGGCCGTTTCTAGCACGCACACCATCGATCTCTCGCCGTCGCCTTCCCCGTCTGCGACGGCGAACTCCCGGCCGCGAGGTGCGACGCCGGCGTGCCCCTGCCCAGCAGCGAGTGCACCGCCGCCTTGGACGCGCAGTTCGCCGGCCACGATGCGGCTGCGACGTTCACCTCGTGCCCTGCCGGCTGCGCGGCCGATAGCTAGGTGCCCTGTGCCAACGCGACCAGCTAGCTGTGATCGGAGATCTCGCCAATTTCGCCATGATCCAAAGCTCCCTCATGCTCATGCGTCGTCGTCGCCGCTGCCGGCCACCTTCAGCTCCAGCTTCCAATAACCTCTTCCTCCATTAATTAAGCAATTAAGCACGGGATAATGGGCTAGCTACTAGCTAGCAAGCTGATCCGATCCAATCAAATATCTGATTAATTAATTAATTACTACTCGATTCACAAATGGATATTCGTAAAGATTCTTGCTGGATTCTCACAGTAGTACTAGTAGATGACTGTGGAACGGTGTGCTCGCATGCGATCAGAACAAGGGTATGCATGCATGAATCATGATGAATTCATGACGATCGTGCATTATGATTAACTGCCAGCGTGCATTAGGGTTAGGACTGAGATTATTTAGCTATAAAATCAACTTGTACAAACTTAATTACTACTACTACTACTGAATTAATTATACCTCAAAGTTGCCAGCTTTAGGGGTTAGCTATGGGCGGTTCAATGGGAGGCTGGATACTGTATTCTTCTCTTCGGGTGCAGTGTGATAGTATCAATTTAAGAAGAACCAGTTGATTACGCTAGCTAAGCTAGCTCACCGCTGTTTCACTTCTTAATTAATTAATTACAATTAACACGCTGACCCCTCTGCAAGAAACGGCGACGAAACTAGCATATTACTCCCTCCGTTTCGAAATATTTGACACCGTTGACTTTTTATCACATGTTTGACCGTTCGTCTTATTAAAAAAAATTAAGTAATTATTAATTCTTTTTCTATCATTTGATTCATTGTTAAATATATTTTTATGTAGGCATATAATTTTAGATATCTCACAAAAGTTTTTGAATAAGACAAACGGTTAAACATGTGCTAAAAAGTCAATGGTGTTAAACATTTCGAAACGGAGGGAGTATGTTTCAGTACGTATGTTCTGCACGTATCTGATTTAGTTTCCAATAGTTTTGACTTTTGAGTACTGACAGTATCAAATTAAATATTTAAGCAGATTTCTAATCACACGGTTTTGAGCACTTAAACATATGATGGCCAGATGCATGCATTCAGATTCACCAAAGCACCTAGCTAGCGAGAGTATATATGTGGTTATGTATGTTTATCTGAAAATCTACGTGCTAAGAACACTGATTCTATAGGCTGATGCATGATTGCATCTAATTAAGTGCATATCAATAAGCTTCTTGGTGGTCTAAGTACGTTCCCTTTGCTTCATCAATAATTATACGCATGCATATCATATATCATTGCTTGCTCTCTGATGTGAGCACGATCATTTTCATAAGAGCAACTTGTTCTTGTACTGCAATAACCAAGAACACATCAGACATGGGATTAAATAGGGTTTAGTTTCTCTGTCTCTGCGTGTGATGCTGACTTAGCAAATTAAGCTTAGCTAGCAACCACAGCTGCTGCAGTTTTCCTCATATACATGCCGTGTGGATGATACTACTAGCTAGTCTAGAATATGTACATGTATAGTACAAACTATATTAGTATATAGCAAGAGAGTTTCATTGGAATTTTGCTTCTGAATTAACACCTTTGTTTAGCAAGAGGTGATTATACACACGAGAACCACCACTGTTTAAATATAATTGCAGGCTGAAGATTCGCTCTAGTAGTGCTCCTGATTGGAGGTGAATGACACAGAATCGCTGCTTTGATAAATAGATCAAGTTTAATTTGCTACATCATGAAATTAACTAATTAAGGATGCTAGCTAGCTTTGCGTATGTCATGAGATGTGCTCATCTTACCTCAATCATCAATCATCACATATATCCGATTTATATGTAAACACCCTTTTACAACACAGGCAGCTATTATACATATACGCAGATGAAAAAAAAAAGTGTTTTTATATACCATATTTTATAGTGTAAAATTTAGTATATCTCAGTATCTCAAGTATTATGAGGTATTGAATTTTATCCTAAAAATTTTGGTACTTCTTAGACACTTTCAAGTACCGTAAAATTTCAACAAGAACAATAACTACAAGGTGGGGAATTAAGTAAATCTCCGATCCTACCTAATTTCCCTAATTGACAGGTCAGGATTTTTTTTCTGAAGAAAGACAGTTCAGGTTTTAGACAAACTGAATGAATAAATTATATATATATAGGACACTCATATTGGGCACCATGGTATCAAATACACAAAATCACTCAAAATTTTCAAAATTTTCAAATTGTGAGTATATACCGAGTTATAATAACTCGATTCATACCTATACCTATCAACAAAACAACTCAAATTTAACTTTATTTCACAATCCATGATTACATACCTAACTAATTATATGTATGGATGCTATATACCTAGAATCAAAATCTAACAAAAACAAGTTCAAATTCAGTTCAAACTTGCTTTGAACTAGTTAGTAAAGTAGCTAATGTTAATATCTAAGTAATTGAAAAAGTTTCATACCCATTTGAATTAGGTATATACTCAATTTCAACAATGGTGCCCGGGCACCATGGAGCACCAAACAAATTTATATATATATATATATATATATATATATATATATATATATATGCAATTAAATACGTCCATGGTTGAGAATGTCGTCATTGTTTGATACCATCGGCGAGTAGCAGCGTATATGCAGTTGTGTCATCGATCGATCCATGAATCTTCAACGCAGAAGGCGGCTCACAAGTTGCACATTTTTATAAAAGCAAAACCATTTTGTTTTTTGTTACAGTCCTAATCGCCACATAAGCCAGTTGCTGTACTATTGAATTGATGAAGCTGTGCAAAAGTTTAACTTAACCATAAGAGCAGCTACAAGTCCGCAACTGCTGCGCCTGCAAAGTGACGACCTAACTGCCAGTCTGCTAGCTAGCTTGTGTGATTGCCTCACCTGAGCTCAATTTGGTGATAAAGAAAATTGCCATTCTGCCGTCCAATACACTGACACCACATGTAATGTCCTTGATCCAATCTTTTATTTCTGCTTGACAAAATTGTATATATGTATAAGTACTGATCGATGAGCAGTTTATAGAAAGATCAGTTTAGAGATGAATCTATAAGCTAGTTTATGCATTGACTCATTGCTATATTCTGTTCCTGTCTAGGTTCAGAGAAAAAAGATTGAGCTTTTACTTGGATTCACACGTACATGTACCAACAATTAATTTCTTTTTTTTTTGGGAAGTGTATACTCCTGTTGCTCAACAGAAGGATAGAGAACGACGTGATCTCTATTTATTAGGGCCATGCAATTACAGGGTCAAAAATATGTTTTTTTCAAGTGCAGTGCGTGGGGAGCTATCTAGCTATGGTAATCTCCGTTAAATTGTTGACAAAAAATCTACATGGATCCAATTTCAGTTAGCGAGAAGAGATTTACTCTGGTCCAACAAAAGGTATCTCGAGGTACCGGTACCTCATGGTACCAAATCGTTTCCGATCGTTGGATCTAGCTAGGTAGGATGGATATTGTTATATTCAATGATTAGAAATGATTTGGTACCGTGAGGTACCGGTACCTCAAGGTACTTTTTGTTGGACCGGAGCAAATCTCTACTGAGAAATATGCAATATGGGGTAGGTGGATCACTACTTCAACTCTACAAGTAGGGGAAAGTCATATTGACTCTCAAGGGGACGTCCCCTCATTTCTTATATATCACTTAAATGGTTATAATTTTCTTTATGAAACTGACAAGATAGATATTAATATGTGATATATTACTCCCTGTAATTAGAGTTTCTTTGTTGACAACAACAAATATACTATTACAGGGATAGCAAAGTAATGTAGACTTTTTTTTTTTGGCATCAGCAAACTATTCTTATATGTAGATATGAATATCTCGGGTGGTGACGTCAAGTATCGAAAATTCTTGCCACTTGGCATTGTACTTAGAATCTATCCATATAATTACTCGCTATGTAAATCACCTTGGACAAGAATATACTACTAATATAGAATCAAGGGTCAACATGGAGTGAGTAGCAACTGAAAACCACAAGCTCTATACTTAATTTACTCAATTCAGATAATTACATTAATCCATTTGATCAAAGGGTTTTGATCACAAATCCAGGAAATCATCAGGAGGTGAATATTATCTCATGTAATCCTCCAGATTAACCCCAAAGCACAGCATCTGATCATTGGCACCCAAAACGTGTGCCATGCTCTGTTGTATTAGGAACTAATATATTCTACCGCTACAAAATGTGGATTTCTCAACAAGAAGAAGAAGAAATGAAAAGAAAAAGAAAAGGTAAAAGAGAAATTGCACCAAGATTAATCGGTGCATATAAGTATTGTAGTATCCGGCAAAAATCCGGCAAAGAGAGCTAGTAGCCGACGCAGTCAACGGCCATGGCTCCGGTATCCAAGAACTGGTGGAACGTGATGCCGGCGCCGGCGGCATTGTGGCCGCACTCGGCGTCGTCGTCGCCGGCGTCGTCGCAGGGTGGATGGTTCAGGTCGAGCCACAGGCCGCCGCGCTTGATGCCGCCGTCGTCGTCGTGGCCGTGGACGTGGACGTCGACGACGTCGGGCTTCTTGTCGACGACGATCGCCCGCGGCATGCCGCCGGTCATGGCGCGGTGGCGCCTCATGTGGCCGCCGAGAGCCTGGCCAATGGCGAACTCGAGGCCGCAGATGGAGCAGCCGTGGAGCTTGGGCTTGGACAGGGAGAGGTCGCCGTCGCCGTCGAGCCTCGGCTTCTTGTGGCTGGCACGGTGGCCGCCGAGCGCCTGGAACGACGGGAACACGCGGTTGCACGTCTTGCAGACGAACGCGCGCTCCGGGGCGCGGTCGCCGCGCGCGGCGGCGAGCGGCAGCTGCACCGGCACCGGCAGAGCCAGCGCCTGCTCCTGCTGCCCGTGCGACGACATGAGCATCAGCACGCGCGCCATATCGCTGTCCTCGAATGCAAACCTCTTCATGATCTGAATGAATGCTTTACTTACTGAAACTTTGTGAACCAACCTCTCTGTTGTCTGAAGACTGAAGCTGATCGAAATCTGAAGCAAGCTTGAGATGTATGACTCTCCAATGGAGAAGAAGCACACCCAGGAGGAGTATTTATAGGCTGGATATCATCTCAGCTCACTGTGATAAATGCAACATAAACTAATTGACCAATGGCAGTAGTAGTAACCAGTTGGTGATTAAACAAAGCACAAGTTGGCTTTATGAGAAGCCAAGAACCAGTTTACCTTTTGCTTTTTATTACTAATCTGTTGCAAGAAAGAGTCACTACTCTGTGAGAGGAATACTAATAACTATATTATTCTACATTGATTCGATCATGAATTGTAAGAGCTAGCTATAGCTAGCAATGCATGATGCATCTGCTGTTGGTGAGGATGATTGGAATTGGAGAAGCAGGAGACCGTAGACGGCGTCGAGTTTTCGCCGTGCCGACAGCTGTTGCTTGGATCGATGCAAGCGTCGGAATGACCTTGGGATCGGACACTTTTGTTTTGGGTCATTTCAGACACGGTGTCAGTGCCTCGTTGACTTGATTTATGCGTCCCTTGGTTCATGGAGAAACAAAATTCTGAATCTCACTCACTCAGTCTGCTGCTGACCTTGTTCATGCATGCGTGCAGTTCATCTCATCAGTGTCTGTACTTTGTAGATTCTGGGTCAACTCATTCTTTTCTTGAAAGAAAAAAGAAAGTTTGAGATCAAGTAGGAATCACATGTGAGTTTCAATATTTTCACTACAAATGTAGAATCTTCATAAAGCATGGTAAACTGACAAGAAGATAACAGCAACACCATTTCAGAAAACAAAACATATGACAATATGACAAGAAACAGATTGTAGCACAAGCTGAGAGTAGTAGTACACTACCACTAGACTAAATATATGTAGATCATTGAAGAAAATGTAGATAATGGCATAATGCTACATGTAGTACTTTGTTTGTTACTATGAGGATATCTTCTTTTTTTCATCCACTGGAATATATGATGTCCCATTGGACTAGTTGCAGTACTGTAGAGCTTACCTTCTGACAGTTCAGTTTGGTTAGATTTTTTTTTTTCTGTTCGTACTATATGTTTAGTGTTAATCAGGACCGTACTTACTTCTGAATACCTTGCAAGGACCGGAGATAAACTCGTTTGATTATGCCTAGACATATGCTGCTGAATCTTGGAACGACAACTGTACATCTTCCAAACGATGATCACCTGCTTGCTTGATGAGTGATTTTTTTTTAGACAATGTTGATTGATGAATGATGAGCTCATGAAACGTCTCATGGCTAATCCAAATGGCACATGGAACAGTATCTTGCACCTAATACTAACTTTTGCACTCACTCACTGTGCATGCTGTTGCTGCTGACAGTATCAGAAACGACTCTTCCTTATTTGCATCTGAGTGAAACTTCGTCAGCACGAACAGCCATCTTAAACAAAAATCCAGTAGTGGCAAATGAGGCTGAAACTCGACGAAGACAATTGTACCAGTTCAATAAGAGAAATTATTCCTGTTAAAATAAGCAGTTCCTGACTATAATTGGTTCTTGAATAGTTGGATTGCTTGCATTGGCACCGCACTTGTCTATTGGACTGAACTGATCAATTATTGCTGCTTGATGTAAGCAGAAAAGGAAGTTGGGGGCAAAGTTATTGTGTTGTTTACTTCTGCTTTCTGTAACTTGCATTCCGAACTAGTGCTTTGCTGTTTTGATGGATTATTATGATCTAAGAGTTTATGCCTTCTGCAATTGTTCCACACAATGTCAGTGTTTGATGGGGATCAAATGGAATCTTGCCTCTGTTCTGTTGACATTTACAGGGAAGAAATGTAGACAGGAGAGAATATTAGGTCAATAACCTGGCTAATTTGATCAAACTCCATGTGTATGTCTGACTGCAACTCTGAACTCTGCAAGAAGTATGACTGAATCCTAGATTAAAAATGTCTCTGGCAAGTAAGTACTTCTGAGACTTGGACATTCAGAAAAGTACTAACTAATTACAGAAAGATCAGAAAAAAAAAAGCTTCATCTGTTTGCTGCATCTCATCATGTTGGCAGCACATACAAGGAGCACAAACAATTTGCAAAGGCCAGTTGGCAAAGGTGGTCCTTTGTGAATCCTGAAGCAACATAATCCTTTTCCTTTCTGTTCGCGGCGATACGATCAAGCCAATATAGAAAAACAGGAGGAACAACTGTTCAGTCAGTTGCTCTAAAAGATTCATGGAGCTTTGTGTGCACAGCATGATGTCCTTTTGCCAGAGACACAGATGAGCAATTTGCAGTTTCTTGCCAAGAAGCTACTGTTCAGCAACTGCAGATGATTGGTAGCTTGAATTGGGAGTTCAACTTGTCCCTGCAACTTCTTCTCATTGGTGCAGCAACCCTAATCAGTATGAACTTGTCAGAGGAGACAAGCCATGAACATGACTCATTGCATGATTATAATTTATAAGTAGACTTTGTGTCACTTTCACTCCGACGCTGCATCTTGTGTTGCGCCTGCCGTTCTCCGCATAAAAGATCCAAAATAGAAGTTTGCCTTCATTGTTTGCCTGGAGATTCAGCAACAGTTGCATCAGGAATCTCAAAAACTTGCCATCATGTCAAACTTGTCCTAAGTTGTTTATCTTTTGCTGCCCAATACTCAGTTCTTGCTTCTATTGACTTACTTGCTAGTTATTTATGCGTGTTTCTTGCTACTACAGTATCAAAGCGCAAATCTGATTCCTTGTGCAGCTATTTCTTTTTTCACTTCGTGAAGCATGCTGAGCACAACTTATCTTTAAATTACACATTATAGAAGCAATTAACACTACATCAAACATGTTAACCATGATTTCCGAAGGAGAAAAATATCCCTGAGAGATGGTAAGAAACTGCCAACCTGTTTCGGTTTTCTGCATCTTCTTTCTGAATATCATAGTTTGTATCTGCATAGCCGGTGTGCCGTCCACCGAATGAGCAGGAGAATCTTTCAGGGAACACTCTACTTTAGCTACTGCTGATTCAAAAGTTTATCTAGTGACATGATTATCATATTAATTTGGATCTTCCGTCACGGTGTTGAAACTGCGATTTCAGTTTTCCAAAAGGCAGTATATTCTTTGGTGATTCAGGGGGCAGATTATGCATAATCATGCTGCTTAAGAGCCAGCATCTATATGTCTTAATTTTATATAAGGAGAGAAGGAGATGATAAACCAGGACAGCTACTCCGGAATTTCTAGAAACTTAGCCGTTGATTTTCAGATACCTCGAAAAATTAAGAACTACACTGAAAACACAAATCCTGTAATCGTTGACACTGGTTATGATTTTTGCTTTGCTTGTCATGTTCTATCCACTTCTTTCTTGTGGTGCGGTTCTAGGTTGCTCCAAATATAAAAGAAGAATGGAATAAAAATTCTAAAGCAATTGTGAATACTGTAATTTAATGGTGCTAGTAGAGCATAGTGCTGTGACGCTGCTACCCATCAACGCAATAAACAGCTTTGTGATCCGTTGGAAATATCTGATTACTACTAACCACAATTGTAATGGAGAGCAAAGATCAACAAGTTGATCATTACGAGACTACTACATGACTCTAGTGAGCCATGACGGAAGCATCAGTATTCAGTATCACTACCTGAAAATCTTGCAGCTGGATGATCTTCTTTCTGAAAATTTTGCAGGTTCGATCTTGACATGGAAACCCCTCTTCTCTGTATAGAAAACACTGAAAAAATGTCACTGCAGCAGGTTTAGAGTCATTAGTTCATGACAAGAGCATGAAGAAACTGTGTGATCATTTAGCAATTTTGTTTCCTCCTAACCATAATTAAACAACCTGTACAAATGTAGCTGTCACACACAGGTCACAAAATGGATGAAGCAAACCTGCTTTTGAGAAAGAGTTAAGTCGCTGTCAGAGGAAAGAACACGAACGGGTTGCTGCGTTCCGTGATGGAACTCACCAGTAGTGCAGTTGGGATCTCCGGAGTTAATCAGCTTGCTTCTGCAACTAGCTTTGCTCTGCAGTTGTGTATTTGTTCACGAACCTCTGAAAATTTTTAGGGTTTTGGTCGCCTTCTCCACGTAGGTCGCCACCACTGTGACGCAGCCAGCTCTGGTGACTGATGAATCTTTAATGAATTCAGCATCTGGATGGCTCTCAGAATCAGTAGCAGATAAAAATGAATCCAAAGTGCAGTAGCAGCAGTGATGCAGGATGTCAGCACACAAACAGCTAGTGCTGATCGAATCAGACTGGGAGTGAGTTGGGCACAAGATGTTACTACAGTATCTTACTAGCATTTTAGCAGGATGCATCTTGAGAATCATAATGATACTGTAGTTTATTACTCCAAAAATTCCTATTATTCTAGTGTTAATTATTGGGCAGCACTAGTAAATTTGCTGTGCTGACATGGACATCTGATTATAATAGAGCACTTGGGGCTGGACTGCATGGCCTGGGCTGAGTACATGAACAGGCTCCATCTCTAATTAATTTCATTTCTCTGTGACATATTTTCCCAACTTGCACAATTGACAAAAAAAAGAGATAATTATTGGTACAAAGCTCAGATCAGAAAGATATAGAGGTCATAGATTGAATAATGATTGATTCATTGCCTGCTCTATGATATCAGGAATCAGGATGCAGTCATATTTTGACAAAGGTAAAAGAAATATAAGTGTCTATTGCACACTAGATTGCCTACAAAAATTTCTCTGAATCAAATTCTTTATCCCTTCCATGAATATAACTCGTGTCCAGTGAAGGACACTTCTAGTGCTACAAAAATCCAAAACAGTAACACAACCATTCGATCAGGTAGTTTTGTTTGGGCATTCCGACGCGAGATGGCCAGCGATGCCACATTCATAACATGTCCGCCTCTTCTTTTTCTTCGCAGGCACAGGGTTTGTGTCATCACTAGCCTTATTTCCATCTGAAGTGGCTGAAGGTATAGTACTTGAGCCACCATAAGATTTCTCCATGTCAGAATTGACTGCAGCAACTTTGTTGGGGCAAGCTGATGAGAGATGACCAGGAATGCCGCATTCATAGCATTTCCGCCTCTTCTTGGAGGGAGCTGAATTTGATTCTTCACCTATTTTATTATCCTCGGGAGTGATAGATGGTGCAGACTTTGTCTCATCATCAGGCCCCTTGTCACTAGAAACAGCATCGCCGGCCTTCTTGTTTGGGCAAGCCGATGAGAGATGGCCAGGAATGCCACATTCATAGCATGTCCGCCTTTTCTTTGACGATGCTGTGACTGAGTCAACATTAGCCTTCTTTTCATCAGAAATGGCTTCAGAAGCCTTCTTATTAGGGCAAGAAGAAGAGATATGACCAGGCGTGCCACATTCATAACAAATCCGTATCTTATTATTTGATGAATCTGGATTTGCATTGCCATTGAGCTTCTGATTGTCCTTCTTGGGGACAGCACATCTAATTCTGACTGGCCGCCCCTTAATCACCTTCTGATCAAGCTTCATTGCAACAGCAACAGATGTACCCTCAGAAAAATCCACATGCACATAGCCTTTGAAATCACCTGTCTCCTTGTCTGTTCCGAATCGGATGGATGAGATTTTGCAATCAGAAAAGAACTTCTTCAAGTCATCCTCTGTTATGTCCCATGCCAGGTTTCCAACATAAACCCTATTGTATCCCTCTATCATCTTTGGTGCAAAATCTTCCTTTTCACGGACAGATTTGTATGGTTGAATTTTCAAAAAAAATCCTCCCCTGTGTAGTCAACAAGAAGGTTATCGCTTATGGTGAAAACAAAAAAGGAAGAAGTAAAGTTCAGAAGCAGATGTGCTTACATATCTGCACCATCAAGAGCCAATGCCCTTTGTGCGGCAGCATCAGTCTGAACAAGAAAAATCGGTCAGGTTTAAATTACCGTTTAAGGAAAAATGGCAAAAAGCATGTTGCCACAGCCAACAAGCCATGTGCATGATTGGCAGTAGTAACAGATTAAAGGAGCACCCAGTGCTTGCATCTAGATGGTTTTGATCCATTGTATGAAATTAAACCAAGCGGCAAACTTGGTCAAAACAATACTATGAGGTGACAACGAGATGCATTGTTACCATATTAGTTACTACAAGACCACAGAGAGGAATTTCTTACATTATTCTGAAACTAAATCATTAATTTCTACAAGACTATAACAGTGCTGAAAACAAGCGAGACTGCATTGGAATGTAGTTAGTTGAAGCAAACTCTTCCAGTACCATCAAAACTATGCACATTCAGACATTTACTGGATCAACAATTATCTTAAGTTATCCGTTAAATTTGTGAGTTGACATCCTTCCTAGAACATAAACAATGGGCTAAAAGGAAGCAAACAAGGTTTTGAGGCTGACCTTAAACGTGAGAATGGCAATGCCCCTGAATTTCCCGCTCTCGGGAAATGTCATGCAATCCACTGATGTGATGCTGCCACATGCTTCAAAGAAACTTCTTATGTCATCCTCGGAGGAATAGTATGGGATGCCCCCAACATACACCTTCTTCGCATTTTTCTCGCTGAAACAAGAATGCAATACCATTACAGAGCTAATCTCAATAAGTCCGACAGACAGCAAGCAGTTAAATAGCTCCATCGCACTTCTTATCAATTCGATGAAGATTCCGCTACAAAGAAACCACCTTTCTAAACTCCAAAGCAATCATTTTACAGCTCCATGTCAGAGTTAAAAAATGGTTGGGCTTCTTAAAGAATATACTTTTATAAACAGACTTGTTTGATCATAACCAACCCAAACGGTCACATAATTTATTCTGAATTGTGGAACAACCTATACTTCAAGCCATGACAAATCAAAATAATGGTAATCTAGGAACAACCACTAGATTTTTACATTGCCTATTAGACCATTTCTACGCAAACAACCACAGCAAATCAGCATGTCATGCTATATTTTCACAAAAACAATTTATTATTAATAACTGTAATTAACACCACTCCTATTAGACTGTTTGCATGCTCACATTCACATCAGACCGACATGCGCTATGCTATTTTCTCTTATCTTTTGACAAGAACGGCATCTCACCATCAATACCAATCGCCATGACATACAAGCGGCAATACAAACAATGAATTGGAATACGAAAAGGACACAATCTTTTGAAGCACCGATTACTCACCTCTCCTCCGACAAGACGGGATCGTCAGATCCAACTGCATGGTCAGCTACTTGCAGCTGCTTCTGGTTCTTCACCTTGGGCTCCGACTTGGGCTTGCGTTTCTCAACCACCTTGGCCGGAACTTGCTCCTCCGCCGCCGCCTCTTCCTCACCCTCCGTTTCCGCCTCATGTTCCTCCTCCTCCTCCTCCGCCGCCGCCTCACCCACTTCGCCCGCCGCCTCCGTCTCCATCAACCTCCTAATCCGCCTCTTCTCCTTCTTCACCTTCCTCCTCTCCTCCCTCCTCAGCTCCACCTCCCTCCTGAACTGCTCCTCCCTCTTCAGCTTCCGCCTCTCCACTGCCTCCATCGGAGTCATCACCTTCTTGGGTCGCTTCGGCCGGACCCGCTTGGACCTGGACGAGGAGACGACCCCCTCCTCCGCCTCCACCTCCCCCTCGGCATCTCCTCCGGGATTCAGGACGACCTCGCGGAGCTTCTGCTTGAGCTTCTTGCGCGCGAGCACCATGGCTGCTGCTCTGCGGCGGCGGCGGCTGCGAGGTTTTTCTCTCTCTTCCTCTCGGGGAAGAAGAAGGGTTTCTAATGGGCCGGGCCTCACGCGGCCCATAACAATTGGGCCCATTTAAGTTGGGCCGGATGATATTTTGGCCCATTTAATTGGGTCCAGTGGGTGAAGTGTACCAAGCCGAGGTGGGAGAGGCAAAACCCTAGCGCGGGTGGAGGCGATGGCCGGGAAGGCGGCGACGGCGACGGCGGCGGAGGCGGCGGCGAGGGTTTACCCGTGGAGGGAGAAGCTTGCAAAGTACAAGGGGGAGCTGACGAAGGGGGTGTGGGGGTACTGGGAGCTCGGGGCATGGAAGCCGCTCGGCCTCAGCGCCCGGAAGCGGGCGCGCCTCAGGAAGGAGGTCCTCCTCGCCGGCGAGGACTGGACCTACGACCCTCCCCGCGGCGAGATGCGCACCAAGCGGAAGGGCCACAAGTGCGACCGCATCTCCGCCGAGAAGTACGCGCGCGCATCCCCTGGATCCCTCCTCCTTTTCGATTGCTTGAATTTGTTGCCCCGTGGCTTGATTTGTTTTGTTGTTTTGATCCCGTGGTTTTCCAGGCGTGCGAACACGGTTGAGCTGATGAAGAAGATGCCCCAGATGCTCCTTGACTACAAGGTTTGATTCCTCATCTTGCCTGTTCTTTTCCATTCTCCACGCTTTGCATTGGTATTACTAATCTTCGTATATTGTAGTATGCATTTCCGAGCTCATTATCATGTCTAGCTATGCATTTGCATGGCTCCAGTTTAGGTGTATTGTTTTATCTGCCAATGTTAACATTTGGCTGCGGTATTTTGCATAATCTTTTCTATTTGTCTATAGATGGCGCAGTATCTCAGTGTCAGTCTTGATCGTATTACTACAAAGTACAAATTCATTCCTTTGGGTTCTTTTATCTAGTATAGTCTTATATATGAGCTGTGGAGAAAAACATGGAGTTTCATAGTTCACTAATTCTGATACATATTTGAGAACCTGTCATGTCACTCATGTCTGGCTTGTCTAACATAAGGGCCTATTTTTCCTGCCTTTTGATCCTTAATTTCTTGTATAACACATGATGATGTTGCTTATATGTTATACCCTATATTGAGAAGATGCTAGGACTTGTTTGCCTTGTATCAGGGCCTGTTTGGCCTAGCTGGATTTCTTAATTTGTCTTATATGCACAAGTTGTTCAGTTCTAATTTAGGCCCTCTCTTACACCTTGTAAAAGAAAATCTAGAGATTGTTTTGCAATATACTTTGGTTCTGTAGCTAGCTTGTATTACTGGCATAATGAAATTCAGAGAGTGTTAGTATTTGTGCCTAATCAGTTGCAAGCATAATCATAAGAAGCTGCGCCTATCAACCTTGTAACGTAAAAACCCATCTACTTAAAGCCCAAAAAAGCCCCTTCAACTAAACATGAGGCATCTAGGTACAGTTTGTGGCATAGTTCAGGTCCTTGATACCTAGCTTATCATTCAGATCAGCATAGTTCCCGTACCTAAGTTAAACATAAGCTTTCTTCTCCAAGTATAAAAAACTGAATTCGGATCAGCTTAGTTCTAATACCTAAGCTAAGCATAAGTCCATATCCAGATAAAAAAAAATCAGCTGCTGGGAGTGGCTTTGTGGTCTTGTAAATTTATTATTGTTGATGCTATCGGACTTGAATAAGCCCAATTAGGCTGTGTTCGGACAGCCTGGTTCCCAACTTTAACAGTGCACACGGCAAACAGAGCGGTCCATTAGCGCGTGATTAATTAAGTATTAGCTATTTTTTTAAAAAAATGGATTGATTTGATTTTTTAAGCAATTTTCGTATAGAAACTTTTTGCAAAAAACGCACCGTTTAGCAGTTTGCAAAGCGTGCGCGCGGAAAACGAGGGAGAGGGGTTGGGAAGAAGGGGTGCCGAACACAGCCTTAGCAAGCTTATGAGATTAGCATAGATGTTTCCAAGTAGTCCACTTGAGGTCTGAGTCCTTGTATGGATGGGCTAAGAATTTGAACTTTCATTCTGGTCCATTGATTTCTTTACAATTGCCTGTCTCTATTTGCCTTTTCATCCATAAACTACCAATGGGTTAATTTAGGTATTCTTGCTTTCCAATTCCAAAATAAGGCCACTAGTTTTAGTCAAAATGATTTCAAGCTGGTATTCTCAAGACTAAGTACAGTGATGCTTATGCTAGCGTCAGTTAATTGAATACTCCCTCCGTCTCATTTTAAGTGCAGTTGTGGGTTTCCGTGTCCAATGTTTGTCATCCGTCTTATTTGAAAAACTTATGAAAAAATTAAAAAAAAGTGACACATAAAGTACTATTCATGTTTTATCATCTAATAACAATAAAAATACTATTCATAAAAAAATTTCAAATAAGACGTACAGTCAAACGTTGGACATAGAAACCCACAACTGCACTTAAAATGGGGCGGAGGGAGTATTACTGTAATATGCCTTGGCAAAAATATTGAATATCTAACTGGCTGTTCTTTGCTCTTGTGTACTTGATTTTTTTGTTTCTTCAGAAACGTAGATGGGAGAAAAAGATGAAAGAGGAGGAGAGTGGAAAGAGCTGAGCTCAAGCTACTCGATAAGAATGCTGCTCTGCCTAAATAAGTTTGAATCTGATATAGTGGCTTCAAATGATGGCTGGAGGTGATCTGTTTCTTTCCCTTGTTGGCCACCAGCTTTCCTGCTGCCTAAGGCACTTTGTAGTGCTGATATTTGATTGCTTCTATAGTTCCCAACACTTGGGTCAATGAATCATGATCTTACCCAGGCTCAACTTCAATTGAACTGACTTCTTTCTTGTTATGGATCAACTATGATAGCACTTCTGTTGAATTTGTTCATCATGTATCATATTCACACCATTTGGTGACTGTTTCGTTAGGGAAGATGATGTTTCCTGCTGTGATGATCTCAGCCGATACTTCTAGTGTCAAGAATTAGTCTCCTTTGCTGCCCATGAATGACTCATGAATCGCGGCGACTTCAGATAAAACATGTAGTTTCCAGAACCCAGTAGTGAGTGTGCTGCCCAGTTGCTCCCATGTCATTCCCCCACAACTACTATTCTGCCCATTACCTTTGCATCGTCAAGTTGCACTGCCTCCTCCAATGCTGGCAATTTTTTTGTTTGACCTTTGGCCTGTACTGCTAGATCTGTAGCTCCCTTTGGATGTGTTGTGCTGGCACAGGAAAGCAAATGACATGCGTGTACATGAGACGGCACGTTTTTGGCAGATGGAAAGGCAAAGCAAGGGTACCTGTGCAAGTGGCAATGGCACCCAGCATTTCTCTGCTACTACTGCTGGTAGCCTATCTATCTATCCATCCATCTTCTTGGCCTGGCTTTCCAGGGACCAAAAGGTCAGCTATCCCCATGCACGCACGCATGGCCGGGACATGATCCTCCGTCCAGCTCGAATTTGTTCTATTTCCTGTGAAATTCTTGCGTTTGTTCATCCGTAGGCTTAAGTTCTGTTTCTGGTAAAATTCGAGTTGCCATTTAGAATACCTTGTTTTTCTCTTTTCTTTCTTTTTTCTTAAAAAAAGATAATGCTGCCATTTGTATGTAGGCTCAATTATTAGCGGAATCGAGTTCTGTTTCGTGTGAAATTCCTGCGATATTTGTACTTGGGCTAGTTGAACACTTGAGCTGTATGATAAGGTTTGGGTCTTTATAGTAACAGTAATATGTGATCCATTTTAGCAGAGTGCTGTGCATTATGCATTGTGCTGTTCTACCTGCTTATGTGTTGGATAGGGATTTGGAAGGATAGGTTTGGATCGATCGGGCCCATCCATTGATGATCCCATGGACACCATATCGTTTCCCTCCTTTTTATGATTATAAAGCTCCATCCAATAAGCGACAAACTTAAGTCAAATGCCCCAATAAGGGACAGATTTAAGCATGAAATGTTACTTTCTGGGATTGCGCGTGCTTGCCCACCATTCATTTCAGAATGAACAAATCACTCAAATGTCCTTTTTTTTTCTCTGGCAAAATCTTGGCAAGAAAAGCGAGGAGTGAGAGTGCATTAGAACCAAATTGAATGGATTGTATAATCTTGGGATAAGAATATATAAGATGGTGTCAATTGATGATATAAAGAAGAGATGAGGCCAATCCAACATGCTTGGTGCTGTCCATCTCACCTTTCCCTGACTTTCACACGTCAGCAAATTCTATCTCCAGATGCTACCTTCCTCTCTAAGTAAAAATCCTCCTATTTTCCTCAGTCAATTAAGGTTAAACATGAGACAAACTAATAGAAGTAAAAACATATTTAACTAGTGTAATTCAACAAGAAAAACCAGAGAGGAAGCACTCAATGCAAACAAATCAATGTACTAAGATTAAATGTTGCAATCCAACCAAGCTGATCAACTACTCGTATATAAATTCATTGAGGGGAAAAAAATGTTCTTGCTTGTCTTATTCCGGGATCAACTTGATGATAGTGGTGTGCACTGTCTTCTAATCTTGCTGATATAGGTTTCAAGTGTAAAAAAAAAATGATGATGGCCTCTCCTTGACATGACAAAAAGCTTGAACAAAAAACTCTTTTGAACAGGGGAGCTAAGATCCTTGGGCGGAGGACAAGTATGTATCATAGTACATTACTACAGATGGTGCCGTGCATTATGTTGCAATTTGAACCGTACGTTGCACGATGTTCCACAGCACTTATCCCATCGATTTAACCTTTCTTGGGAGGAATGATGAGAAAGGCTCTAGCTTAACTGTGATCCTGGGAATTCATCCATCATACCACTACCTCCAGGAAAAGAAATTGACATCGGTATAACTCTAGCATTTTCAACATGGAGATAATTCTCGAATGAGTTAGTGGAATTCAACACCACTTATACCACTATGGTTAATTAACTAATTAAGGCCCTGCTATTTTCAGGTTATCCATCGGTTGTCATGGATTGCTTTGTTTCATGCTTTTCTTAAAGAAAAACTCTATTGCATTATTTTAGACTATTTGTTTTAAACTATTTATCCAGTTTATAATATATATAATATTTAATTTATCGTTATAATCTAGTAGATCATCCATCATATTTCATCTGCCAATAATCTAAAATGAACACTACCTAAGCACAAGAACAATATGTAGTATTTACTTTAAAAGATGTTATAAAAGTTATACTTAGTAAATGGTTGTATGCATGCCTAGTTGGTGTAGAAGCCGTAATCTATATATCTTCATTTCTTTAAAATTTTTTTGGAACCTCTCTGTATATGTTTGGAAATCCAAACTGAGTCGTCGATTTTGTTCCATAGAATTTCTATGAAAACTATTATGTGTATGAAAAATTAACTATTACGTGTATGAAATTTTTTATGCGTATGCCCTGATTGTCTTTTGGAGCATAATTTTATGTTAACTAACCAAATTACCCATTGGGGCACGCTAGACTTTTTTTTTTGAAGTAGAATTATATTTAACATACAACACTAACTTTGATTTCTTACAATAATCCTTTTGGCAGCAGTGAATTTACAATATTATAATGTGGATTAGACTCCCTGATGAACAACTGTATATACAAATCTCTCTTTTTCCTTGATACTAATTAACAAGGCATTTCATATGTATTGACAGTAAACTTGGTGGCTGGTTTTGGCCTTGTATAATAGATTAACCATTTCTCTTCTAGGCATTAAGTACTAATAAGCAAGAGAGAAATCTAAGAAGAACAATGATTTAAAATGGATAGTGGTGTACACCTTTTTGTGCGATAACGTTGGGTAGAATGTATACCACTAATAGCAAGATTGAGTGGTAGACCACACACGGCGACTACTTTGGCTTTAATTCCCTAATGACATGCCCCCACACTCCACACATCTCTCAAAAGAAAAAGGAAAAAAAAAGATCACTGTTGTTAGGCTCTAATCAGTAGCTGTAGATTGTTCATTATGTTGGCTTGTCGTTGCAAATTGCTAGTCCTCTCTTCTTTTTTATATTTTTCCGACATTGAAGCCAAACTAACTAAAAGTGCGAGTTGTTTAATTCGAAACCATATATATTGGCTATGCCAATTCTAGTTTGTTCTATACAAAACATAGTACTATTGTCTTGTTAGGACGTACTCCCTCCATTTTTATTCTTTGCTTAGATCAAAATTAAACTAATCAGCATCAAATATTTAGGGAAGGAGTAATATATAAACATGGCAAGTAACCATCAAATTCATATCACAGATACCATGAAAGACCAATAGGAAATATGAGTATGTAATTTTACCTTCCAGGATAATCAACTATTGGTTGCAATAATTAGCCATGAAAGACCAATAAGAAAGAAATATGAAGTCTTTCAAGATAGAAAAAAATTACACAAAATATGGTACCTCCCGATATATCCTCAATAACTGTAAAATCACTTTCAAGATAATCATCAAGATTAGTTGCTAGCGACGTTAGAATATATTAATCAACAAGAATTAGCTATAAGTATGCAAATTTTTCCTTCTGGCGGCAATGCTGTTGTTGCCACAGATGTTTTTTAGCAAATAGCTAGTCATGTAACTGACTTGTAATCCCCCTCTTCTTAATATAAGCTAGGCAAAATTTGCTGCATGCCACTCAAAATTTATAATCTTTGTAGGACACCACAAAACACATGGTAATTAACTATTGGACAATGAACATGTTATTTTATTATATTTGGTCTAAATAGAGAGAGAAATTTTTAGAAAAGACAAGTTTGCCCGTAGGATATGTTTCTTTTTAATAACCCTATTAGGTTTATTTCGAATTACCATGACTAGGGGAGTGAGAATGGACTACATCGACGGAGTGAGAATCGATTGGGTCTAGTTCGACCTAGACCAAGTCGTCTTACAAGCCAATGGATAAAAGGGCAAATTTATACTTTCCGCGTTGTTTCTCTCTCTATTTGCACCGGATATAATAAAAATAATGTGTTAAGTGTCCAGCAGATAATTACCATGTTTTCACGATATCCTGCAACCAATACATATTTTGTGGGTGTCCTACAGTAAAGACAATGAACTTTAAGTGTACTGTAGTAAATTTTGCCTTAATATAATGGCAGAGTTCCTGCCAAATGTTAATTTCAAAGAAAGTGTCTAGTTTACGTATGTCAACTGTGCACTTTTCAAAAGTTTTTCCAATAATGGCCTAGGAAAAAAATGTTTTTTCCAATATGTATGTAAAAAGAGTAGGTACATGAAAAACATATTAGATATGTTGTTAATTGAAAATAGTTTCAAAATATTGCACTACAAATTCACTATGCCTGTGCACAACTTATATTTCAAAATACTTGAAATAAAGTACATAATAAAATGGTAAAGTGTAGAACCTATATTTCAAAAGTCAAATACAAAGCTAACTTCAAGTCTTGATCAACACAAAATACTTTGATTTAACTCAGCTTTGCATGGATATCTCTTATTATCTCTATGTATATGATGCATGCAAGCTAGAATGTGGGCTGCATGCTTGCCCTGATCCTTTTTTTTTTGTCAATCATCAATAGAGAACAAGTTCTCTCATTCTTTTTTTCCTTTAGAAAAGAAGCAAGGATATTCTTAAGAATTGCAACATGTGAGTTAATAAGTAACATAGTTGCAGTTGCTAGCTAGCTATTGATCGTCTAGAAGGCGTCAAGAATCATGCAAGACATGTAAGGGGATCTCCATCTCATATGTGTTGACTTGTCTAAGACCATATTAGAGTGTCATCTCTCCACTGATTTGAAGGTAGGGAGGCCGGGGCGTTAGAACAATTGCAACAACACTCGCTAGAGAGCCACTGATTATTTTTTTTTAAAAAAAAAGATGCTCAAAACTATGCAGCTAATTGCATCTCTACATCAAGAGCAAATAAAACTCAAGGCTAACCCACTTACCAGACACGATTGCATCGGCCAACGGAGTCTAACATATGCTCTAGATGCACCATCACCTAATCAACTAATATGTAACATCTCCAATTTTTCAATATATAACGTTGTTTACTTCTTGATAAATGTTTGATCATTGGTATTATTCTTTTTTTTTGCAAATATAAAAAAATGAAGTCATGCTTAAAGAACATTGACGATAAATCAAGTCACAATAAAATAAATAAGTCGTTTTGGACAGCAACGCGGTCTCCAAAACACAATTTTGATTTCTTGTTTCTATAAAAATATTTATTAAAAAGTGATATATGTATACTTTTATGAATGTATTTTTCAAGACAAATCTATTCATATAATTTTTATATTTTCAAACTCAACAACTTGAGAGTTATTCATGATTTATATTCGCAAAGTTTGACTTAAACATTGTCCTAAATGACTTCCTTTATGAGTACGGAGGAAGTATTTGAATAAGATAAATGGTCAAACATATATATAAAAAAATCAACGGCGTCATATATTAAAAAATAAAGGAAATACTACGTAACACCAAATAAGGTGATGCACCAATACACCAAAAATCGCCAGACATGTGAGGCCTTTCCTGTACGTTCACCCTAAGTCATACAGAAGGCGAAAGATGAGAAGTGACACTTTGATTTGTTGTTGGTAGATATATCAAGATTGCTATACACTGATTGACAGGGCGGAACCAGGAGTAGGGCAGCTAGGGCTAGAGCCTTACTCCTGGTCCTAAATACCCATTGAAAGCACTCCAAATTTAAGAATTTAGAAAAAAAAAGAAAGTAAACCTATAAAAATTACATCAATTGAGCCCTACTCTTGAGAAATTTTTGGCTCCGCCACCACCCATTGTTACTATCTAACCCCGCGCATATCGTGAGCCGTTGTTGGTGCTTCTGAAACGTTGGAGACAGAGAGAGAAAAAAAAAGGTGATCTAGGACCTGTTAGTCGTGGCAGTGAGAGGCGACAAATGTGAAATCACCAACACTAGAAGCAGCAGAAGAAGAAGAATTCGAAGAAATGGGTTGTTGAACACGCATATGACAGCAACAATACTGCAGATAGTTGCAAATGGTCCTTGGAGGTATATACGACAAAGAGGCAAAGCAAACAAGCACGATATTGGGAAATAGAAGTGTCACATTGGGGAATTGAAGGGTCAGAAATGGCCGGGGCACGAGCCAGGCACGCTCAAATTAATTGCAGCCATCGATCGATCAATCCATGGATGCAGCATGCAGCGATGGATCGATCGCCATCATACTCTCCAGCTAGCTAGCTCGTCGATCGTTGCAATCATGGACCAATATAGATAGATCGATGTGCATTGCACTAGCTATAGCTTTTGCTAAGCTGCAGACATCACGGCGCACTGATGATGTGAGATGATATGATACAGACGGCAATGCACCTGGCACTTGGCACTTGGTTAATTCCACTCACTCATCACTTAATTTGCTAGCTAGTAGCTTATTTGTAGTCGATTGAGGTTTGCCAATTGTCCATGTCTGCTTGTCCTCTTCCTCCACCCTCTATATATATCCCAAGTGGCCACTACAGAGCCTCCATTATTAATCATAGCTAACAAGTATATCCTCTCTTCTTCTTCTTCCTCCTCACAACTCACAATATTTCAGAGTAGTATACCTTTCTTGCTAGCTAGCTAGCTTGTTCATCGATCTTGTTTTGAGGTGTTGAGATAGCTAGGATGGTGGTGAAGAAGGCGGCGACGATGGCGGAGGCGGAAGCGGAGGAGGAGATGATGATGAGGATGATGTGTGGTTCAGGAGGCAACGAGATGATGAAGACGAAGATGAAGAAGAAGAATAGAGAAGGGGAAGAAGAAGAAGAAGTAAGTGGAGGAGGTAGGATGAGGAAGGGGCCATGGACGGAGCAGGAGGACGTCCAACTGGTATGGTTCGTGCGCTTGTTCGGGGAACGTCGTTGGGATTTCTTAGCAAAGGTCTCAGGTTTGCGCGGTGGCGGGTGACCTAGCTACATGCACTGCATGCCTCCCTCTCTCTCTATATATATCTCCTTCCCATCAAACATCCATCCATCCATCGACTGCTTCTTTTTCTTTCTTTTTTTTTCTCTTCTTGATTGTTCTTGTTCTTGTTCTTCTTTCTCTCTCTCTTATCATGCAACACCCACACATGCATATATCCATCCATCCATCTATCCCCTTATCACATTTAATTTCTTCTTCATATATACCAATTTGGCAACAGCTAATGATTCTTTTTTTATTTGAAACTCTGAATGAATTGATTTAGATGCATGCATCAATACAAATAATTGATTTCTTTTTATCTGGAGCTCTGAAATTGATTTAGATATGCATATTGATAAAACAAAATTTGATATTCATCTGAAACTCTGAATTGGTTAAGATGCCTACACATAAATGTTCCATTTTCAGTTGTGGGGATCGATGTGATGGCTTTTACATATATGCATGCGTAAATTAACATGCGGTGTTGCATGATCGAAGTTAATTAATCTAGAGGCGGTCGATGATCGATGGATGATACAGTACTTAACTAGGAGATGGAGGCATGCATGCATGAGCTTAGAACGCACGGGAAACTGAGGTGTTAACCATCTGCTTCTTCTTCTTCTTCTTCTTCCTCCTCCTCTGGATGGCTGTCTCCCTGGCACATGTTGGCCTTGGTGGTTTCACCTTTCAGGTTTGAAGCGCACAGGCAAGAGCTGCCGTCTCCGGTGGGTGAACTACCTCCACCCCGGCCTCAAGCGCGGCCGCATCACCGCCGACGAGGAGCGCCTCATCCTCCACCTCCACTCCCAGTGGGGCAGCCGCTGGTCCCGCATCGCCCGCAGCCTCCCCGGCCGCACCGACAACGAGATCAAGAACTTCTGGCGAACCCACATGCGCAAGATCGCCCACCACGCCAAGAAGAAGACCAATTCACCATCGCCGGCGCCGACGACCTCCTCCGGTTCCTTGTCCTCCTCGCTCACCACGGCGACGACGACGATGGCGACGGCTGCGGCGCTGCAAGAAAGCAGCAGCTGCGGCGGCGACGACGAGGCCGTCGACCAGCTGGTGGCGGCGGCCACCACGCCGGCGAGCCAGCTGCTGACGATGGACTACACCATGGACCAGCTCTGGAACGACATCGCGGCGGCGGAAGCCGATACGAGCTGCTACGACGCGGCGGCGATGGCCTCGCCGCCGTCGCCGGTCTGGGAATTCTGCACCGACTACTCGCTGTGGAGGATCGACGACGAGGAGTACTACAAGAAGATGCTCGATGCCTCGCAATAGTACTACTCAAATTGCAAACAAGCAACGCCTTAATTCAATTGCTGCTCTTAGCTTAATTAGCTGACGATCGATCGACGACGACTCTCATCATCTGATGAACGAACTGCGAAATCTATATTTGCACTGCATATCCTTGCATCTGTCTACTGTAATTACACCTGATGATGCACGTATTATGCATTGCTTGTCAGACAACTCTGCTTTATATATATCTAGCTATAGCTTGATCAATCAGCATGCCTAGCTTGTGTACATGTAGGGGAGAGAGTATTAGTAGTTAAGACTGATGGGATCAAGTGCTATATGTATATTGCTTTAATTTCATGGTATATGTACTATGATTGTACTATGTGTCATATATTCAGTGTAAGCAGTGGTTTGCAATTAACCTGTTCTACCTCGTAAAAACCGGCCTTCTGTGACTGGTTTTAATTTGCTTGTATTGGTGCAGTGCTAATGAGGTTTTTCAGATGAGAGTGGACCCATTATTAAGTGCTTAACAGAGTTTGACATATTTGAAGAAGTAGAATTTCAATTGTACCAAAATACAGTCAAAAGTAGACTCATGCAATTAATATATTCTATTCCATTATCTAAAAATATATGAAGAGACCATATTCAAAGAAAATTATGTATATGAAGAGCTCATTCCAGGGACTTTTTTTTCCAGTGATTCACTAATTAATACTTTAACATCTCATAATTAAACTTCCCCTAATTTACATGAGGAGTTAATTCCAGGGTGGTTAGCTGTGCAAATTATGTTCGTCACCAAGCATCAAACAAGTACTCATGGTGCTGCCATATCAGATGACCTAGATATCATCTGAAACTTGGTTCTATATATCCCAAGAAATTAACACAAAAGAATCTTGACTCTCTCCCAACAACATTGAGAGCGCATATAGAGCATGCACAATATACAGAATCTTCACCCCCCAAAAAATTTTATATATTCCAAGATACCAGCAAGCAATCACAGTATAGCTAGTGCATGGCGGCAGTGGTTTCATGGGAATCTAATAATACAACTCTCTCCAAGCAACACACAAGTCAAGAGAGAGTAACTCAAAAAGATATATGCCAAGCTCAGATCAAGAGGCCATGAGCAGCAGGTTGAAATGGTAGGGAAGGAATTCAGAAGCCAGGGATAATACATCCATCCATTCATCACCATGCATCCCCAATATGCCATATATTGTGCATGTCCCTTTCCAGCTTTTCCTCACATCTAACTTTTCCATCCCTCCAATAGTTCAAACCACATCTCATACAGCTGTTTTTAATCTCACTGTCATTAGGAGAGTGGATTAATGGCTGATCTACACCGTCTATTGGGCTATGGGCACCAAAAATTGCTACGCGCACTAGCAAAAAAACTCGGTCGCTTATATATATATATATATATATATATATATATATATATATATATATATATATATATATATATATATATATATATATATATATAAAATCTATCCTAACTAACGGCCGCAATATATATATTTATTTTCTCTTCTTTGGTGAATAATTAGTTCTAGTTTTTGAAGAATTGATCAGATAACATGTCTTCACATTGCAAATAATTAATTGTTAGTTATTAGAATATGGCATATATGACATTTACGGAGCCATCGTTTCGCTTGTTCGTGGAATAAGCGAAATGGTATAATAGCAAACGAAAAGTAATTTGTGAATAAAACTTTTATATATGTGTTCTTAGCGATCTAAAAGCAAATGTTGGAAAATAAACTTCGATGAAAAAAAATCTTAAAATCAACTCCAAATTTAAGGTTAAAAATTCAAATTTTGGTTGATAAATATAAGCATAAGCGAAAAGATAGTGCCCTTAAATTGAAAACCACAAAACCAAGCCCTATCTAGTTAGCCTAAAATCCAGTTAATTAATTTGCAACTCATGCTTAGAATTTTCTAAAATCCAAAATCTCACGCAGCAACACGCTGAGTTTCCACCTAGTAGTCATATCAAGAGCTAGCTTCCCTTTAAAATGCTCCACTGACAGAGTGTGTGTTACTGTTGACAACTCACTGAGAGGAATTTCATGCCCTATCCTATGAGTTTATTTTGTAGGTGTAGCTCTAGCATAACTCTCCACGGTTGATGCAACTTGCAAGAAAGGAAAAATGCCAAGTGGCTTTGGTGATAAGGGATGAATTGAATAAAAATTTATGGTGGGAAAGGTGGTGATAAGGAGGCAGGCCAAGGCCTTTCTTTTCTCCTTTTGCAATCACTTTATGCTCCTAATTCTGATTAACCTAGCATTATCTCTGTGATTTGTTTACACCACTAGTGGTTAACCACAATGGCATTAATTAGCTAGTGACAAAGTGTGTCAGTAACCCCACACAAGATCAGTGAGCTCACCTCCGTTAATTATGTTCCCCCACGGTCCACTGTTTTTTTTTTTTGGCTATCAAATTCTCCAATTATTTTGTGTTTTTTGAGAGTAACATCACATTGATATTTTCTGATGGCCCCTGGTAGAGAGAGCAAGAATCATGCCTGCCCTTGTTTCTCTCTTACCGGTACATCATAAAGTAGAGCTAGTGTTATTTTTTTTGTGGGAAGAAACATGTTACATAAAGCTGAATATTCTTGGCTTATTATTCATCAAATGTACACAGATTCTGTCAGTTGTTGCAGCTGAATAAATTCCCCCCCTACGCGTTTATAAACTTTTCATCCTCCATCGATGCTCTACTTTCTGTTACTGAAAGATGTGCGTGATGACCTTACTTGTACTAGTAGTATATATTGTTTTTTAAATAATGGTTGTGTTCGAAAGTCACAGCGCTATACCGCAAGTCTGCAATAACTGGATCAGCAATAGAGACACTGTTTAAGATGCTGCAGTCTTGCCACAATAACTGGCTTCCAAACAAAGGGTGTGTTTAGTTCCATGCTGAAATTAGAAGCTCGATTGAAATTGGAAATATATGACGAAAAAGTTGGAAGTTTATGTGTGTAGAAAAGTTTGATGTGACTTTTTTTTTTCAAACTTGGGAACTAAACACGGGCATAGCCAATAGAAACTAACTCCTATAATAAATTTATGATACAAGGAGACACGATATGGTATTGTCAGTATAGCTAGATATAGGAGTTTATTGCCCATGTTTCAGTTTTTATTTTTTTTTAACAAAAGGGATAATGATGGATCACACAGTCTACAACAGATACAGCTGACATCAGCGAGCAAATTAGAGGGTCCTTTTGATTCAAACAAATTAATTATCTCATCCTGGGTCTGTGGATAGCATAGTAAGATTAGATGCGTCAGTGAGCCATCGCTGCTAAAGCATAGTGGTCGATCAGGTCAGGTCATCTTATCTTTGCCGGTACGGTGTTGCCACATGCGCTTGAGATCAGATAACCATTTTATGCACTTACAACAGTATATATATATATATATAGAGAGAGAGGGGTCTAGATCATTTCTAGGCAGAAATCTATAGGAACATCAGCGCTTATCATACCTTCACATCCTATATTAATTAATTTGATCGGACCGAAAAGAGAGTTCATATCAGCTTATAAGAAAAATCGGACCTAAAATCATTCCACCTTCACAATTAATTTAAGAAAAATAAAAAAACTACAATAGAACCTGTTAGAGTTCTCTGTTAGATCACCTAGATTTAGATCTAGTCGGGTTGTCTCTATTGGGTTGATGAACGACATTGTAGATGAAAGGGAGAGGGTTTAGATACCGACCGATTGATGTGTTCGTGGAGGAAAGGGCGCCGGACATCGTCGTTGTCGTTGTGGCTCGACGTGGACAGCGGCGACGGTGTGCTTGGTGCCGATGGCGGTGATGCAGCGGCGGTCGCAGGCAGTGACGCGGTTGCGGCAGCAATGGTGTCGACGACGAGGCGTGGCGCGGCGGTGGACTTCCCGTCACTGGCTACGCCCCCCTCGAGATCGGTTTAGGGTTTGTGGGGTGGAGCGGCGGCGGCGACGAACCTCGTCTATAGTGCCGCCCCGTCCTCCACCCCTTTTTATATGGCATAGGGTGACAGGGGCCCACCAGTCATTGGGCTGGGCGCCCCCGATCAAGGCGCGGGTCAAGGCCCCCTTGAGCCGTTGGGCTCAAGGGGAGGGAGATCCATCTAACATTCTCCCCCTTAATCTCACTATTTCTTTTAGCTTTTTCTAATCCATCACAGATTTACATATAGAGCATGTTTCATCGTCACGGTTAATTACTGATGGATTCGACAGCTACTATACACATCTCTATTCAGAAACAGATACTTTTAACTTTTGGGCCCTATAGTCTAGGATTCATAAGGCTTCCCTTAAACCCATGCATGCTACATGTTCCTTGAACATGTTGGGAGGTAGGCCTTTCGTGAGCGGATCCGCGAGCATCCTTTCTGTTCTAATGTGCTCGAGACTGATTGTTTGATCCCGGACTTTGTCTTTCACAACATAGTACTTTATGTCAATGTGTTTGGCAGCACCACTTGACTGATAGTTGTGAGAGTACATTACTGTGGGTTCATTATCACAGTATAACTTTAGTGGTTTCTCAATACTGTCAACCACCTTTAAACCGGGTATAAACTTCTTTAGCCAGTTCACCTGCCCCGTTGCCTCATAGCATGCTATAAACTCGGCATACATAGTAGACCCTGCAGTGGTGATCTGTTTTGAGCTTTTCCATGAAATAGCTCCTACTGCCAAGGTGAACACGTATCCCGATGTTAACTTTGTATTATCTTTTGCAAAGTCAAAATCTGAATACCCCACTATCTGGAGCGATTCTGATTTTCTGTAAGACAGCATGAGGCCTTTTGTTCCTTGCAAATAACGCAAGACTTTCTATACCAATTTCCAGTGCTCTGGGCCTGGATTACTCTGAAATCTACCAAGTAACCCGGTAACAAATGCCAAGTCAGGTTGTGTGCACACTTGCGCATACTGTAGGCTTCTTACAACTGATGCATATGGCTTTGTTTTCATTTCATTGAGCTCATACTGATTTCTAGGACATTGCGCCCCATACTTTTCGCCTTTCACTATAGGAGCAGGTGTAGCACTGCATCTGTACATGTTGAATTTCTTCAACACCTTTTCTATATATGCCTTTTGAGAAAGTCCCAATGCATACTATGTTCTATCTCGGTGAATCTCTATGCCCAAAACATATGAAGCCTCACCGAGGTCTTTCATGTCAAACTTTGAGGACAAGAATTTCTTTGTTTCCTGCAGTAGACTGACATCACTACTAGCCAGTAGAATGTCATCTACATACATAATTAGGAAAATGAATCTCCCATTCTTAACTTTGAATCAATACAGTTGTCCTCGATATTCTCTTGAAAACCCAAAATTTCTTTATTGTCCCATCAAACTTCAAGTACCACTGTCTCGAAGCTTGTTCTAATCCATAAATGGATCTCTTTAGATGACATCCCATATTTTTGTTTCCTTTCATGACGAAACCTTTCAGTTGTGCCATGTATACTTTTCCTCCAAATCTCCATTTAGAAATGTCGTTTTTACATCCAACTGATGTAATTCTAAATCATAATGTGCCACCAGTGCCATTATAATTCTGAAGGAAACTTTACAAGAGACTGAAGAAAATGTCTCATTGTAATCAATCCCTTCTCTTTTGCGTGAAGCCTTTTGCCACAAGTCGCACTTTAAACTTTTCTATATTCCCTCTGGAGTCATATTTGGCTTTGTAGACCCATTTACAGCCTACTGTTTTGGCTCCTTTAGGAATTTCTTCTAAATCCCAGACACCATTTAATTTCATTGATTTCATTTCATCTTTCATGGCTTCCAACCATTCAGATGAGCGAGCGCTTCTCATGGCTTCTTCATATGAGGTGGGATCATCCTCCATATGCGACTCTTCTATATTATAAACTTGATAGTCATCACGGATAACCGATCTTCTGACTCTTTCAGGCCTTCTAGGGGTCTCCTATTCTGGCACATTATCTGTTTGAGGCTGTTGCAGCTCCTCCTCTGGTGTGGCAATAATTTCTGTTGAATCCTGTAAAACAAGTTCCTCACTTTCATTCATTGTTGCCACAGGAGAGATAACAACAGGTGTTGGTACTGCAACATCATGCATTGCAAGCACAACATTAACAGGTAGAGAGAAGAAGGCTCTTGAATCGACTGAGAGGGCTCAGACACCCACCTCTCATCAAGATCAATTTCTCGAACTACCGAGCTCCCCCTAATCATTTCGTCTTCCAAGAAGACGGCATGTCTCGTTTCTACAAACTTTGTATAACTGTTTGGACAGTAGAAACAATAACCCTTTGATCTTTCAGGATAGCCAATAAAATGGCAGCTGACTGTTTTGGGGTCCAACTTCCCAATATTTGGGTTAAATACTTTAACCTCTGCAGGACTCCCCCACACACGGAGGATCCATAGCTCATACGGTGTTTTGGGCACCGATGCATTGTATGCATTGTTCTAAAACTGAGAACTCCAATGGAGGAAGAATTACATTCTTAACCAGTCTCTCAATTCTCCCCCTCGAAATATGGCCTAAACGACAATGCCATAATTTCGATGAGACATCAGGAGTTCGCTTTCTTTTCTTTTGTCAACGAGGACACAACATTCACATTCTCAGAAAGAGATAACAAGTAAAGCTGATTTTGCAACAGAGCAAGACCAACACATGCATTATTATACCATAGTTCACATTTTCCATTTCCAAAATGGCAATCATATCCATCAAAATCCAATTTGGGTACACTTATTTCTTTGCAAAGAAGGGACATAAAAAACATCTCGAAATAAAAGTGTGAAGCCATTCGCGAGCTCTAGGCAAAGATCTCCAGCAACTTCAACTTTTGCTTCAACTCCATTGGCAACTCTAATGGATCTTTCGCTTCTTTGCATAGTCCTCATTGAACGGAATCCCTTTAAACAATTACACATATGAATAGTTGCTCTAGAATCAATCCACCATGTGGATCTATAATAACTAATCATAATGAGATTCATTTACAAATGTAATAATGTTCTCACCTTTTTTTGCCATGATCACTATCAGGAAGTCAGGATGATCTTTCTTGGAATGTCTTGTCTTCTTGCAGTGGAGACACTAATCCTGTCTCAACTGTGAACTGTTGTTGTTGAGGCAGATACTGAGGCTGTTTTGCTTTTGAGGAGGGTGACCTGTGGCTCTTTTCCTTGATATCTTTAACAAGGTTAATGGAGTCACCATTGGTCTCTTTGATTCTTTCCTCCTCTTGAACCACCATTGATCTCTTTGATTCTTTCCTCCTCTTGCACACAATTAGAGATGAGCTCTTCAAGATTCCATTTTTCTGGACTTATTTTGTAATTGACAACAAAGTTGTCAAAATGCTTTGGCAATGAGGTTATAACCAGATGGACCAGAAAGTCATCTGAGATGCCCAAATCTTTTTGCTTCAACTTGGAAGCCATGTTGCTCATCCTAAGAATGTAGTCTTTTACACCATCACCATGGTACCTCTCTGTCACAAGCTGCTTTATTAGCTGTGTCGCATAAAACTTTGAAGAACCAGTAAACTGGCTCTTTATACTCTCGAGGTACTTAGAGACGGTGTCATACTCTGGGATTGAGCCCAATATGGTTGGCTCAATCATGTTCTTTACCGCAGCCAAACAGTTCTTGTTGGCTGAGGACCATTTCGCATGCTCAATGTCATACGACATGATGAGGGAAGCATTGTCCCTCTCTCTCTTTTGCCATTCAGCATCTAACTCTTTTTCACCTTTGAAAAGTTTAGCAGGTTCTACAGGACATGGGGTAGTCAACACCCAGTCCACCTCTCCCAAGATAAAAGCAAGGTCGAGTTCTCTTTTCTATTCTCCGTAGTTATCTCCTGTCAGGGTCAGAATATCTTTAATGTAACCCATCAAGGAGTAGCCACCTGAGATAATCATGTATTGTGAGAACAAAATTAACATTAAAATATTATGTATTAAGTCTACATCACCGTTGGGCAGAAAATAGACATAACACATAGAGCCATAACTATAACATTGCAATTTATCAACGTTGGTCAGAAAATTACAACATCATAGCACATAATTAATGTTCCTAAAATTAAATTCTCCCGTTGGTTCGAAATTTAATTTTAGAAACACTAATTTTTCATCAATTTCATCTATTTGCAGCGGAAGATCTATATACAATTCATATAAACAGTAACAACACTCTGTTATTTACTCTCTGTAAAAATTCTCCCGTTGGTTCAAATTTAAACAGAGGTAAAACATGCAAAAACAATTCAAAATTCTATTGTAATTTGCATGAAAATATACAAAATACATGTTCAGAAGCATTTCTCACATTTATCTATTCTCTAAACAATTTTCACGTTGAAGAAATAAACACATTTAATAACTATAATTGTAAATGCTTCTGAAACAGGGACCTAGACCGAACTTCTTTTCTTTTGATTCGGCCCCAAGGGACCTAATATAGACTTATTTAGGCGCAGCCGGTCGGCCCACGGCCGGCTTTCGCGCGCGCGGTTGCCCCCTCCCCCCAGGCTGCAACCTGGGCCTGGGCTGAGAAAGGAGCCCCCGGCGCGCGCCCTCTTGGGCCAAAATCAGCCCAGCCATCGCCGGCCGTCCGATCTTAGGTTTTCGATCGGACGGCCGGGCACCTCTTTCGGGGTAACAAAAACCCCAAGCCGCCAAAGACGCCGTCCGAAACCCTAGCCGCTTGCTGGCCGGAACCCTAGCCACGGCGGCACGGCACGGCGGCAGGGCGGCACGGCGCGGCGGCGCCGTCGCACCCCCCTTTGCCGGCGCGCGCACTCACCCGAGAGTGAGTGCGCCGCCGTCGAGCGGCTGTGCAGCGGCGCCCGGCAAGCCGGCGGCGCGGCGCCGCCCCCTCTTTTCTCTCCCGCGTCGGCGTGAGGACGACCGGTGGTGGCATGACTCCCGCGCGCGTCGGCGGCGGCCGGCGGCGGCGGTAGGTGAGTCTTTTCTTTTCGACCCGTGCGGATCGTGTGCTGTTCTTTCTTTTGCTCTTTTCCGGGGATCAATTCCCCTCTTCTTTTTATTTGGATTTCTATCCCCGAACCGATCTAAGCCCTAGGGTTGGTCTGATACCATTGTTAGAGTTCTCTGTTGGATCACCTAGGTTTAGATCTAGTCGGGTTGTCTCTATTGGGTTGATGAACGACATTGTAGATGAAAGGGAGAGGGTTTAGATACCGACCGGTTGAGGTGTTCGTGGAGGAAAGGGCGCCGGACATCGTCGCTGTCGTTGCGGCTCGACGTGGACGGCGGCGACGGTGTGCTTGGTGCCAATGGCGGTGATGCAGCAGCGGTCGCAGGCAGTGACGCGGTTGCGGCAGCGATGGTGTCGACGACGAGGCGTGGCGCGGCGGTGGACTTCCCGTCACTGGCTACGCCCCCCTCGAGATCGGTTTAGGGTTTGTGGGGTGGAGCGGCGGCGGCGACGAACCTCGTCTCTAGTGCCGCCCCGTCCTCCACCCCTTTTTATATGGCACAGGGTGACGGGGGCCCACCAGCCATTGGGCTGGGCGCCCCCGATTAGGGCGCGGGTCAAGGCCCCCTTGAGCCGTTGGACTCAAGGGGAGGGAGATCCATCTAACAGAACCATTACTGAGACCTGACATAAGTTATTGTTGCCAAGCTTATCATAAAACTCACAAGCAACTTCAACTTCTGGATGAATTAATTTTTGTTGAAATTTGAAGGGACACCAATGAAATTTAGCAGCAACAGTGTCGTCTTGCATATAAGTCATGGCCATGTGGAAAATTCAGAGATTGGCAGCACTGAAAGGAGAACTCTCTTTTTTTGCTGCAACTACTCCTGGGTTTATGATCGCTTATTTTCCCGCATTTTTTACAAAACTACTGGTGGTATAGTCTAATAGAGAAAGTTACACCTCTTCAAAACAGTAACAATTTTATATTTTTCTGAATATTTTATCATTATTCATGAACGTAATAATGTGGATTGCACCGACCCTGAACTCCACCTGGGCCAGATGTGTAATGAAACGAGTGGCTACATAGCAATGAAGGAATAAGTTCATTTTAGGTCCCTCATCTTTACGTCGGATATGAATTACATCCTTCAACCGCAATACCAGATATAACTTTTGCAAAACCGGTGTACTCGAGATCCCAGTACATACAATACAATACCATGTTTTAGCTGCGTGACGAGTAGGACCCACGTGTCAGCGACCAACGTAACTCTTCTTCCTCCCCTCTTCCCTTTCTTCCCCATCCCTCTTCAGGCGCGATTCAAGGATGATCAAGTTTGTTTCTGATCGTGGGATGGCGCGATTCAAAGATCTAGTAGATGTTTAATCGGTCTCACTTATATATGTATATACATATATATATATATATATATAACTGACACTCTCTAGCGGAGGAGAATGAAAGGGGAAGAAAAAAAACGCCTTCTTTGGTTGTTCCTGATCTGTTCTTCAGTCTTGTGAAGATTGTTTCTTCAGTTTACTGTTCACTGTAGAGAGAGTTTCAGGTTTCAGAGTTAAGCGAGAGTGCGAGTTGCGAGCGATTGCCGCTCTACCGGTGAAGCTGCAGAGGCAAATCGATCTCCTCGCTCGCTGCAAGTGCAGTACAACGAGATGATGGAGAGGAGCCTCCGCTAGATGATTATTCCATCAATACTCTCTCTCCATTTTTTGTGATTTGTTCCATTGATTCAGATTCATACGCAGCAGCTAAAACACACAGAAAATACTTGCAGAGGAGACAAATCAATACCTTTTTTCCTTTTTGCCTCCCTTTCTTTCAATTGAGTTGGATTTTGGTTTGGTTCAATGGTTGACACTTGATATCTGTAAATAAGTTATTTTTAGGAGAAGTATCTTAAATAAGTAAATTTTTGCATTTGAGGCATCTTCGACGCGAATGAGAACATTCAGTTGCCGCAAGCGCCATCGCATCACCGAGCCGCCCCCATCGATGCGTCTAGGGGAGTACTATCAGATGACCTAATTTAACCTGGTTTTGTAAGTTTGGGTTTTTGGTAAATATGAGAGACCAAAAGTGAACTTATTGCAAGCCTGAATGATATATTACTTGGGCCGGATTAAGTTGCTGTTATCAAGTCTGTCAAAATTGTATGATTTAGGCCTTTATAAAAATTAAGACCCAAATTGTAAGAAGCATTAGTTCCTCTTGCTAAGGCCCAAACCAACTACAGATCATGCAATCCACATCCAGATGAGAAAACATACACACTCGAATTTAGGCCCAACTTGAATTTTGTTATTTCTTTCTTTTTTCATGTAATGGAGTTTTTCTTCTTTCTTTGAAGAGAGAGAGAGAGGTGGAAAGGTCTAAAAATGGGCCATGAGAGAGAGAGACAGAGAGAGAGAGAGAGAGAGAGAGAGAGAGAGGTGGAAAGGTCTAAAAATGGGCCATGGTGGTAGGTGTGTGTGAAGGAAGTATTTTTCCCCAGCTACAGTTTGGTCGATATGTACTTTTTAACGAACTTTTGCAAAAGTGAGATGGCTTTTAGGAGTGACGAGTTGAGTCGAGAGTACTAGTACAAAGATGCTTGACGCATATGCTATATTATGCATGATTGGAAATAGAAAAGCATGATCTTTTTTTTCTCAGAATATCGAAAAATCTGATCATATGATCGGGAGTTTATCAGATTTTATAAAACTAGCAAAATATCCGTGTGTGTGTTGTAGCTAACTCTAGTTATATTACTAGTTATATTAGATGAGTTTACTAAAACAAAATTATCGCTCAAATTCTGATTATCTAATGATAATTAATAAGATAAATATAATGTTGTACCGTATACATGAAGCAAATTAATAGAGCTTCTCACTCCAAGATACTCTCTCTTCTAAATTATAAGGCCTATATTTTTTACACAGTTTTCAATAGTATACTTTGATCAGTATTTTATTTCATTCTATGATCCTAACAAATATGAAATTAGTATCATATGAAAGTATTTTAAAATATGAATCTAATGATATAACATGTATAATACTTAGTATAGTTATAATTAGTATGATTATTAGTAAAAAAAAACTACCGAGTTTAATTTTTCTTAAAAAGATGACGGGCGCCTTATGTATAATTTGGGACGGAGGGAGTAGTATAGTTAAGCTAGCGAGTGTAGTAGCTGTCAGTTTAAAGTTTTGACCCGGTCGGTTCTTTTTACCTGTTTATCTATCGACCTCGATGTGGACGGATGGAGACATAGTCCTTTACCTGACGTGAGACAACGCTACCACGTACACTACGCTCCGCTACCGATCAGAATCTTAGGGCTTGTTCAGGGAGCTTCTGACAATCAGAATTTCTCTCACAACTAAAAACTCCCCTAAACAACAATTTAGCTTAATTTTTCATATTCCGAGAATTTATTATTGTAGTTGAAGAATTTAAAAAATGGACTAAAAACCAAAGATTTCCACTTTGCTTGTCAGTCAGTTGTCTTAGAATTTAGATGGTCATAAATAAGATCTGAAGAGCTAGCTCCATAAGGTGTTGGGCTAAACGATTTGGGTTCGAAGTCTCACCCCTTCTAAGTATTTTGATATTAGGTCATTCCTTAATATTTGCGTCTATTAGAACTGAAGAAGCAGATGCACTCTAGCTTAGTCGTAATTTTGAAATTTTGACTATAACTTATTCTAAATGATAAATATTTTTGAACGAAAGGAGGAGAATATAAAAGTAAGCTAGGACGTGCTGCGATGTTTCTATAGAGAATGCATCTGCGCGCGCGTACTACGTGGGTAAAGCAGGGCCGTGTGTTGAGAGAATTTTCAGTACACAGTAGACAAAAACCCATGGAGTATATATATACACCGATCGACAATTAATTAATAGACCATGACAACCGTTGGCATGAGCACGCGATAGATCGATGGAGTTTATATGTTATGATCAATGCAGTGGTAGTACATACATACAACCTGACAGACCACGACACATGTAAAATCAACTAATCAACCAGTGTACATGCATGTACATGGTTGTACTATACTCCCTCCGTAAAAAAAAAATCCTTAACTTGAAAACCCTTCTAGTTCAGGTTCATTAATATTATTATAGGGGAGTTTGTTTTTTTTTAACGGTGGGAGTATGTACTATCCACCATGTTTAACAAATTAAAAGTATCTAGGTGAGTATGCAGGTTGGTGAGAGTCTGAAAAATCTTTGTTTCTCAATTTCTATTTCTAATTTCTAGTTTATTTTTTAAGATTACGTAACTACATCGATTTTTACAAATCCTTAAGAGAATTTAAGTGCTGATCGAAGTTGTCCAGAGAATTTAGAGATTTTGAAGAAAAAAATAGTTGTAGCTTTCATAACAGGGTTATTGTCAGACATCATCGTCACATATTCCTACATATATTTACATATATATGTATATATATATACGTCATATCATCGACTGATCTCGAGTCCATACCGGCCATTCCAAATGCATGTGGTCCTCATCTCTAAAATGTGCTGCTCATCCATCCAAGTCGCTCAATATTCATTAACCTATAGATACCTTGGCTACATGCATGCATGCGTGCTAGCAGCTTTTAATTCAGGTGAGAATAATTAACGTATATATCTATATGATCCGGATATGTGCTTGGCTGTTTTTTTTTTTCAAACGTATAAAATGATTGCATGTCAGTATATATTAGAAGAAAGCAAAGTTTCGATTATGTAACACAAATGGCTAGAAGGCTATTGCCGGATGACAAGATCTTGTAAGAAACTACTTAAAGAAAATAAAAACTCATATAACGAGAGAGTGCAGGTGAAGCCCCATTAAACACCAACAAGCTAGCACCCCCAAAAAAAACAAATAAAAACATTGCTATAGTGCTTTCTTGCTTGGCTGTTCGAATTTAATTACTCTCTCCGTTCTAAAATATAACAACCTGGTTGCTACTATTAGACATAACTTTAATATTACAAATATGAACAGACTTTGCTATACTAGATTATTATATTTTAGGAAGAGGAGTATATAAATTCTATTCGTGCAACGCACGTGGCCTATGACGCACACACATGGATACAGCATCATACGTACATTATCAAGTGAGGATATGCGCGTATGTACTCTTATATACACATTCAAGGGACGGAAACTAAAGATAAATTCAATTTCTGAGCTTATATTAACTACTAATTTTGTACTGAAAATTCACTCGTGTGTGGATAACTATTGGCACAAAAATTAATGAAAAGAACTTATAATCATGATCACTAGATACAGTCTGCGCTGACAACTCTACCATCACAACCTTAATAATTAGCGATTGGAACTTAATTTTTTTAATTTCAAACAAATGTTAGTTCCGATCATTATCTAAACATTTAAAAAACATTCCTTTTTAAATAAGGAATTAAGAGAGAGATGATGATTACATACGGATAAAAACATTAATTAGTTTCGACAGACGATCGAGTGCGACGTACGTGCGCCCCCGTCATGTATTCTTTAGGCATCAATGCAGCAAGAATAATTCAGCGTATAATTGAAATATTATTTTTGCTAATTAATTGACGCAGACCGAATTGAAATGTATGCATATGCATAATATGATATGAATGGTATACGTACGCACATACTATACGTACGTACATTTACAACGTATAGTACGTATATATATACACAGTGCAATGTGGTCCAGTAGACAGGGCGACGTGCAGGGGATCGTGAGAAAGCAAGGAATAATTAATGATTAGTCGATGTGACACCTTATCCAAGAACTAAATGCATGTGTACATTATACACAGCTATATATAATATTGTACCGATATTTTGTTGTTGTAATATAATTTGTCATTAATTTGGCTGCAGATATATGCAACAAGAGTCTCTGTGATGGATGTGTATGTGTATAGCTAGGCATACTAGCTAGCCGGTCAACATATCTCTCTGTATGTAACATGCACTCGATCGCACGAGTAGATGAGAATGTGCGAAATATATGTGTGATTGTAAGTTATCCGTCATTAAATAAATAATTAATTAATATATATTTTTCCTAGGACAAACCATGTGAGGCAAGAAGCTGGGTACAGATCTAAAACGATTGTGTTAGTACAAGAAAATCAAAAGCACGACCACTTTAATTATAAGAGACAAGGGGAGAAAAGTAGTGATAAAGCGAAAGGAAAAAGGGTGAGGGGGGGGGGGGGGTGGGGTCTGACTAGCGACGCTCACGAATTCCTGAATCGATTGCAGATCAAAAATACCCAACTTAACAAGCGTAAAACAATGGAAAATTACAAAAATCACCATCATATATTATTTGAAGTTTGATATTTTACCCATAAATATCATTATGTTATAAATACCCACCCCTTACATAACTTTATTGCAAAAATCATCCCAGTGCACACGTGTGCTTAACCGAATCATCCCAGTAATTATAAGATGGTTGCTAATACATTTGAGAAAATATTTGCGTGCATGGTAAATGTATAAGTTCACTTGACTTATAGTCCAATTGTATTTTTAATGTATTTGTAAAGTCTTTTATCTTTATAAATATAATTCTGTAACATGGTCAAACCTCATGCAATTGTATGTTAAATAAAAGTTGGTTTGAAAATAGAATAGTAGTACTAGTGTTTAACACATAATTCATTATAAAAGCTAACACTCAATCTTAATCTAGCTAGATCCACCACGGCAATGGTTTATATATCTTCTTTTACAATGGGTCCGGTCGCCAGTTAACGATCATATTCATATACATGTTATAAGACATTTTGACTTTTTCTACTTAAACTTATTTAAGATTGATCAAGTTTATAGAAAAATATATTACTAGTATTTTTAAGACAAAACAAACATATTATCATAACATATTCAATGTTAGATTTATTGAAACTCATTTAATGTCATAGATTTTGGCTAATGTTTCTATAAACTAGGAAAAAATATGACTATAAAAAAGGTAAGACAACTTATAATATGAAGCGGTGGGAGTGTATAGTCAATAAACCACCATGGTTTTATGGCAGGAAAGTTTATCCCAATGCTCTTATTTTTATGTTGTTGTACTTATTGAGTTACATTTGCGGTTTATTTATCTTAGTTTTCACAACAATAGTCAGTAAAAAATGCTCTAGGGATCATGCATGGTAGCTAGTGTAGTAATTAGTACATTTATGCATGCATGCATCCATGTATATATGTTGATTAGGGACATGTGTATTGCAAAGAATTGAGTTTCATTTTTCCTATCTTGGATGGAGACCTGCATGGCCTCTGGTCTAGGCCACAAGGAACACAATGCAAGCATGCATCCACAACTTGCACATCCATTGGGATCTAGCTTCTTTAATTGGAGCATGATGTGTATAAGACCAAAAGTCTCGCATCCTAATTAGCCTACGAAGCTAACTCTATATATACCCAGCTTGGCCATATATGACTGATTTGAACACGGTTTTGACAAAATCTTCAATAAAATTGTGATCTATCAAGATTCAGAAGCACTATATAAAACAAATTAGACTATGAACGGCGCTACAAGAAGCTAAAAGGAGACAAACATCCTTTCTTTTTCGTATCACTGTCTTTTGGTTGTGACATGCATTCATCATGCATATATATATGCACACACCTTGCATTGGGCCCTCTCGATCTTTTCATGTCTTGCAATATATTTCTTCACTCAAATAGTGGCGTTCTCATGGAAGATAGTACACAATGTTAGCTACACCATCGACCATAAGGAAATTGATCTGTGGACCGGTAGTTGGCGATATATGTTTTTCTTTTCTTTTTCCTGATAATAAAAAGAGTGAGTTGATTGCGACCCAAACTACCACAGACAAACACCCTCTATAGATGATCCTAACCGTCATCTGGTATTTGGATCTAGGGACTTAACTTTAGTCTCTGTATTTAGACACTAATTTAGAGTATTAAATATAGACTACTTACAAAACTATTTACATAAATGAAAGCTAATTTGCGAGACAATTTTTTTAAGCCTAATTAATCCATAATTAGAGAATGTTTACTGTAGCATCACATAGGTTAACCATGGATTAATTAGGTTCAATAGATTCGTCTCGCGAATTAGTCCAAGATTATGGATGGGTTTTATTAATATCACTACTACAAAAAGGTAAATAGGTGTCGCCACTATAGGTGCCGGCACACCAAAACCCGGCACCAATAATGCCTTCCCCGCCCATACACCCACCTCCACACGCCACATATTCAAAAACCGGTACCTTTATGTCCAAATAGGTGCCGGTTTTTTTAAAAAAAAACGGTACCTAAAACTTGTGTCAGAGAAAGGTGCCGGTTCTAGACCCAAAACCAGCACCTTTAATCTTCTACCTCCCACACTGCTGTTGGTGGGCCCTGCACATAGGTGTCGGTTTTAAGACAAAGGTGCCGGTTTTTTAAAAACCGACACCTATAATAAATTAAAGGTACCGGTTTTGGGTAAAAAAAACCAACACCTTTACGGATCGAGCCGAGCCGGCTGAGCCGACCGGCGGGCCCCACAACCATCGGATAAGGTCATCTCGCTCAGCCTCTCCTCTCCTCTCTCTCTCTCTCTCCCTTCTCTCTCACCTCGCTATCTTCTCTCTCTCTCTCTCTCCCTCCTCTCCTGCGCGCTGCCGTGGAGGCGGAGGCGACGACTTGGCAGCTGGAGGGGAGCCCTCCCCTCCGCCAGATCCGGCGGGAGGGGAGGCCCACTGTAGGAGCAAGGGGTGCATCCGCGGGTTGAGCCTGATCCCCTGCCGGCGGCAGGAGGGGGAGGCGGCGGCGGGAGGTAGCGGCTGCAGCAGGCGGCGCCAAGAGGAGAGGCGACAGCGGCGGGCGGCGCCCTCCCCTCCGCCAGATCTGGCAGGGGGGGAGGTGGTGTCGCCGCATCGGTGGCCCCACGGCGGAAGAGTTGGCGGCGGCGGTCCGACGGCCCGGTGGCGGCGCCCTCCCCTCCGCCAGATCTGGCGAGAGGGGAGGTGGCGGCGACGGCGGCTCGGCGGCGGGAGGTGGCGACGGTGGCTTCATCGACAATGGTGGTGGTGGTGGCGCCTCGTCCTCTCCATCCGGCTCCTCCTCCTCCTTCTCCTCTCCAATTTATTCTTGATGAATGTGTGTTCTTGATGAATGTGTTCTTGATGAATGTGATGTTGATGTGTTTGATTGATGAATTTGAGGAAATTTTGGGATTTGGGTGTAGATGGGATCGGCTTGACAGCTCAATGCACTCGGCTCGATGCATTGAGCCGATTTTTTTTTGGCTCATGGGCACCTCAAAGGTGCCGGTTCCAAAACCGGCAAACAGTGCCGGTTGGGTTAACAGTGCCGCCTCCTGGATGCCGGTTGGGAAAACTGGTACCGAAGGGGGGTTCCCAACCGGCACCGTTTAGAGATTCTGTAGTAGTGAGTCTACGCTTAATATTTATAATTAGTGTCCAAACATCTGATGTGATAGGGACTTAAAAGTTTTAGTCCCGTCTAAACAGTGACAAAGGATCTTGAAAAGTTCAAATCTAGCTTATCACATTACATAACGCCTTCTCTAAACGGTTACAATTCTAGCGCCAAGAAACAAAAGAAAAGAAAAATTAAACCCATCTGATAGATAATAAAGACAGTGTTGTTGTCACCATGCTAGAGCACTGCCGCTGTGTTGGCATCTCTCGAGGTCCCCACCCTGGCCTCTTGTCTATACCGTCAAATTATTTATCACATCAGCTTAATTATTAGATTTTAAAATATAGACTTATTTTCTATAAGAAAACCTTTAAGTAGAAACTGAAAAATTAAATTGAAAACTGTTTATAGGAAAACTTGACATACAACTAAAATCTAAAAGAATATGAGAAAAAGTTTATTTTAAAACTTTATAGAAAACATTTGTTGCAAAAAAAATTCAAAATATAGACTGGAAAATTTTCATTGAGAAACTTTCAAACAGAAAAGCTTTACGGTAGAGAGAATTAATGGAGGTTCAGAGTATTGGCAGAGTGAGAGAGACTGGTTAAATACATAGACGGCCCACGTGTCAGTGACTAGGAAGATTCCACCCAAAAGAAACAAGAGAGATGGAAGTTGTTCAATTCATAGTTCGACATAGTCGTATAATAATTCCCATACACTTTATTTTGTGGAGTAAAACTTATACATGTGGTCGATCAAGTAACGATCTAAGTCTAACTGATCGGCACGGTATTTAATTAATTAAGGATATTGCTTTGAGTTTGAGCAACTAAATGCATTGAATGTCTCAACATCGATCATTTTCAAAACAAAGATCGAGCTCACTCCATATGCATGCAAAGAATTCTCCTTGACTTGACTAATAACTCTTTTCTAGTGTAAGATATAATCCACAACTGCTAGCTATCATGGTGAAGTCTAGATGAGGTGCTTCTTCTCCTCTTAATTAACATCTTCTCTGGTGGCTAGAAGCCCCGATGCCGAATCCCTTTCGGATATTAATTAGGAAATGGATATTAATTATATTAGGATAAGTGTATGTGTTTCGCAACGAAAACACAGATAGCTGGCTGGTCAATCATTACCCCCCCCTCTCTCTCTCCGTACTAAAATTAATGATTAATTTTTCACGAAAACGCAAAAGGATTGCACGTCAATATATTAGAAGAAAAAAGTTATAGTTATATAACGCAATCAGCCAGACCGGCTTATGCCAGGGGAAGGGAGAAAAGGCAAAATAAAAGGCTGAAACTTAGAAAACTACTGCGGCTAGAGAAACAAGACTTCAAACAGTGGGAATGGGCAGAGTCACGCTACACTCCCAACAAGTCTCCAAAAGCGGCAACGCCAGCTAAAGACCACAGGACGGCCCTCCGAGTGGATGGACTCCAGAACCACTGAGATAGAAGAGAGCGCAGAGTCGAAAACCCTAGCGTTCCGTTCCTTCCACAACTGCCAAGAAACCAACAACACCAGGGGGTCGAGCCAGCGTGGAGATGCTAAGTTAAGCAGGCCCTGGTGCTCGGCCACCAGCCCTGAAACCAGCTGCCACGGGAGAGAGAGGGTAGCCCAGCCAGAAGGCGAAAGCATCATTAAAGCACTATGCCATTTTTCCCCCAAAGAAATAAACAATAAAGAAATGCGTTATGGCTGTCGTGTACAGGTGTTGATCGATCGATCGGACATCGATCAGCTAGCAACTTTTCTTATTTAATTTAGTGGCAAAACATATATTTAGCATGCCGTTATATATTGGAGTACTAATGGTAGTGAATGGAAGTGTGGTTACGTGGCAGAAAAGTGTATGCATGAAGCATTTGTTTAATTAACGATCGAGAGCTAGCTGAAGCAGTGGTTGCCGGTTCTTCGCATTTAGCCTGCTCATCGATCGAGCTCCAAGCGTGCGTACGTCATTTATTTTTTATTTTGTTCAGTGCGCATACACGCTCTCATTTAAAATTATACTTACTTCATATTTTACAGACATGGTATAGTAGATTTTTGAAAAAAAAAGTCAAAAAGTAAATATAACAATTACTTCCTTCATTTTAAAATATAGCAACTTCTACTTTCAAAACTCATTTCAAAATATAGTGACGTCTTCACATATTTTTCATCTCTACCAATCATAATCTTCTGTCATGCAATTTCTCATTGTATTTTCTCATTTCCGCCAGTCACGACCACCATTCCTTATTTAATTTCACAATTAAAAACTAACATAAAAACTAGGGGTGTTTATATTTGGTACGGATGAATTAATATACATGCTTCCATATTTATAACTACTCCATCTGTTCATTTTACTTGTCACTAAAAACTATTCATGCATGAACTTTAGTCACTGCTCTTTCTGCAAAATACAAGTGATACGTGAGAACCGGACATACATATGAAAGACACATATGAAGATATTTTTCTAATTTCCTGATTTTTACCATGTTGTTAGACAAGATTGTTCAAGGTGTGTCAGGGAACGGAGAGAGTACGTGTAGGTTGTCTGGTTGTATCTGTAACATTGTTTTCCGTGCGAACATCTCCCGAAATGATACATGATGCATTTTTTTGAAAAAAAAATTTATATATAAAAGTTACTTTAAAATCATACTCATCCGTTTTATATTATAAGACTTTCTAGCATTTACCTAGATTCATTAACATCTATATGAATATGGGCAATGCTAGAAAGTCTTATAACCTGAAACAGATGTAGTATTAATATTTTTTTCAAGCTTAAAATAATTAATATTTAATTAATTACGCACTAATAACTTACCTCGTTGCCGTATTCTCAATCTTCTATATTCAGGCCGCGTTCTATACTCCTGTACTCTAACTCCAAATTTCAACTTTCATGTTTTTCGTTAACACGCTTCTCATACTGATAAAGGTGTGTTTTTTTAAAAAAATAGTTTCTTAAATAATCAAATAATTTTATTTTTCAACTTTACAATATTAATATCACTGAAAATATTTAAGGCTGTGTGGATAGGGCGTCGTGGGTGATCTGTCAGTCGGGGCGGTGCAGCGGCGGCGACTGTGACACGTTGCGATGCGCAGGGCAAAGCTTTGTCGCGTAGCGCGCCGCACGTGCACCTGCGTGCGACACGTGGGCCAATGGGAGCTGACGGCGGGGGCGCCACACATGGCCCCCATGTGCATGCTCTCAATACGACAACCGCGTCGGGCGCCGCATGCCCGGCCCCACCCCCTCTACTTTTCTATTAATAATTTATTATTTTTTACTAATACAAATCCTCCTCTAATTAATCGATTAATTAATTAATTAACTATTACTCCTGCTAAGTGCTAAGCCTTGCTATTGGTTACAGGTAGATGCATGCTTGTTGTTAGACACGCGGTTATGTTATACTCTTAATTAATACTCCCATCGTATTTTAATGTACAATGCCGTTGATCTTTTAATTAATATTTGATTGTTCATTTTTTTTGTTATAAATATAAAAAAATTATGTCATACTTAAAAAATATTAAATGATGAATCAAGTCACAATAAAATAAATGATAATTACATAAATATTTTTGAATAAGACGAATGTCAAACGTCGTTAGACAAAAATTTAACGGTGTCATACATTAAAATATGAAAGTAGTATATTAGTAATATACTGTTTGTATAGTATAATTAGTACGACTATTGCTAAACTTAGTGGTAGATGTTGTTAGTCCTAGATATGTATGTTAATTACTGTAGTTCCTAATCCTCTAAGCACGTACAGGCTCCAAAAACAAATCACAGTATTAAACTCAAGAGAGAATCCAGAGTTAGTTTGTGCGCCCCATGTTCGCCAGAGAGATGTACCTGTACGTGGCAGCTTGTGCAAGCTTTGTTTTTTTTTCTCTTTTTTTTTTTCATTTCTGCACCTCTAGCTAATATACTTTAATTTAATTATTTTCTTCGTTAACCTCTTTTTTGTGAAACCATTTCTTAGGGCCTCACGAAATAATTAATATGACAGATACCACTTATATCTTAATTCCTTGAGTCGATCGAATTATACTGTTATTAATTTTTTTTGTGTAAAGCTAAGGTCATAAAAATCAAGTTGTTTTTTTTTAGAATTAAATCAAGTTGTTCGAGTGTTGTATTTTTCACAACAATTAATGTTCCGATGTGATATGTCCGTTATTATTGGACAAGATGTAACTACTCTATCTAATAAGCGAACTATACAAATGAAAAGAACCAACTAATAGTGGTTACAAATATTTTTAAATCGATATTTAAAATAAATCCAATTTCCAGCTAAGAATTAAGGCCGACAACTGCGTGAACTGCCTTAAAAAAATCAACATACCTATTATATCACTATCGGTTCGAGTTAAACCTTATTAGAGAGAACACTCATTTCTAATGGATAGGAAAGATAACCATCGAGCTACTGCCTACAACTAAGACCGTGGGCGATCATCACAACTTACAAGATAGAATTAATATTTAAATACTTAGCCGACAAATTCTAAAATGTAAATTTAGAATTTGAATCCATATATATTGTTGGCGCAGGTAGTTCAATTTCGAACACCTTACCAAGAAGGGAGGAAAAAATAAAAATTAGATGGATATTATTGGTGGATCGAGAGGATATTAAAGGCCGTGGGGTTTTGTGCTGAACTACTGTTGAGCTCACATGCATAATTAGGTTTTGACGGGTAAAGCCGTTGCTAAGGCTGTGTTTAGATCTAGATTTTGGATCCAAACTTCAGTCCTTTTTCATTACATCAACCTGTCATATACATACAACTTTTCAGTCACATCATTTCTAATTTTAACCAAAATCTAAACTTTGCGCTGAATTATACACAGACTAAGTGGAGTAAAACTGCGGCAAATTGGACCATATGCAATGCATACCACACGGTCGCCTGCTATCCCGACGAACTCCGTTTTTCCTTCGCTAGCTGCTGCTAATTAATTAATTGGCTAGCGAGCTCTTCCTTACTAATCCGACCATTAGCTCTTAATTACTGAGTGCCATATATACTGCATATTGTTTAATTAATTGAGGAAATCTAGGAAATGTCATCTACAAGCACACCATTCCAAGAAATTAAATACCATCGATAAATCCAACTTGCTAGAAATGCTATCGTACAAGCGTCTTAATTTGTCTCAGAAATACCATCGCGGTTAGGTTTCCATTAGCATCTCTCTATTAAGTTCTGTAAAAGTCCATTTTATCCTTATGAATTGTTAAAAGTTGATTTAAAACTTTGCTCTTTCCGTTAGCTTGCTATTTACACTAATTTATCGTAAATTGGCTGAAATAGTAAAAGTTTTAATCATTTTCAACAATTCGTAGGAGTAAAATGATCTTTTTTAGCACTTAATGGATGGTTGGGATAAAGTCACTTGTACGATGGCATTTTTAGGAAGTTGTATTTGTCAACGGTGTTTTTTGATTGGAGCGCTTGTCAATAATATCTCTTGAATTTTCTCTAATTAATTCCATATGTGCTTTTCTTGATCCGTAATCTGGCCTATTCGATCGGGCGCGATCGATCGATTTCTCTCTAGGTATAGCACGAGCCTGGGGACCGTGGCCGTAATCTACCTTGGATCTTATTTTGTTTATGTACTCAATGTACGTATACTTTGTTTATCCATCTTGAAAAAGTGGCCAACTTAGATTATACTCCCTCCATCCCAAAATGTTTGACGCTGTTGACTTTTTAAAAAATGTTTGACCATTCGTCTTATTCAAAAAATTTAAGTAATTATCAATTCTTTTCCTATTATTTGATTTATTGTTAAATGTACTTTTATGTATACATATAGTTTTACACATTTCACAAAAGTTTTTGAATAAGACAAACGGTCAAACATGTTAAAAAAAGTCAACGGCGTCAAACATTTAGAGAAGGAGGGAGTACAAAGCACTTTGCTAGGGTTCCTCACTCTAAATGCTTATCTCGTATACTCCCTCAGTTATATAATATAGGCCGGTGTCTTAACTAGTTTTATTAATTATATCCTAAGTCAAAATTCTCTAATTTTTCATCAAGAGCATAGAGAAAAATAAAATGTACAGTATCAATAATACACTACCAAGACATATTTTTATATAGATTTAATTAGTAAAACTAATGTGATGTTATATATGCTAATGCATTTTTATATAATCTTGATCAAAGTTAAAAAAAAGTTTTGGTTTAGAACAAAATTAGAGTACTTAAAATTAATAAGGAACAATTGAGTAAGATTTATATATGCTGAATATTAATAATAAGAGACTGCGAAAAATGATATAACACCAAATATGTTATTTAGTAATTAACCGCACGTAATTGCAAAGAGAAATTCAAGTAATTGTGGAAAACGGATATATCGAGTACAAAACATATACTCCCCTATGTTAAAAAAGAATCATATATGCATGTACTCTATAGTCAGGAATTAATTCTTTTTTGAACAGAGAGGGAGTATATATACTTGTAGTGATGCATATATGCAGGGCCTGCAGTCCCCAAGGTTGCATTGCACCTGCCTTCCAGTAGGGTAGTGTGTTATGTACTGATTGACTTTGGTAGTAGGGGGTAGCTCTCCTCCTTTTTCTATTCAACCTAGATGGAGATCACATGAGGAAATTCAAAGATTATGCATGATCGACAAGAACAAGATGGGAACTAGAAAAGATCCCATAATTAAACATATGTGGCACATACACCTAATTGCAAAAGCAGACATGTAGGAGGCCAAAGAGTGCACTACATTGCCATGCCCCCATAATTTCCATGGGCCCCTGATGAACTACAAGCAAGTCCCAAGAACCCTAGCTTAGCTTTTGCTTAGAGGGAAGAGAAAAAAAAAAAGGAAGAAGAGAGATGGCTATGCATGATATAGTATATGACTAATTAAGAAACTAAAGGTGGTATCTTCATCACTTTATTACATAGGGCTCAAACCAAAAAGAGATGGATGGATAGATGGATGGATGGATGGATGTATGGAGAAATCCAAGGTACATGACCCCTCCAGATTTGTGTCCCCTATAGTGCTTGTCCTCTTCTCTCTCCCCATCTCTCAATGAACTTATTGGTGAAAACAAATTAAAATATAGTGTGTTAATTAATTAATTTAACCATGCATGGGCCGGCCCTCCTCTACCAACTAGATTACCTGTTTGCTTTTGTTAGTTTGATTTGTCCATTTACTAGGTCCAATATTTTAGTAAGTTGTTGCGTATAGCCCCCATCTCGAGCTATATGCTAGTCAGCCGTCCTACATATGTGGCTTGGTATGCTTGTGTTTTTCCTTGCATGGTGTACCGGTATAGGCTAGTACATCTTCTACCTCAACCTTAATTATAAAAGTTTCAAGTTTATACAATCCATTAAATTACAATTGTATATTAGCCGTTAGGCATGCCTCACATGTGTCGATCTTTAATTTTTGCCTGCTCATTGATTAATTGTGTGTATAGATCAATTTTGCATTTCAAACTCAAACAATTACTATTGCTGTTTGAGATGGTACATTATAACATGGACCCACATGTACATAAATGCATGCACATCCTTTATAAACCCTTAAATATTATCAAAGACATCAATAATGCACATATATATACTCAAATGTGCACGTATGTCCAGTTATGTGTAATATGTGAAACCCCGCATGTTGCTACGGGAGTTTAGTATGATAACAATAAGTAAAAATAATGTGTAAGATAGCTAGACGATATAATTAGTTTACATAAGTTGATGTGTTTTCCGATAATTTAAATGGTATGTAGAATGATAATTCAAATGTAAAAGTAAGGTAATGTGACTTTATGTGAGAAGAAAAGGAGTGAGATAATTTGGACCATAGATTAAAAATATTTAATATTTAGGATGAAATATGGTCAAACCTTTTAAATTCCAAGCATTAATATTAATGCTCAAATGCTTAGTAGTTTTAAAAGAAGAAATGATATACTACCTCTATTTTTTAATATATGACACCATCGACTTTTTAACAAACATTTGTCCATTCATCTTATTCAAATTCTTTTATGCAAATATAAAAAAAAATAAGTCATGCTTAAAGAATATTTGAAGATAAATCAAGTCACAATAAAATAAATAATAATTATATGTATTTTTTGAATAATACAAATGGTCAAATGTATCCCAAAAAGTCAACGGTGTCATATATTAAAAAACGGAGGTGGAGTACGTAGATTTTCCGTGAAAAATACTTCACAAATCTTTACTATTATAAAAATTAAAAATGTTTTTGCCGGTATTTTGGTACGTCATCCGTGTATGAGTCGGTTTTTAAGTTCATTTGCTTTTGAAAATACATATCCGTATTTGAGTCGGTTTTTAAGATCGTTCACTTTTTAATCTGTTTAAAAAAAACTCGCATTCTAACTTGAGACGATCGGACTCCTAACTACAGCTCATGATTTTTTAAAAATATATATATCCAAGTGAACTCTCATAGTTAATTTTATCTTAACTAAATCATATAATAATAATGAGATTAAAATAGACTTCACCCGTTACAACGCACGGGTATTTTTTTCTAGTACCATAAACTTATAAAATTAATTGCGGTAATCTTCAATCGAACTTTCAAAAATTATTCCTATTTAACATCATTATATGGACTGGAGGAGTACGTGTTGATCAAGCTCAGAAGGCAGCAGAGAAGATCCAAAGGTATCTATCTAGCTAATTGCTCTCGCCGGCCGGTAAGTTATTAATGGAAATTCGGAGCTTAGCCGCGTTGGACCCGAGTTAATTAGCTAGCTAAGAGTTAGTGTGTAGTGTATAGCATGATGTTATTAGTCGTTTGGGTTTAACGGCGCCGCTAATAGCATCTCTCTCTTCTAGAATTAGCAATGCTCGATCATCGTCTTCCAGCTCTAGCATCGTCGTCGTCTTCTTCTTCAGTAGGAGGAAGCATATACCAGCAGCTGCAGGCAGTTAAAGCTATAAGGTTCACCATGCCATACCTCAAAGGTAGTCACATGGTGGATGGTGCGACCTTTTCTCACGCAAAAATTTAAAGTTTTTTTTGTCTCCTCCGCCGCTCTCATCTCTCTCTCTCTCTCTCTCATCAAAGAAATGGAGGAAACAAACAAACAACATATAAATTCATGTACTCTCTGCTAGCTCAGCTAATGAACGATGTCAACCATCCACACACCAGCCGGCTACTTGTAATTAATAGTACACATGCTGGTTCTTGAAACGTGGTTGATAGTGCAGTGATAAGGGATATGTGGTTTTAACCTTGAGATCCGGCGTTCAATCTTTAACATGCTCACAATTGAACGTTTCTCTCTCTCCAAAATCTCAAATTTTTCATACACATGCAGTCCAGGACGGATCGATCTACAAAAGAAATAGTAAGGTGTGTTTAACAAACTAGACGAATCTTCAATCTCTTCTTTTATATATGTTCGGCAGAAAATGTTAGTGAAGCTTTCACAGTCCTAGCATCAGTAGTGACTAGTGAGGCCTCGAGGCCTCCTCACTCCGCTCCCACGGCAGACCTGTTATTGCATACTTTCTCTATCCAAAAATAAAACTAATTCTATCTTTTTTTTTGAACGACTCACACGAGACGATGCGAAATTCTATTGATAGAGCAGGAAAAAATTACAAGATTACAACCCTGGAGGGTCATAACCAGGAGAAAGAAAAAAATATACCACCACCCACACACCGGCAGCGCCAACACACACGACCAGGAGAAGGTTAGCACCAGACCGGCCGCCGCTAGACCAACAAAGGAACACAGACGAGATCGCCCTACAGCAAGGGGGTGCCAAAACGACGTCTTCAAAAAGAGAAGCGACGGAAGACCGCCGCTGCCGTCCATCAGGGCTCAAAGGAGCCAAGACTGGGCTTTCGCCCGGCAATCACCCTTGAGGGGTGAGACAGCACGACAACACCCTCAGGAGGGGGAATTCATCGTTGTCGGTCCGGCCAAGGCCGGGCAGGGTTTTCACCCGCCGCTCACCACCTACAAATCTACGGCTGATGCACTAATGCTCCACCACCACTCAAACTCTGCCGACATGTGGGGCCCCTGCACCGACGCCCCCGCCGGCCAGCCTTCGTGTGCCGAAGACTGCGCCACACCCACCGGCAGCTCCACCACGCACCGAGGTCGCCTCTTCCACCGCCGGCCACGCCTCTCGCGCCAATCCGGCCTCCTTCCATCGGCTGCGCCTCTCGTGCCAAGCCGGCCTCCATCTCCACCGCCCGCGCCTCTCGCGCCGAACCGGCCTCCGCTGCCATCGGCTACGCCACTCTGCGTCCAGCCGGTCTCCGACCCCTCCTCCAAACGATGCTGCGCCGGCCGATGCAGTCGTCTGCCACACCCTCGGCAAGCCGTCCGAGGCCGCCATGCCTCCTCCCACCACCGTCACGGTCACCACCTCACCGTCACCTCACACCCAACTCCTTCCCCGCCTGGATATACATGTGTCTAATTCTATCTAGCTATAAATTAACCTGGATATACTCCTTCCCCGTCACCTCACACCCAACTCCTTCCCCGCCTAGATATACACCCAACTTCTTCCTCACCTCCAAACTAATTCTATCTAGCTATAAATTAACCTGGATATGCATGTGTCTAGATACATAGCCAGAGTTTATTTTTTCTTTTTTTGGACGTAGGGTTTATATACGGACGCGAAGGTTTAATTTGGTTTGGTTTGGACGAGCTAGCACTGTAGACTGTACATGCACGGCCGGCGACTAGCTAGAGCTATTGCAGCTGCATTCATAATGTCGGCATGAACAAATACGTACACTACTGTCTATATAGTGTCCTCCTCTGTTTAATTTTGTTGCTTGTGTTCAATGAATTATGTCCATTGTTACTTACTCTCTCCATTCCATAAAAAACAAATCTAGCACCGGATATAACATATTCTAGTACGATGAATCTGGACAGATATATATTCAGATTCGTAGTACTAGGATGTGTCACATCCGGTACTAGATTGGTTTTTTATGGGATGGAGAGTACTTATTGGCTTGGCTAAACACGTAAGATCAGCCGATAGATAGATAATACTCCCTCCATCTTTAAATATTTGACGCTGTTGAACTTTTTTTACATGTTTGACCGTTCGTCTTATTCAAAAACTTTTGTGAAATATGTAAAACTATATGTATACATAAAAGTATATTTAAGAATGACTCAAATGATAGGAAAAGAATTAATAATTACTTAAAATTTTTGAATAAGACGAACGGTTAAACATATTTTAAAAAGTAAACGGCGTCAAATATTTAGAAATGAAGGGAATATATATATATACACACACATCCACAGGCGAGCTAGCTGATGAGGTGGCTATTTGCCAGATAATGTACATGTCCAGTTTTGTCCAAGGTCAACTCTATGCCTTTGTTGCATATGCCTGTCGATGACTGTGTGTGTACCTTGATCATGTCCTCTTTAATTTGTCTATATTTGCTTCATTTCCCACGTTATATAAACTTTCTGTCGATTATTCTTTGATCCTTTTCCCCGTCTTAATTTCTTCTCAGGACATATTTTTTTAACACAATCTCCTCGTAGTTATGTCAAATATATTTATAATCCAACGAAGTATATATACGTATAAGCAGTGATAGTTAATTGTGTATGAAAACTCGTTTTTGCTACGACTCCGGTGGATATTGCTTACACTGGGACTATCATTTATACATACGATGTATTGTCTTTGGAAGTCGATCTTTAGCATAACATGCATGGAGATAATTCACTAAAACGATAGCCGTTGTACCTTAGCTTGTACGCGTAAAGTATATAGATTATGCGATTAATCGGTGCATTTTTAAAGATTATGTGATAACTATGGTTTAGCTGGCTCTACATTATCTATGGTGTTAACTAATTATTAACCAAAACACACATATATTATATACGAATGGAGTATGTTACTAGATTTTTTTTTCCTGAAAAAATTAAGAAAAAACAAACATGCATGTCGAGACAACTTTCGCGATTGTGAGGACACGAGGCAGCAAGTCATTGTCCTGACATGCCTCTCTACGATCGATATAATTTAATTATCCTGCATTAATTAGCTAGTTTAATTCTGTGCTCTTTCATGACCCCTGAACGTTAAGTGTACCTGGACTTGTAACCCAGGTTGTTAATCATTTGGCTTCAGATACCTTTCGGGTTTGTTGGTTTTTTTAATTGGGAAATGGACAGTGTCGATCATATGTACGCACAATTAACATATTATGCTCCACATCGATCTCTACACAGATTTGTCTTAAACAAAAAAACAGATATGCCACATAAGAGTATTTAAAGTGTACACACCAGGGAACTGACACGCAGTTTTTCTCGTACTTGTGTGCTAGTCAATGTTCACACTACTTTATGCTTAACAAATTTAAATTTTAAATACTGGGAAAAATAAATAAATAGAACAGCCAACCTAGCTTTGAAAAGGGAAACATAAATATGCGCCATATATAGTAATACAACTCCACAACAACAATCAAAAGTAATTTCAATATCTTCCCCAAATAATTAACCTACTATATAAGTAGAGAGACAGTAATAAGTTGCCAAAATTATGAGGGTTAATGAAAGTATTTACTGTGCATGCATGCATGGAACCTGAATTACAGACAGAAGAATATTCCTTCCATGCTAAGATGAGCAACGACCCACATATAAGGCCATAATCTAATGTGGTGCAGTAATTAATACTATAATTAATAGTACGTGCACTGCACAGTCTGCACGGTAAAAATCAAAGTAGTACTCTTGCATAGGGTTTTGATAGTCAATAGAAAAATGAAAAAAAAATTAGTCAGTGTAAATTATTGGACCAGCTATATATCTTATGGCCACATTTTTTAAATAAAAACAATGAAATCATTTTAAAATTGTAAATTACAAATTTTAAAAGTGACCATGTAAATATTGTAAATATATATAATTACATTATATTTTTTCAAATACGCACTATATATATAAGAAGAGAATTAGGCTTTAAATTAATTGATTAACTACTCAGAAGTGACAGGTAAGATATATATAAACATATATACTTATTAAAATTAGCTATAAAATTAATCTAGTTATTTCTATCTTTTCATGTGCATATATACCAAAAATTAATGGGGTAATTGTAAAATCCATCCTAGAAGTCACTTGACTAACATTTTTTTTTCATTTTTCACTCCTACCCATATGTTCTTTTATTGCAAATGCCCACCCACACTTAATTTTGTTGCAAGACCACCTTAGTGTGCATATGCTTAACCGAATCTGCTCGTTAACACTGATGTAGAGCCAACACAGGCTAAACTAGGCAATTAAATCTTGTCAAAGTATTTGTGTTGGACTTATTCTTCACGTTTCATTGAAGTTTTTTTATGCACATAGCAAAACTGGTACAACAACATTTAAGCTCTTATCAGCAATTCTATTTATGCAATATCCAAAAAAAAGTGTCAAACTATACTCCTAGAAGTATTTAATTTTGGTAAAGATCATGTAGTTGCCTCACAGTTTATGATAACGTATCGATTTGGTTAAACACGTGCGCACTAGGGTGATTTTTTTGAACAAAACCAGGTAGGGAGTGGACATTTATAATAAAAATAACTTATGGGGTGGAAAATGTCAAACGTCAAGTGACTTTTGAGGTGGTTTTGTAATTTTTCCAGAATTAATTTTGTAAATATATGGAAAATTATGTGACATAATAATCCGTGCATGTTTCCTAACTCTCAGATAATAGAGGATCAACCGCATGCATACATACAGATGATAAGCCCTTAATCAAAATTAAAAATCCTTTTCCAGTCAAACCGACATGTACACTGTATAATACGAGAAACACTAGAGCACATACTATATACTGGCAGAAAATACCAAGAAAAAAACAGAGAAAAATACTGTGGAGACTTGAAAGAGAGAGAAGAGGAAGAATCATCAATTTCAGGTAGTCTGTAGAGGGGTAGCCCCATGAGACTTGTAAATAAGGAAAGAAGCAAAGACTTTGTCCACGCCATCCTCCAAGTCTCCAAACCTACACAAAGAGACACAAAAGTGGTTGGGACCCACCACCCCCATTGCATTTTTTTTTTCTCTCCTCTTCTCCTAACTTTTCTTTTTCCTTTTCCCCTTTTTTTTTATCTCTCTTCCCTTGGAAAGTAGTAGTAGTATCTTTGTATAGGAAATGTGTGCACAGATGGCAAGAGATGATAGGAGGAATGCACATTCCATATACTTTAATCCCCTGATTTTTCTCCTCCTCTCCCACAACCTCTTGCTACTAATCTTCTTCTTCTTCTTCTTCACAAAAACCTCCTCCTGTGATTAGTAAACAAAACAAACCAAGAGAGACCATCATCTGCTAGCTTAGAACTCCTATATATACATTTTCTCTGAATCTCTCTGCACCCAAAAGCCTCCTTCTTCTTCACTTGTCCTTGTTTCTCCCAAATCAAGAAGCACACACGTACGAGAGAGAGAGAGCAAGAAAAGGGGAGGAGGAAGAGATCATCAGATCGATCAGCGTGTGGCCAGGAGAAAGAGAAAGAGGAAGAGGAAGAGGAAGAGGAGAAGAGGAGATGGCAATGGAGCCGCTGCCACTCGGATTCGGAGACGGCCTGGACGCCACGCTGCTCTCCTCCCTCTGGGCCTTCCAGGATGATCTGCAGCCGCAAGAGGTAATTAATTGATTTGGCAAACATCGTCTTTGATCTCCAGCCGTCTTGTTTCTCTCCGGTGAACCCAAACGGAAGAAAGATTTCTGAGCACCGCATTTCTTGGCCGGCCATGGCCGCCGCCGCCCGGCCGGCCGGCGGCGAAATGCGTGTATGAGTTTGCTGTTCTTGGAGTCGTAGCGGATGGGGGCGAATCATCGATGTGTTGTCTTGTCCCTCTCATCCTTTCTCTCTCTCTCTCTCTCTCTCTCTCTCTGCGTGTTTGTCGTGGTCAAGACGGGTTAGGCAAGCTTGGGGACTCGCGACGCCATGGCTGACGTGCTGGAATTCTTCTCCTTTTCCATCACTAGTTTTGCTTCTTCTTCTTTCTTCTTTCTTCTTTCTTGTGGAAAATTCACTCCAAGAAGAAGACTCACTTCTTGTAACTTGTCTTTGGTTCGGTTCACAGAAGTACTAGTAGAATACAATTTCAGGTTTGGTTTGGTTCACTTTTTTTCTTTTTCAACAAAAGTTTGGCACTGTAGTGAGATGCTGTACAATGATGTTGTTTTTTTTTCTTTTCCTCCGGTCCCTATGAGGAGAGAGAAACAGAGAGAGAGAGAGAGAGAGTGATTTGTTTTTGTATATAATTATATTTTTTCCAAGCATGCATTGGACTGATTCCCCAAGTGAAGTGGTGGTTGCATGATGCAATCATTTGGAAGGGATCGAAATCATTTGCCCTCTGGATCATGCTCATGCATCCATCTCATCTCCTCCCTGCCCTTCCATTACCTTGTGTCTCCTCATCATCAACTCTACTATTAACTCCTAATCTCTCTGCTTAATCACTTCGTTAATCCTCTGGTGACTAATTGCAATTATCCATCCAAGAAAGTATAATTGATAGTACTAGTATATTTTGATGCAAAAAAATAAAAATAAATTGAGGTTGCTGACTGAATATATGGTGGTTAATGATTCAGAGCATGGAGGAGCTGAAGCAGAGCTTGATGGCGACAACGCTGGAGCTGGACGCGGCGAAGGAGGAGCTCAAGAAGAAGGAGCAGAGCATCGCCAAGCTCGCCGACCTCGTCCGCCATGTCGCCAAGGAGCGCGACGACGCGCGCGACCAGCTGCAGCGTCTCCTCGCCGCCGCGGCCGCCAAGCCGCCGCCGCTCGTCACCTCCAGCGTCACCGACTCCGACGGCGGCAGCCTCGTCTCCTCCCCCGCCGCCGACAACCCCTTCTTCGACCCCGTCACCTCCTCCGACAAGCGCTGCTGCGCCATCGCCAGCCCGCCTCCCGCCGCCAAGCAGCAGCACGCCGCCGCCGCGGGCGCCGACGCGGTGCTCGACATGCTCGCCATGAAGAAGCCGCTGCCGCAGAGGGGCAGGCTGCTCCAGTCCGTCATGGAGGCCGGGCCGCTCCTGCAGAACCTGCTCGTCGCCGGCCTTCTCCCGCGGTGGCGCAACCCGCCGCCGGTCGCGCTCGACACGCTCCCCGTCGGCGTCCGGGCCGGTGGCGCCGTCTACCCCGGCGCGTCACTCTCGCCCGGGATCACCTCCTCCGCGGCGGTGATCGGCTACGGCGGCGGCGCCAATGCCTGCGGGAAGAGGCCCATGGCGGCGGCGGCGGCGGCGGTGGCGGCCAGCTGCTCGCCGGCGGCGTTCAGCGCCAAGCGGCATCGGCTGCACTGACCGTCCGATCCGATGCTGTCGTGTGCACGGGATCGGACGGCTGTCGTGCGTCCAGCTTACGACCGGTTGGTTCGTTAGGTGGTGGTCGTGTGGCCCACCTGTCAGTGACAAGGGATTGCCATTGAGGGCCCACTTGTCAGTGACATGTGATTACCATTGAGGGCGAGCGAATATTTGCATGAACCAAAAACATTAGTAGATGCTAACTGCTTAGTGTTAAGAGTCGTCATGATAGAATTATTATAGAGTTGATCCTGCTTAATTATGATGTAAATAGGAAGTTAGTATCAAATTTTAATTAAACCTGTTCCTTGCTCTCTTTTTTTATTTTTTGTTTTGACGTTTCAACTTGTGAGTGAGTGATCGAGGGTGTTCATAGTGTGACATGGTAGTAATTCTTGCTTTGCAGTGAGATAAAGAGATTGTTAGGTTTATCGAGTTCATTCATGCCCTTGGCTTGGCTGGAATCGGAATTTTATTTATCCTTTTGGTAGAGAGCTTATTCATTCTTGATATGCTCTCTGCACATTGATGTATGCTAGTATCCATCTACTTTGGATGTTACAACTTGCAGAGTAATTTATGATACATCCTCAGCATGTCTAATGTAGCATGTTTTGATCAAATTAGCAACAATGGACGACAAATTTAAGGCAATCATGCAAAATTCAAAAGGAAAAAAAAATCTGGTGTTCTGACGAACATTAGCAAAAACTTCCATTGGAAATTACTGTTTGTTTAATCTTCAAGTTTCAGAGTTGCTACTCCCTCCGTTTCACAATGTAAGACTTTCTAACATTGCCTATGTACCCATAGATGTTAATGAATCTAGACATATATATGTGTTTAGATTCATTAACATCTAAATGAATGTGGGTAATGCTAGAAAGTCTTGCATTATGAAACGGAGGAAGTACTTATCAAGCATTAATATAGGGGATTGCACTTACTGAAACTTAGGCCATGTTCATCAGCAATGGGTAGTGACTGCCACAGAAGGTGCCAAATTTCAGTTGGAAAGGATTTCATAAACTAATTAACAGGTGTTCAAAAGAGAAGAGACAAATCTGTTATCCTTTGCCATTGTTCTTCCTGGAAACATGAGGCTTGTTCCCATGCATCTCTTTCATTTATGGAGCAGAACATGGGTGACCAACTGCTTTGAGCACCCAAATCCATTGCATATGTCCCAACATCATCTTTTTCAACACAAAGGAGCTCACTCCAAGAAAACTCTCCTTGACTAGGCCACTTCTTTTTCCAGTGTAAGATAATCCATAACTGCTCCTTTGTAATTAATTAATTAATCCTGGTAGATTAGCCTGTTAGGTCTCACATGAGCAGATAAGAGGGGATTTCTTACTTCCTACTCCTAATCACATGCAAGTAAAACAGTTCAGAGTACAATAAGGATTTTATCCCCAAAAAATAACTTGCAGACTAGAGATAGATATTCCTAAATGCACTGGATACAAACTGATAAACTGCATGGGTATTTTCATATTAAAGCATACAAAAATTACATGTGTTCCATTACATACAGAGTAAACCTTCTACCATTTTCATTAGAGGAAAACTTAATTTAGTCAGTGCATGATCTACAAACTAACCACATCACCATTCAAAGGTAGCTTTCGCCGAAAAATTATACAGTTTAATCAAATGATTGAGATATCCAATGTAATGTATACTACTACATAGTACTAGTGGCCTAGCAACATCAGCAGGCAACTGCTGTCCCTGGGAGTACAGAATTGAGTCAGGATGATAGAAGCTGCTGCTAATCCATTGATGCTGATGCCTAATACTTTCATCAATTCCTAGGTCCTTTGCATTAACTAGTTCACATGCATGATTGATACAGCCTAAACAGAGACTTTACCTGAATTGCAAACAAGATAGCACAGTTAAATGTAATTCAGGAGGCAAGTAACAATTGATGGGAGATGGTCCCCATAAGGCACTCCCAGAAAATTACCAATCCCAAACTGTCCAGTAGCATCAATCAATCAAGGCGGGCTAGCACATGATAAGAGATGATGAATTTTCAGCCGACACAAGCTTGGATCAAACCTGGGTAGAAACACACTGCTTTCGGCCTTTCATGTCATCATTTACTTGTTTCAGTGAGCAGGAACATCCTGTAATTCAATCATGCCAACTCCATTACGTGCTGTCCCTGTGAGTACAAACGGAGCATAATGCAGCATGTTATTTCTTGCATATTGACATCGATGTAAGGTAGTTTGTAACATAATTTTCTAGACCACATACTTTCATACTTTGAGATATTTTTTGGCCCATTATGCTAACTAGTCCCATAGGCATGCCTGGTACTACATCCTAAACAGCTTAACATAAACTCCAATAGCATTGCACAAATGGAAGCATATATCCGTGATGTGCTAGTAGTGAGAAGGTGAAACAAAACTGCTGAATAATTTGTTTATATAAGCAGAAGTATGAAATCAGCTAGATTAATCAATTTCCAGGAGCTGTCAAAGTGAACCTCACTTCATGTTAAATATTAGAAATTGATTCGACATCTTCCTGTTACACAGGAGCAAGGCATGTTTAAATTCCTATTGAAGGCCACGGCTAAATCATAAATCAAAATGTGCACCCGTCAATCTGCCATTTTTTTTGGCCTTTGTACCTTCTCTGAGGACCTTTAGGCGTCATAAATGGCACTCACAGAACCTAAGGAAGCAGGAAAGAGATTCTGCTTCATGTAAGTTGCTTTTACAGAAGTTTGCAAGTTTTATTACTCTAACGATAGCATATTCTGAATACTTCTTTTTGGCGGGGAGCATGTTCTGAATACTTGATGCACCTACAGCTGTGGGACTGCGGCCCAGTAAATTTCCTTCGGTTCTGTACTTCTGTAACCATATGAGGAAACGTGTGCAGCTTCTTCAGTATGACAAAAGCCAAAAGTCCCACAAAACATTGTTAGCATCTCATGACATGATGGCAGAACTACCACTTAATTTGTGTTTATTCATAAATTGATAAAGGAAATATCATTAAAGAAATGGAATATAACAGAAAGAAACAAAACAAACCACATGAAAATCCTAATACGAAGCGTTAAAACAAAACCAGGAAATTGATGCTATCCGCACTAGAGCATTTCTGCTAATCAGCAAATAAATGACTGAAGTTTTGAGTTTAGAACTGAACATCAAGAATCTACCCTGATGGACAGTTGAATTTGTGAGGCAAAATAAACTGTAGGCAACTTTTTGGTTTCAGTCCGTAACCTAACAAGGCACAGGAGAATCCAGTACTATAATACCAGCTTTAGAACATAGCATGTGAATACTTATACGAGTGATTTGTTTTCCAAGCCTAGCATTCTACAATGTAATTGTATTTTCTATTAATCTGAAAGTGCGTCCTGTTCCATAAGCCTCTACGGCAGCACTGTTACGTAGCAATCTCTATATTTTCGCATCTCTGTATATTACGTAGCACTAATAATCAGAACCAAGATAGTCCTAGTTATACCAACAGAATACATGCAAAATTGGTGAAACTGAATAATCATACCGAATGACGAAATTGCATAGCAAAGCTTCAGAAAAAGAAGATACATACCCATCGACGGAGAAGAAGAAGCATGAGCCGGCCTCCTCCACGCGTGGCCCTGCATCTTCCCCTCCATGAGCCGGCCGGTCTCCTCCGCCGCCGCGGATTCCCATCGAGCTCTCTACACAAAGTCCGGTGGGCGGTGGCGGTGGCGGTGGCGGCGCCGCCGTGGGTGGGATCGGCGAAATGGGAAGGGGAGAGGAGGAGGGAGACGAAGCCTTGGGTGGGCCGTGGGCTTTGTCCCCAACGCGGCCCACCAACCAGATCCCAGGGCCCACCTTGTCAGTGAGTCACGGAGACCGTTTCTCCCGCTTCGAATAGCCTCGCCTTTGGCGCCGCCGACGCGTAACCACCTCAACTAACTAACTCTCCCCTTCTCCTCCATCTCCGTCTCCGTCGCCGCCGCCGCCACCGCCGCCGCGATCTCCGGCCATCGAATGGAGGTGTTCCAGGTGGCGCACTTCGTGCGTCTGCGCTCCTCCGTCCGCAGCAGCAGGTACCTCGCCGCGGCCGACGACGGGACGAGCGTCTTCCTGTGCGGCCGCCGCGGGGTGCACAACGCGGTGTGGGCCGTCGAGCCGGTGATCGGCGTCATACCGGGAGCCAGCGCGGGGCCCTACGTCCGCCTCCGCGGCGCGTACGGCCGGTACCTCGTGGCGACCAACTACGGCGCCGGGAGGGGGCCATCCGACGGGGTCGTCGCCGAGCAGCGCGACCTCGGCGTCCGCCCAACGCCGCCGGGGTACCTGTGGCAGGCGTTCCGCCGGCGCGACTCCTTCGTCCTCCGCAACGGCGCCGGCCGGTACCTCCGCGCCAACGGCAGGTTCCGCAGGTGGCACAAGGACGTCTCCGTCGCCGGCGACAACGCCAGCACGATGATGCAGTGGAGGGTGGAGGTCGTGCCCCCCATGGCCTCTCGCCCTTCCCTCGTCGACCTACCGGCCCAGGTAAACCTCATGTGTAGAAACTATAATCTACTAACATGAGTGCTTAGTCTAAACATGATCACCCTAATGCGGAATTTTTAGGGTTACTGACCGTTGTTTAAAACCATTGATGCAATTCTCTTTCTTCCCTCTGCAATGTCGTCAACAGGAGTGGAAGTAGAGGACGAAGTCCCTCGAACAGCTCCGGTGATCATCGGCATAGGGGAAGTAGTCGTAGCAGTAAGAACGCCGGCTTGATCCCGAAGGGGTCACCGGCGATCACTTGTGGGGTAGCGGCGGCCTTCCGGTCGCCACCTATATTGTCCCGGAATTTTCACACGTTTCCCCTCCAGCACCTATGTTGATCGGGTTTAGGGTTTGGTTGTCGGGGAGATTGAGTCTTGGGTCAGCCTCCCTTTTATATTTAGCGCTGTAGGAAATCGGAGGTAACTAAAAAGGAAATAAATTGGGCACCACCGATCACGACGCGTAGTTAATCGGGAATTAAAACAAACTAGGAAGGTAGCCCGCGTGAATACGCGGGCATGCGTCGTACACTAAGTTTGAGACACTTGTAAGAGCGAAATATTAACCGAAGAACATCTATCACGATTTCTCCGTAAATTGTTTTAGTCGGCATTAATTGCTTTTATAATTTTTAACCTATTAGCTTTATATTATATCATATTTAAGTAATACTATCTATAAACAAATTATTTATAATCTTTTTCATCATTTAAAAAGAAGGTAGACTTATTTTTTTTTAGAAAACATGTCAACGAAAAGTAAGTGTAAAGTAAAAGTAAGGTATTTTTTAATTGCATATATATTATCATGGTTTATTCGAGGATGAATTGGGTGGGACGTGAACCTCCACTAAATGTATGGGTTTATATAGCCTAATATGATAGATGTAGTTTGACAACCAGTCCATCTTATGAACATTTCATGTAGAGTGGGTCAGAGGTTCCACGCCAGCTAACGTGAATACGATAACGACGAAATATAATTGCACAATAATACTTTTGAAATGTGATGTACCATGAATACACGCTTTTTTTTTCTTATATAAGATAGATCTAACGGTTAGAAATAATATTTCCACCGGTTTAAAAGTCATAGGAGTATTTCAGAAATGTAGCTTAAATATTATGGTTGTTTTAATATCCAACATTATTACGAAGTGAATGTAGCTCAATTGGTTAGGTTCTCTGTGGTGGAAATTTGCCCACTCGGGTGCAAGTCCTAGACTTGACAAATTCTTTCAATGGGAGGCGACGTACCCGTTGACAGTGAGGTGCGTGGCAACTTCATCAATGTCAAAATATGTCAGTCTAATCTCTCAGAAGTACTCATAGAGGTATATGCATGTGTGCATTAATAGAGGGTAAGTGTGTGCGCGTTGTGAGTTTTTGCGTTTGTACTTAGTTTCTAAAAATATCAAACATTATATATTGTTTCTCTTTTAATTTAAGAGATAAAACAATCGGGAGTGGATGATAGTATTTGTTCATGGGAGGGTGAGGAGGTGGTGAAGATTTTATTTTTCTATTTTTCTAAATGATTTAAGTGAAAGCCGATGATGGGGTGTTTCATTTTTTCTAAGAATTTCTATGGTTTTTCCTGTTTTCATAGGAGGTGACACATGGCGACTTAAGATTTTTTAAAAAATAATAGATCTAATAGTTAAAAATAATAGATACGTCAATGTAATTACTATTTATTACAACTTTACGACATATTATACGGTGATTTATGAGCGCTCTAGAGCGTGTTTAATTGACTTTTGTTACATACAATGAATGATTTAGTATAACATAATACATATGTACAATTAATTTTCCGTTGTTATTTAGTTGCCATGTTAACTTCTATGTAGTAAAATATAGTTAATGTGATCTTGATTGATTGATTTATTTATTTATTTATAAATAAAACTATAAATATTTATAAAAAACATACTTTTTTATACCCGGAAGGTATGAAATAAAAGTACAAAGCCATCGGCAAGTATATCTATGTACTATATACTAAAAGATCATTAAATACTGTCTAATAAAGTCATTTAAATGGTACCATAGAATATATTCTAGAGCACTTATGTAGAAGATCGATTGGCACTCTTGGATTGGATTGTTTCCTCTAACTGGCAGAACTGCATTTTTCGATCAATCACAAATAAAGATATAAAATTATAATTGTTGTGGTAGCTAGAGTCAAAAGCCGACCTTAACCAAATATGTCATTTTGGATATGTATTGGGAGTGAAAACATAAAGTAAACATCGATTGTGCCAATATAGAGCCCGAGGGGCATTGTATGTATGCACATACGTACACCATCGCCCAACATCCACCCCCTTCGCCTCATTCATGCCCTCTCCCAATGTACTGTCTCTCATGTTTTCATCCTATATTAGTCAGGAACCCTAATTTATTATAATCTTTTAAAATAAATAGCTATTTTTTATCGACTTATGTCTTTGGACCATTATTAACTATATTTGAACTTCTTAAATAAATATGTTATTTTTGGGTTATATTCTGACTATTTTCATATCATTTAAATAATTATTAGAAAATATGAAAAAAAACCAATGATATATACTTTACCTGTTGAAAATTTTTTTGTTGAATTTTCTTTACATATATGTATAATGTAGGATTTATTACTATTGAAATACCAACCAAACAGTTTCGAAAAATTCCAAAATGATTTGATAATGTTAATCTCACATAAATTAAAATTTAAATTGGATCTACTTAAAAAAACAACTAAATTACATGGTTTGCATTTTTACATAGTTCAAATTACCATTGTATATTTGTTAAGTAATATTTGATACCATAAAGTATATAGTTTGATGCGATTTTTTTTTGAAAAAATTGTTATGGAGTTAATTAATACATGTCGATGCCATTTGCCGCAATGTATTTTGTGCTAAAATATAGCGAACATAAGACATCAATGTAAAATCATAATAAAATAAATGGTAATTATGTATTTTTATTAGTAAGATGAATAATCAAACATATGCTCAAAAGTCAATAGCGAAAAAAGTAATATAAAAATATTTAGGGGTACCCTAGGTAAAAAAAATAAAAGTGGGTGAATGGGAATAGAAAAAAGAGTAAATTTCACAAAACTACACGTTTTATGGTCCAAGTTAACAGGATACCACGTCCTCATCCTAGGTGGAACGATGACGTCGTCTCACAGGTGAATCCATTCATTGATAGTTTAGTTTTGTTAAACTACACTACCAAAATATATGTACTTGAGTACCAAGTGTCAAAATGTGTATGGTTTTCTGTAATTTGGACCACAAAACGTGCAAGGAGAGGAGAGGAAGGGAGGTTTTAATCTAATCTAATGGTGCAAAATAATGGATCCACCAGTTTAAATGAAAATTGAGGGCTAGATGTTTCCCGTCTATTAAAAGGCAAATCGAAAGTTCACGTTTTTTTGTTTTATAGCACCGAAGGCGGTTTAGAAGCGTTTGTAGGAAGTTTAACGAACTTTTAGTATATAATAATAGATAGATTTAAGTAAATATATTTATATTTGTGAAGTTATATATTTTATTTTTATATTATAGAAATCATATTTTAAAGACCATTGATTTTTATATGGATGTATGTTTTTTCCAGCGAAGAATAGGAAAGCTTTATCGTTTTGCTTTCAGTCACGTGCATTTGTACGTACGGAAAGACAAGAAGTAGCGTTTACATCGTGTAGCGCTTGTATGTCAACATAAGAAAAATATTTTTTTAATAATAGATCTAATCTAATGGTATAAAATAACGGGTCCACTAATTTAAATGAAAATCAACGATAAGATTATATAGTGCCATGTGGCGACTTAGGAGTGTTTATAGGGGTACACGTGATGGCTTGAGAGCGTTTGTAGGAAGTTTAATGGACTTTTAGTATATAATAGATAGATAGATAGATAGATAGAAGATAGATAGATAGATTGGATCGCTGTGATCTCGCGCAGACAACGGGTGGAAAACGGTCTAGCATGATCTCCTCCCGGTTTTCCAAACCGAGAGATCAATTTTCCCAACATCATGTTCTTGCGTTTCTTGCATTGGTTCCTCCAATGATCGATCACATCCATGGTTTCTTTCTTGATTTCTTGAGCATTAATTGATGGGTTCTTGCACTGTGTCGCGATCCTGTTCTGTTCTGTCAGATATTGTGCTCTCTTCAATTGTTGTGTTCTTGTGATTAAACTTTCAGTGATTCTCCAGCCCTCAATCCATGAAACGTTCTTGCATTGGTTTCAATCCTCTTTCATGAGTTCTTGAATTCTTGAGCATTAGTTGCTGGGTTCTTACAGGGTGTAGCGATCATTCCAACCGAACTCCATTTCATGATCCTGTGCTATATTCAATCTATCAAACATTCTTGGATCGGTTCCAATCCCTAGCTAGATTCTTTCTCGAGTTCTTGAAAATTCTTGAGCGTTGTTAATTTCTGGTTTCTTGAAAAACTGTGTATCGATTGTTCCAAACTGAATTCCATTTCATGATCTTATACTGTTCTATCAGATATCTGTTGTCCCCAATGTGTACTCTGCTAGATTAATTCATTGTCACTGCATTGTGCGATCGATGAACAGCTGATGCACCGCACGAATCCGCCGGTGGAATCCGACCTGTCGCGGGTGATCCGGTACGTCCGAGCCGACAACGCCGGGAGGTACGGCGAGCAGGAGTGGGCGCCGGTGAGGGTGAACACCAACAACCTGACGCACCTGCGGCTGACGATGGCCGAGCGCTTGGGCCAGAACTGCGACGCCGGCCAGATCACGCTCTGCGTCCGCGCCGGCCGCTATGCCCACCTCTCCCCTCTGCTCGTCGACCTGCCCATGGGCAACAACCCCATCCACATCGTCGTGCTCAATCACGGGACACCAGGTGACTGACGAGCAGCTCACTGCCGTTTCTTTCTTTCCTCGCTGAATTTTCATTTCAGTAGCATAAGTTATACTCCCTCCGTCCCTAAATATTTGACGCCGTTGATTTTTTAAAACATGTTTGACCGTTCGTCTTATTCAAAAACTTTTATGAAATATGTAAAACTATATGTATACATAAAGTATATTTAACAATGAATCAAATGATAGGATGAGAATTAATAATTACTTAAATCTTTTAAATAAGAAGAATGGTCAGACATGTTTAAAAAAGTCAACGGCGTCAAATATTTAGGAACGGAGGGCGTATATTGTAGAATGCTCGAAGTTGCTGATTTCAGTAGTATTGTTCACTGATCACTGCTGTAATGATAGTTGGGTTGGTCAGTAGTAGAGTAGCTAGCTACAGGCATTTTGTTCTTTCTACCAGCTGCTTGCTGAATTTTGATCTTGCTTTCTTCAGCAGCGTTGTTCATTGTTGTGAGAGTATTATCATTGGTCACTGCATGATTATTCAGTTTAGGAGCATACCGTAGTCTGATCGACATTACTGATTTCAGTAGCAGTTTTCACTGATATAAAATGGGACCAATCTAGGAAGGACTAGATTGATTTTGAATTAAAAAGGGGGTGAGGCTCGAACCCGGACCGGCTAGCTCGCAGCTTGCGTTACTAGCCGGGAAGACCCGGGCCTTTCTCCAGTTTTCACTGTTGTGGGAGTACTACTTATTCAGTAGCATTGGTTACTGAATTTTCATTTTAGTAGAGTAGTTCACTTGTTTTAAGACTTGATTGTTCACTTGTTCTTATTACAAAATTGCTCACTAAGAGCAAGTTTAATAGTATAGCCAACTACTAGCTCTAATTCATCTATAGCCAATCTAATAGCTCATCTATACAATAGTTACATACTACACTATTAATATCTGGTCCCACCTGTCATATACACACTGCGTCTTGAAGTCCGTGCTACAGCTGGCTACAAATCTGTAGCCCGCTGCTTTTCTCTCTCCTTATTTATCTTCTTAAAATATATTTGTAGCTGGCTTATAGCCTGATATTGTACCTGCTCTAATTGTTGTTCTGCTCGATATCGACGAATTTCAGCGGAAAGTGCGTTGCGGTACCCCGATGTGGAAGCGTAGAGTAGCAGTAGACTTCAGCAAGGATGGACAGCTTGGACGTCCTACAAAAGTGACATCATTAAGATTTGTTTCATTCTTTTAGAAATAGTACCACTTGGATCATTGCTGAGGATCAGTTCAGTAAAGTATGAAAAAATGCACCTCTGGTGTATTCCCGAAAAGATGGTGCTAGTTTTGGTTGAAGAAAATCAACAGAGTAGTTTGCTAGTTTTACTGACAATATTCATAGAACAGGGAACAGTACAGGGCATTGACATAGAACTTTCTCTGAATATAATGATAGAATAGGTATAGTGTATTTTTGTGTCGCCTCCTTCAGGTTTAGCTTCAATCAATTGATATGTAACAATGATCTGATGCAATGCAGTTATTTAGCTCTAAATGTGTTGCTTTACATTTTGATATGGTTTCCTCCTTGAAGCAGTAGCATAGCATCTGCTCAAATGTGCCATTTTGGCAGATAAAGCCATGTGAATGTAGTGGATCTCTGTTTCTGAAGCATCATTCAGAATGACTACTACTCCTACTAAACTTACTAAACTTGAAGTTGGAGAGATTGGGAGGATGATTTAACGCTGAATTAACTGCTGATCCTGAATTCCTCCTTCCCGAAGCAGAGTGTTGAGAAGATAAAAAGGCTCTGGCTCTTCCAATTCCCACCACGGAATTACTGAGAAGAAGCCTACTAGGAGATTTCAGTTAACAATGCCATTAATTAAGCACTCCACTAATCGAATGGTCAGGTAAAAAGTGAGAGAACTATATATAGACGCAGCAAAGCAATCTCATTTTCTCAACATCTGAATACATACTGAATCCTGAATCAGCAAGAGAAAACCCACAAACGATGGGTTCGAGGAGCAAGATCAGCCTGAAGCTGCTGGTGGACAGCAAGTCGAAGAAGGTGCTGTTCGCGGAGGCCGGCAAGGAGTTCGTCGACTTCGTCTTCAGCCTCCTGACGCTGCCGGTCGGCGCCGTCGTGAAGCTCATCTCGGCGGGGACGATGCAGGGCAGCATCGGGCGGCTGTACCAGAGCGTCGAGCACATCAACGCCTCCTACCTCCTCCCCAACAAGGACCGCGCCGACCTGCTCCAGCCCAAGGTGCTCCACCCGGACGCCCGCGAGCTCCTGCTGCTGCAGCCGGAGAGCGGCGGCGCCGGGGGATCGCCGCTGGCCAGGTTTAAGCTGTACACCTGCGCGGGGCACTGCACCACGGCCGCCATGGAGGCCAAGGCGGCGTGCCCGCAGTGCAAGCAGGCGATGGACACCGAGGTGGCGCTCGTGCTGCCGTCCGCGTCGTCGCCGGCGCAGTCGTCGGCGGCGGCGTCGGGAGGCGACGGGGAGAGCAGCGGGTACGTGAAGGGGCTCGTGACGTACATGGTGACGGACGGGCTGGAGGTGACGCCCATGTCGGCCATCTCCAGCATCACTCTCATCAACAAGTTCAGCGTCGGCAAAGACGTCGAGCTTGCCGAGAAGTACGTCAGCATCGCCATGGACGAGGTATAGTGCAGCATTGTGCATCTGATGAATTATTCATTCATTCTTGTTCAATGTTCATCATCGGCTGAGCTTAGTTCCAAACTTTTTTTTTTAAACTTTCAACTTTTCCATCACATGGAAACTTTCCTACACACAAACTTCTAACTTTTTGATCACATCGATTCAATTTCAACCAAACTTTCAATTTTAACGTGAACTAAACACACCCATCGTCTTGGCTGTTCTTGTTCTTGACAGGGGCTGGGCATTCTGAAGGCGGCGCTGCGCTCTGACACGGTGCTCTCCGACGTCTTCCTCGCCAAGAAGAAGTGAAACAACCAGTGCTTTTTATCGATGCCGCATGGACGTTCTTCGATTTGCTTGCTGCCCATTTCGCCTTATTTTGCTCCATGTCTGCTTCAGAATTCAGTGTGTCTGCCTCGCATCAATGTTTAGTTGCTCTGTATTAGTACTGGACATGATCTATCTATCTACTAATATTATATTGGCTTTATTACCTAATCGCCCAAGTACTCCATTTTGCTGGCTGTGTTCAACTTTTCTGTATCACTTTTAAGATATCCATCTTCATGCTATCTTTTACCCTTTCCGTTTCATATTATAAATTATTTTATTATTTTTTTAGTGGTTTGATCAATAACAATGGAATTCCCTCCGTTTACATATTTAAGCATTCTTACGCATAAAATTTGTACACGAATGTAAAATATTTCTAAAGTATCCCCACCCAGGGTTCACTTTCTCGTTTTCGGCCTTTGTATTGAGCAGTGCTGATATGATGAAATTTCTGAAGCTTAGAACAAAATTTAGTAATTTGAACAAATTTTACCAAAATTCATGAAAAATTTTCAAAAAAAATTGAAAATTTTGGCTAAAATAATATCGTATCGGAGGCACCACGTACATGCTAGCACGGGCGATTTAGTGATAATGATGAGCGTCATACTCTTCTCAAAGATGCTGGTACATGTGAATGGTGTGTTAAGTAGTTTTTAGAAAAAAAAAAGATTACTGCAACTGAGATCCTGCGAGTGTTGTTCAAATTATACAATATTGTCGCAAAACTTGGTCATAGAAATTATTTTCATAATGCTTCTTAATAGCATTTTTCTATAAAATATATCAATATACTACTCTGTAAAAAAAACTAATCCTAAATATGAATTTAAAATATTTTTGAACGGAGGATATATCTTCGTAGGTAGAATTAAATATAATAAAATATAATAAGTTTTAGAGTTGAATACGGTTTTTAAGAAAGAAGGTAGAATTAAATAGGAATAAGTTGTGATTGGCAGGGTTTACATTACTTTTCGATCGGTTTAGAATTAAAGAAGGTAGAATTAAATAGGAATAATTTTCGATCGGTTTTCGATAAATTTTGACTGAATTTTGACCAAATCTACCGTTTAACCTTCGAAATTCCAATCGAAACTTAATTATGAGCTGTGTCAAAGCGTTGAAATTTCGCGGAATTCGACCGGTTTTTGTCGGAATTGTGAACCTTGGTGTTTGGTTAAGAAGCGAAGGTATTTGGGAAATATAAATATTGGATGGTTGTGATTGGTTGATAAGGAAAAATTGTTATTTATGGGGACAAATCAAAAGTGCTGTTATATTTTACTCCCTTAGTACTATAAAAGACTAACCTAGCAGTACTATGAATCTGGACATATCTCTATTATATCTAAATTCGTTGGAGTAGAACGGAGTGAGCACTATCTTATCTTATTGGCATGTGTAGAGTGGAGTAATCTGAACGCTTCCCTGTGTTTGTGGTTACTGCCTTACTGGTTAGTGGTTACAGACCGGCCGTACGCTTTGGTCGCACGCCTTCACCGGATAGAGAGAGAGAGGAGTCAGCGCACGCGCCGAGTCCCAGCGGAGGTAGCTGCCACGTGGGGCCCACGCGCCTCGACGCATTCACTCCGCCTCCGCCTCCGCCTCCGCCTCCGCCATCGATCGCCTCCTCTCCTCTCCCCTCGCCGCGCCGCGAAATCCGATTCGCCTGCTAGGCTAGGCTAGGCTAGGGCATGGCGGACGCGGCGTCGTCTTCGGCGTCGGCGTCGGCGGCGGTGGCGGGGACGCTGCCGGTGGCGGCGGCGGCGACGGGGAAGGACAAGGAGGACCGGCGCCGATTGGTGGGGAGGTGCGGCTTCGCGGTCGTCGGCATCATGAGCACCCTCCTCATCTACGGCCTTCTCCAGGTGCCCCTCTTCGACCTCCCCTTCACATTCCAATCGCTCACGCCCAATTTTGAACCCACCAATGGGGGTAACAGCTCGGGGGATTGTGGCGATCTGTCGTGGCTGTTCGTCGTTTCCTCGAAATCCGCGTCACAAATGGCTGATTTGCTCTCTGTCGCCTATAGACTGAGCCTCCATTTTGGTGGTGCGGGGTTCGATTCAATCTAGTCATGAAATGATTTTTTTCTTAACACAAAAATATGGTCGTCAAAAATCAAAATGACTGGGCGATGCATCTTGGTGCTCCCGTTACTTCGTTCTAGAACTGGACCCTTTTTTTTTTTTAGATAAAGAGAGTTTTATTGATCTTAAACAATTACATCGAGAAGATACAATTTCTCTAAGACCACTCTCGGCCTCTGCATAGCTAGGATGCACACAGCCTATCAATATTATAAAAGAAAAGGAAAAAGAGCGACACAACTGCTACAACCGTGCCGCAGCGACTTACAACCACAAGTAATCTTCATCTCTTATCTCCACCAAAACAACACTTAGACTATCAAATGGACTCCCTTTAAAACAACGCCTCCAATGAGGAAATGACGCACGCACGCGTCATCATTGTCATGTTCCAATCAACTAAGATCAGACCATAGGTTTTCACCTAGGGAAATTCTGTGAACTCCAGACAATGCCTTCAAGAAGGAAAGAACATCCATTGCCAAGTACAACCAACTAAGGTCAGACTTAGGGATTTAACCCCGGAGTTAAAGAATTAGTAACAAGTACCGCCTGAATGAAGCCCACTAGTATTGTTGCCCCCTCATTCCGAGACAGAACCTCCATACCCCAAACTTAACACAATCACAAAAGGCCACGAACATCATTACCTGCATCCTTCTATAGATACCCTTCGAAGATAATGTCGCGAGAAGCCAAAAAGGCACACACCCAAAATCCATAGGCTATAGCTAAATACCCTACGAAGATAATGTCGCGAGAAGCCAAAAAGGCACACGCCCAAAATCCATAGGGTAGATCTAAAGGATGAGATATAGATAAGCGATACCTTTAATCGAAGTGAAGCTGACGATGGTCTATGGTAGATCTGAACGCCACTGCCTTATGATGAAGAAAACATCATCGCGAGAAGTAGCCACTAAAATGATGAGAAGAAAGTTGGCATCCGCCCCCTTCAATTGTAGCCTGCCGTATTACCTTATCGGTCCCGAAATAGATCCCTCCACCACCATCCACAACGAACAGCTAGAGGGTCACACGAACGAAAGGATCTACGAATCAGGCAGCCGGGTTGTGACGACGAGTATACTCTTCACCTCGAAATCCCAGAACACCTTTAGCGATCTGGGAAGCAAGATGAAGAACCACAAAGAGAAGCGTTTGGGGAGACGAGGCTTGCCGTCGACGAGTCTTGGTGGAACAACGCGACGAGGTGAAGGTCGCCATGGAGTCTGAACCCCCACCGGCACCAAGTGCATGGTGAGGAGAGCTTGGCGATGTCCACCTCCGCACTTGATCCTGAGCACGACGTGCCCGTCGCCCCGTTCCTGATGCCGCCACCGACAAATTCTTCCAGAATCGCTGCTCAGCGCATGCCTGCACAATGCCCCACCGCCGCCTTCACTGCGCCCCGCACGGCAGCGCGCTCGGGCGGCGGCGAGACGGCTTCACTCGGCCGGATCGCCAATCCTCGCGCTAATCACGGATCGATCCGCTAATCACGGATCGGTGCCGCAGTTGCGTGTGTTCTAGAACTGGACCCTGCTTGCTACTAAATCGACTGTGCGGCACCAAATCTTCCGTTTGTCAGCGCGTCATACGTCGGCTGGATATTTGGTGTGTTCACAAGTTGATCTGTGCAGTGGATTGATTGTCTTGTCTCGTCTTGCAAATAAGCTCAACTAAGTTGAGACGCACTGAGTCCCCTTCTTCGACTGCTTCCTTGTTTGTTTTAATGTTTTGTAGATATTGATCAACTCACTGGTACTGAGATTGGTAATTGTTCTTTTGGGTCAACTTACTAGCAAAATTCTGCTCGATTATACTAAATTGTTCATGAATTAAACACAAATCACCATTTTCCGTCCTGAATCTATGGTTGGAAAGTTATCAATGTTTGGATGCTGCACAAGGCTCAAAGTTCAATGTAAACAGGACCAAAAAAAAGGATTTCTGAACATTCGTCCTTTCATTCCTTAAACCCCTGCTAGTTTCTTCCATATCCAACAAAGACAATACATCTTTCCTATCCAAAAGAGCTAGACTCTTTTTTCCTTTCAAATAAGCACTTACCGACAGTCTTTTTTTTAAACGGTGTATTCATAAACATGTCTTCTTGGAAAAGACACCTACGACTGTGTACATGGACATGATCACTTATTAATTAACATTTTGATGTAATGTTATGCAGGAAAAAATCATGAGAGTTCCATATGGAGCAGAAAAGGAGTTCTTCAGATACTCGCTTTTTCTTGTTTTCTGTAACCGTATCACCACGTCTACGGTGTCTGCGCTGGTGCTAACGGTACAGATCTCTCTGTGAGATTACCTCCAACAGAATATGCTAAACCCCTAAATCCTGTATGTACATTCATGCAGGCAAGTAAGAAATCCCTGGACCCTGTGGCTCCACTTCAGAAGTACTGTGTGGTCTCTGTATCAAACATACTGACTACAACTTGCCAATATGAGGTTATATTCAATCCCATTTATTCATGTCTAGTGTCATTGGTATTGATTCATGTTATTAATTTACCAAATATAATTTGATTGTTTCAGGCACTCAAGTATGTGAGCTTCCCTGTCCAAACACTTGCCAAATGTGCAAAGATGATACCTGTGATGGTAATTTTTACTATACTCTACTAGTGCTTTAACCTGCTTTTGCATAAATCTCTAGTGTTCGTCAGTTCACTAATGATGGACATCAAAGCAACCATACTACAAAGCTTAGAAGTTTCATCAAAAAATTTGTTACATATTCTAATTTAAGAAATTTCATAATGCTTATGTCCTAACAGAAAAATGAATAAAGTAATGCCAATGGCCATCTACATATACACATATGCACTATGCAATTATTTTTAAGAATGTCACAGGTGTCCCATACTTATTAACATAGATCGACGGATAGAAAATCCGGGTAGAGCACATCAGCATTTCAGCAACCGCTCTTTTTACGTAGTAGAAATCTTATGTATATATGTGTGTATTATAGATGTGAATCGTTTTTTGTCTTCTCTACTTTACACGTTCCATGTTCGAGTTCTATTTCCCTGACAATTAAGATGGTCCCTTTTCTTATATCTATTACCTTGTTTTTAATTTTGATAGATTTGGGGCACAATTATAATGAGGAAGAAGTACGGTGGAAAAGATTACTTCTTTGCAGTTGTCGTGACTGTTGGTTGCTCGTTGTTCATTCTATACCCAGTAATTCCCATATCCATCTCTGTTCATTTACTGCTGAATATCACATTATTTCGTGCTAGATAAATGTACACGGATAGAAAATGTGTTGGAAAACATAAGAAATTTCAATTGCCACCATTTCCAAACGCATTACAAAATTATAATAGGAATAGAGCATGCGCTAGAATTCAATTGGTGGCAGTATGGAGGTGAGAGTTTTATCATCCGAAGAACTAATCTTAATAATTGAAAATTTTGTACCTTGCTTAGATTTTGGTATTTCTTCTGAAGTGATTTTTTTTCCTGTGTTGTCTTCATGGATACAGGCATCAATGGATGCCAGTCCATTCAACAGAGGCAGAGAAAACACTATTTGGGGCGTTTCACTCATGCTTGGTTATCTTGGGTAATCCTTCTTATCTTAAACTCAGCGAGGCAAATCATAGCATTCTATAACAGTTTACATTTATGAAATCTTATGATTACTCAGCTCTATTTGGCATGCAAATCTGCTTTTGCTTGCACTCATCAATCATATAACACACTGTTACATTCAAAATACAATTAAATAATTTTGCCATGTTAGAACTATTTTCTTTTGTTATATATATACACCAATACATGTTTGCTGGCACATAAAAAATCTGGGCTAGGAAATATAAAATCTTTCCACTGTATGATTCAATATCGTTCGTGGAATACAAAAGTATAAGCAGTTCAATCCCCTAAAATGAGTTTACTACAGTGGTATTGGAGTATTAGTACAGTTACATTATTGTCAGTTAAAATTCACTGTTGTGTTTTCTTTCCCTTTTTACTTTCTCTTGATCAGCTCTGACCCTCAGACTTCTATCTAATTGGATCAAATTTCCTTGTTGATTTTAGATTTGATGGTTTCACAAGCACCTTCCAAGATAAACTCTTTAAAGGGTATGACATGGAAATACACAATCAAATATTCTACACGACAATGTGCTCCTGTGTTCTTAGTTTGAGCGGTAACTGCTTGCCCTTATGGTTGCTGTATTTTCTTTTATTATGTGCTGCAGAAATTTGGCCTGCAATTCTTTGCTTTCATGATTCTATCAATGTTTTCCCTGTACATCTGCACTGTACAGCGCAATACTCCCTCCGTACTTGTAAAGGAAGTCGTTTAGGACAATGTTTAAGTCAAACCTTGGGAATATAAATCATGAATAACTCTTAAGTTGTTGAGTTTGAAAATGTAAAAAATATATGAATAGATTTGTCTTGAAAAATACTTTCATAAAAGTATACATATATCACTTTTCAATAAATACTTTTATAGAAACAGGAAGTCAAAGTTGTGTTTTGGAGACCATGTCGCTGTTCAAAACGACTTCCTTTACGAGTACGGAGGGAGTACATTATTAACAACTGCTACGGTCATGATTTTATATCTCTGTTGCTGTAATTCTATTACAGGACTTATTCTCCAGAATCAGATGATTCCAGCTGTGGACTTTATGTTTCGTCATCCAGATTGCTTCTACGACGTCATAATCCTATCCAGTGTAAGACTAACCTTTTGATATTTTAACGTGCAATTTTGTTGCTTGTTCCTTGTTTCCATGTCACCACCTCTCCACATAAGCTGTAAATGGAGATGAAATTTAATACTAACTAGTACGTCTGGTGGGACATTAAATTAGGACAAAAAATAATCTTCTGAACTGTCTCAAATTTTAAATATTTGGCACTTAACCCACAAATTGAAGCTAGATTGTGACTGTTTGCATAATTAGTACGATATATTGTTTTACTGTGTTTCAAATTCCAGGTTGCAACAGCTAGTCAGTTCTTCATATCGTACACCATACGAACATTTGGGGCTCTCACATTTGCTACGATAATGACGACTAGACAGGTGAATGCTGTTTTTATCATCCTTAAATGTGTATAGATGTGTTATTTAACCTTTCCATAACAGTTATTTTCCATGTATTGTTGTAGCTGGTGAGTATATTATTGTCCTGTGTGTGGTTTGTACATCCTCTTAGCTGGATGCAGTGGGTTGGCGCCGTAAGTCATCTGTCTTAGCCTTCGTAAATCATTCCATGATATTACACATTGTTCGTTTCAGTTATGATTAACATGTTTTCGGTAACAGGCCATTGTATTCGGAGCCCTGTACACAAAAAGCTTCTTGAGAAGTAAACCGCAGAAGCCAGCCGCTGCAAACCCGTCGAATTCTGCTAACAACAGCTGACCAAACGACATAAGAAGAGATCCACCCCATTTGTTGCCTTGCTGCACCGGACCAAACACCAAAGTCTTGGTGTGAGATATGAATGAAGACATCCTGATGAGTTAACTGGACGACAGGTTGTAGGGTTGTGTTAACATGGAGCTCAGAAGGCTCAAGGGTTATTAGGCTATTAGCTTAGGAGGATCCAGTGGCAAATAGTTGAGGAAGCCCAGCCTGCTGGTAGTGAAATGACTTGGCTGCCGTTTTTGAGGCTTTATCCAGGCCGTTCTCTGCACTGCAGGTGCTTGATATATAAAATGTAAAATTATCTTTGCAGTCATTAGATTACAAGTACTAATATAGTGCTGGACGCCGTCTTGTTTGTTGGCCGTGGCTTCTGCCGCTCGGGTCACGCGCAGCCATATTTCTTTCCGGCCCAACTGTAAACAGGCGTCACGCGAGAGAATTTGGCCCATTTACAGGCAGGAACGGTACTGTGGACCACTTGCGGGGGGGCCTTTTATATTGGGCCGGAACGTGAAGCCCATGAAAGTGATTTTCTACAGTAAAATGGACGTCAGCACTTCAACCAAATTTCCCTTTATCGTGCAATGATTTTTGACTAATAAACATGGGAGATCATCGAGTACTAAATCACAATCAGAGAAGGTACACCCAACAACCAAGTGTTAGCTTAAAAGTTAAGACCAATGGAGGGACTTATAAGACAAGAGGATTACACATCTGATCTGTTTCTTTTTCGAGATGTACAAGAAATTTTTAGGGTGAAAACGACACCGTTGCCTCCCAGTTTCTGAGCTTACATTACAGGGGAGCGGAGAATATACACCCAAATTGTGCCAAAACCTGATCCATGTGTGTTTTAACTCACAGATACAACGTTCTGGCAGCCTCCTGCCCATTTTCTGACCATAAGCAAATCATATGAGGTAGGCACAATTGCCAATCCATCATCAGTTCTACTAAATGGAATCTGTGGTCTATATGTTCAAGGGGAATAGTTGTAACGGCTTATACCTCGCTGAAAATCACCACCGCATGGAGCGATTCTGGAGGAGATGCCTTCATTCAATCATACTTCACGGCTGACTTTGTTAAGCTACTACAATATGCTGATACCTACAGCCTGAGCCTACCATTAACGAGCATTCAGCACTTCCAAAAGATTCTCCGTTTCATGCTCTTTGAAAACCTGCATTATTCCGATCCAATTAGTGTCCAGTTATAAATTTTCAGGCAGAACAAAATGTTGCATGGCATGAAGAAGTATTGCACTTAGGTGTGGAATTTGTAACATTTCTTTATAACATAAATCCACAGATGCTGATTGGTATTCGTGACATTTGTAAGGACAGGAGAAACCACCAGCCAAGTAGAAGTAAGAGAAGGTAATTCTAGGCAAGGTTCAGTGGTTCACACAATTCATGCCAAATTTATGAGGATTTATAGTGAATGCCAGAAGTGCACAGAATTGTGGTGTGGCCCAATAAATGAAACATCAACCTAAGTTCCATACTTCCATGTGCTACTACAGTAAACCGATATGAAAAATAATCAAGAGAAGTATTAGTCTTTTTTTTTCTACAGTAAGTTTACGGACCATGCCAGTTCATACATAATATTATTTCACAAGAAGATGGAATGGAATGTGAAGCCTCATAGAAAACAGAAATTATAGATTCCATTTGTAAGATGATATGGAAGGATTCACCATGTGCTTCTCGCTAGAAGAGTCAACCAATGCGTGGTTATGCCTGCTAGGTTCATATGCGCATCAGTTTTGTAGTATACGCATGGCTATGCCTGTTAGGTTCATATGGGCATATACTACAAAACTAGAGGTATATGGTCATGAATCATGACATAATATAATCCAGAGGATAAAATATCTGATAAAGTTGTCTGGCACTACCGCACTAGGCACTCTACATACCGGCGAAAAAAAAAGTCAAGCTTTCATGTTTCCATTTTCCCTTCCTAAGATGGTCCAATAATCTAGGAGAAGATTGTGAAGTCATGGTCCATAAATGAAAGAAAAAAAGTCCATGTCCAGTAACTAATTATCGGACTTAAACATATTTGGAGTCTATGCAAATTGAAAATGTTCTGAATATATAATTCTCAATGAGCCACAAAATGGTTCACCTATTTGCAATATTTCTACACAGTAATAGCATAACATATGATTCTGTATTTCTGTATTCCACTAAAATATTTGGTCCATAACTGCAACGCGCAAAAGGCAAAGAGTTCAAGGCAGACTAGTGTGCGCAGTGAGCTCAAAGCAATGATAAATAATGGGTGGCTGCTAGCAAAGTTTCGGCAGTGGTGGAAAACTATCTGAGATGGTAGTAAAGCTAGAATTTAGTATCCTCGGTATATAAAATTCAACTAGCTTCGTAAAGTTAGAATTTAGTATTCTCTAACCTCTTACAGAGCATAAAATTCAACTAGCACTGAACCTTTAAAAGCAAAGTAGAGTAAACAAAATAGATATTGTATAGTATAAGTGTAGGCACCTTAACAGGAAGAGTATTGCCGAGCTCCTTTAGATGAAAAAAATCACCAACAACTTGCTGCCAATCAACAGTGTCAACACATTTGCTGCTCTCATATTCACCTCCTACCCAAATGTGTACCGTTTTAACTGCTTCACTTCTGCTGTCTTCAGGAGTAACAAAAATCAAAACTGATTTTGGGTCAAGATCCTTGCGAGTGAAAGTAGTTAGCTTTTCCTTGCTGGGCCAACGGTAGACTAATAGTTGTAAATTACCGCAAGCCTCTGAGATACTGTCAGTACGCTCAGTTATTCCAGTTTTAGTGTGCACTGTTGAAGTATTGCCAGTGCATTTCTCTGGGCAACACACACCAGTAAGCTGTTTTACACTATTATTATTACTCTTATCTGTGACTTCCTCTTCTCTGCGAAGGCTGGTCGGTACCCTTGGTGGTAATACTAGATCCTTTTGGAATGATGGTAACTTCAGAGATGAAAACCCTCCTCTTCTTTCTGCTATAGAAGAGGTCTTGGAGGGAGAGCGTATTGACCCCAGGCCAGATTTTGAAGGTTCCTCGTTAGATGATTGGTGAAGGGGGGACCTAGATGATGGCACCAAAGTGTGGGAAAAATTAGATGAAGCGGGCGAAAGACCAAGTGATGTTGGCGAGCTAGTTGAAGGTGACAGTGAGGGTGAGTCTGAACTATACTTTGAACTGATGCTTGAATCTGATGACAAAGAGCTCGGAGATAGGAAAGGTGGTGATGTTGATGCCTCTGCAGCCAGGTGTTGTACTCGGTCCACCCGCGGATCCAAGTCCCTGATTAAAGCAGAATCTGAATAGACTCGAGCTAACGACCTAGAGATGAACTTGCGCCTTAGTGAACTCCAGGTACTTTCTCTTGCTGGAAGATGGGTCTCATCACCAGCACCTGAAGAAGAGAATGCTGGCACAACACCCCCAGTGATTGCTTTGTATACAAGCTCAAAATCAGCATCATAAGATTCCACCCTACGGTTCCCCGGGCCAGTCTTGGATGCTGAATCAATCTGATCCTTGCTAATCTTTGTATTGCTGTCTGAATTAACAGGTGCACTTGAAAAGGCGTCCCAAAATTCTGGTACCTCACTTCCTTCCCTGACAACTTTGATATGCCCCTGCACCTTCTCATACCTCACCACCTGGAACGCCGCTGCTCTTGCATCCTTCTCCATTACTTGATCACACTTCATTCCAACCCAAACATAGATCGATGAGAGCACATGAACGATGAATGCACCCCTAGAGTCCAGGGCAGCAGGTGAGGGTTCGTTCAGCATTTTGGGTACTAAATGCAGCGGCGCATAAGGTGAGTGAGGTGCCATCCGGTACATCCGCAGAACCGAGTTTGGAGATAGCGGAATCGCATGAACCCGCTTCTGGCACTGGAGTAGCTGGCAAGCGAACCCCATATTTGGATTTGCGATCCCCCGGGCAGCTTTCACAAGCTGGAACGCATCGTCAAAGCTCTGCCCTTCCCTCCACATCAAGTACGCTATCACCAGCGATGTAGACCTTGATACCCCCTGGCAACAATGTACGAAGACACGCCCACCCTGCTCCCTGACGTCCTCAAAGTAATCAAACACATCATACAAGATGCTGGTGATGTCCTCCGTCGGGCTGTCCTGAAGCCAAAGCGTCCGGTAGACGAGGTCCGACTTGAAGTACTCAGGACAAACGAAGCCGACACAATTGAGCACGTGGGTGATCCCGTTCTTGCGCAGGATGTCGCGGTTCTTGGCAACGGCGTCGCCTCCAAGGTAGACGTGGTCAGCAACCTTGGAGCACTCCTTGTCGAAGAAGGCGATCTGGTCTTTGCGACCCTGCGACCGGAGGGATGAGAGGTCCAAGCGGAGGCCCTCCCCGGGCTTGGCCGAGCCGGCGCCTTCCGCCTTGGAGGCGCCGGGGGTGGTCGGGTTGGGCCACTCGCCCACGTCGTCGGAGCCCGCCCGCGGCCACTCGTCGAGGCTCCGGCGGGTGATGTTGAGCGGCTGCAGCGGCGGGAGGCAGGACCGCCCCTTCCCGCCGCGCGGGGTCAGAGGCGGCGGCGGCGGGATGCGGCGCGCCTGCCCTGCCCCCGCGCCGCCGCCGCCGCCCGCCCCCGCAGGCGTCGCCGCATCGGGCGGCGTGTCCCGGGAGGCGGACCACGACGCGGAGCGCCAGAACTTCTTCCCCGCGCCGCCGCCGACACCCCCTCCGCCGTCGTCGGGCGTGGCCATGGCCACCCGAATCGGACCACCGGCGACGCAAACCTACACGAAATCGCACCAAACCCGCATGGTGATTCTCACGCCATTCCACACCCCCCAAAAAAATTCCAAAAAAAATCAGAAAAAAAAACAAAAGTAGAAGAACCCCCAACCTGATCCGAGTGAGTCGAATCCCACGCTCAAATCCGGCGGCGTCGGATCCACCCGCGGCGAATCGCGGCGCTTGGGGACGAGCAGATCGGGAGATCGAGGCGAGCAGCGAGGTCGCGGGTGAGAGGAGAAGAGAGGAGAGGAGAGGAGGGGAAGTGGGTGAGGGTTTTGAGGGCGGGAGAGGCCGTCCGATCCGCGCCGAGATTCGTGCGTGCGGCTGCGCGGTGGGGCCCGCGGTTTGACGCGGGGGTCTTGGTCTTACATGGAGCGCTAAGCCTAAGCGCTAGGGGAACGGAACGGAAAAACATAAAACGGCCACTCTCTCTTTCTCCTTGGCTTGGCTATAATGTTAGGTACACCTGCTCTTTGGACACTGACACTCAGGAACTGGACATGTGTTGGATGAAAGGCGGTTGCTAACTTTGCAATGATTTAAGATAAGTACGCGTGGGCCTGTTTTGGTACAACTCCAGCTCCAGCTCTCAGCCAAACAGTTTTAACTCCACCAAAAATAAGAGCAGAGCTAGGTGGAGCTCTCTTACAAAATGAATTAGAGAGACGGAGCTGAGTTTAGACAGCTCCACAGCTCCACTCCATGCTCAACTCCTAGAGCTAAATTTAAGAATTAGAGCTCTACCAATCAGGCCCGTAAATATATCATAGATTTGTGGATTTAATAGAAGCATATAGAGCAGTTTTCTAAATTGAATATTAATTCATGCATACGAAATGTGATTGTATGTAATCTTAGGAAGAACACATGGTGGTGATGTTGATAGTCATGGAGGTGTTGGTGGTGGTAGGGGGATGGTATGCGTATATAGTGAACAGTCTATACGTACTAGAATTATCTTACTAAACTCTTAATAACATTGATGTTTCACGCTACGAGTGATTCTAGATTTGATTGGTTGATACGATCATTTGTAAGAGTTTTGTAAAATAATTTTATTATATGTAGCTGTGCTAATCGAATAGGTGTTTAATCCCAAGTTTATAGGAAAGGGTGGTTTTCTATACACACCAAAAATGTTATCCAATTAAACTTCTATTCCCAAAGCATAATATTACTATTACATTCGTTAGATTCATTGTGATAAAATATGTGCTCGTATTTACGGTTAATTATTATCACAATATAGTGAGGTAACCATTATAGCTTTATTAATTTCAAGATATACTGACCAGGCCGGTCCTCGAAAGTGTTTATAGGAGTAAAGTGTGCATGTATACATTTACATAGACAGGCGTGCGCGCTTGTGCATGAGTGGTGTTTCTTAAAAAAATAGTTTTACATAGTACAACATAATGAAAGAGTCCATTTGTGCTCGTTGCATTACAACCACGGGGTACCCTTTGTTTTTGTACATATAACAATACCAGTCCATTGGTCAAGGCCCACAGTCTAAGTTGAGTGCAACATTGTTTCAACTATATCATATAGTAATGTTAATCTCGGTGTCACACAGGATCCCTTGCTTCCTGTGTAAGGAGCTACAGTTGTAGATCGAGTAAACACAGGTTTACATGATTCTGTGAAAGAGCACAAGCACACACTTTGTAGCAGGAAATTACTACAAATACTCCCAGGGACAAAAAGATCTCAACTTGCACAACATGTACTACAGATCGACTACTAGTCTCCTACATGGTACCCACATAGTCCATAGGTATTCTACGGATCATCCAGCAGTCACATCAGTGATTCACATAGGAAGAAAAATATATGTACCGCAATAGTGCAATGAAGAACATCAATACAAAAGGCCATTCTCCAGTCTGCCTCAAGAGTCACAGTCACTGGTCTCAGTCCAAAGGGCCAATCTTTTTCTCTTCCTTTTAACGAAAAAGTTTCACACAGCTGCTTATTATAGGTGGTATTCCTTTCTTCACATTCACTGCCCACCTTACGAAAAAACTGAGCTCTGGATAGAGAGAAAAAAACAGCAGCTGTAGATATGTATGGCCAAGGATGGTGACATTGGAGGACAGTGACCTGTAACAAATGACCAAAACTTGTTCTCATCTCTCATCTAGATCACCAAGCAGCAACAGGTGGTCGTAACTTACCCGCCCCCATAAATGAAATCTTGGACCAGCAAGTGGAGCATAAGTATCAGGTCAAAGCCAAACTCAGGAAAGGATGATGACTGAGAGTGATGGGGGGTCCCAAAATCCAAATCGGGTCGAGTAAGCAATGGCAATTGAAATATCCTTATCGAGATCGCTTCTCTTTTACCAGTTCAAAGGAGCTTTGCCAATTGGCCAGTTGCAAATCTTGAACCCGATACATGTAGGAGGAATTCAAAAACAAGACTGGTAAGATTAATATAAATTAGTGTTACACTGATGACCATCTTTTATTGATCTTTTTTTCTAAGGAACGGCTCTGCAGTTTTATTTGAAACTTAGGGCGAAAATACATGACGAGGGACTATAAAATTTTATTGTCAAACATCCGTGTGATAGGTAATGTAATGCAAACAAACATACAGAAACAGTACACTAAAATTGACAAGATACCATTTTTGTCTGAAGTGTGGAAGGTGTATGGAGGCAAATACCCCTCTTATGCCTATCTTTGCTCTGCAGCTCCCTGTTTACTGAATGAAGCATGAACCAGGACCAATTGGGGGACGCCGAGCATAAGAGTTTGTGACTGGAGCTGCAGCGATTCCACGGTGATTCAGCAGGCATCTGAAATAGTGTAACCGAGCCAAGACGGTTGTTTCCAGGTCTTGGGCAGATATGGCCTCTAACTGACTCCACATACGCTCTATGGTAATTCAATAAAGGCATATAAGGCCACACGAAAACAATAGGCATAAAAGAAGAAAGGGAAGGATGGAGAGATTTAAATACAGCGCAAGCTTCCAAAATTTGTACAGTTCATACCTGCTGCTGCAGCTGCTCGTGGCCATATCGTTTGCTGAACATCAGAGGTGTCTGCTGTCTCACCCCACATGCAAACCTCTCCACCAAGTACAAGCTTTTGCTGTGCTGTGTTATTAATTCCAGCGAGTGGCTCACTAGTGTAGAAATCTTGCCAGGGAACATCAAGATGATCAAGGTACCATACACCTTGGTTACTCATTATACATCTGAAACCCTTTTCAACAACTTTAGGGCAGACTCCAGGACCCAGCCTGCAATAAAGTGTACATTCAAGGTGTGTGATGGATGTTCATTAGCATGGAAGGTATGGTTATCAAGAACTGAAAGAAACTGATTCAGTTGCTGAACACAAACTAATGAATTACCAGTTATGCACCACGGTTAGAGGATTGAGATTTTCTTTGAATGAGTTGAAGGTTTCTTCCCTGCAAGATAAAGAGGGTAGCATGCCACAAATAAAAAGTAAACCTCATGTCCTTTTTTTTCATTTGAAGTCCTAAGCAAAAGTTAGCAAGCAGAGAGCGAACCAATTTACTGGAATCCAATTAAGGTTAATTGCTATCTCTTGAGCCTTCAGGACGAAGTATTTGTAAGCATCTTTTGTAGTCATGTTGCGTTCATGAAGCCTGGAAAATAGGTGCTGTTAAGCAGTGAAAGGAAAGGAACATTTAGCAGAAGATTGACCAACCATTTACAAAAACTAGAGCACATACCACTGTTTCACATGGGGTGTTGCATTCCAGCAACCTGAGGTGGGAAAGAGAATGAAGTTGGAAAGAAATTCACAAGAAAAAAGAAGAGCTCCATGACATAGATAGTAATTATATATCAGCATCTATTTTTAGCATGATAATGTATCAACCGTTATTGCTCTGAACTGATACATGGAAAACAAATTACAACAATGTTCACGCCGTGTTTAGTTCCAAAATAATTCTTCAAACTTCCAACTTTTCCATCACATCAAAACTTTCCTACACACACAAACTTCCAACTTTTCCATCACATCATTTCAATTATAACCAAACTTCCAATTTTGGTGTGAACTAAACACAGCCTCAGTCTAACAAACAGAAGAGATGTCACCAGTCACATCAATGAACATAATGTATTTATCGGTTACAAGATACTCTACTGGATTTGGTATGAAGTAGGCACAGATTACGAATAAATATTCTGGATAATAATATATAGCTTACAGTTTAAACTAACATTAAAGGAAAGCGGACATAAATTGTAGTTGTAACTTACAACACAGCGAGCCTTGTTTGGCAAAAGTATTACTCACTCAAGTCAAATATATCTGATGTTGGGAGACCTAAGTTTAGCTCACCCAATGTCAAATACATTTGACTTAGCTCTCCCAAGTCCCAACATCAAATATATTTGACTGGAGGGAGTATTAGAGACAAGATTTTCTTCCTAGAAATAAAAGATCTAGCTTCTAACATATCAGTTTAATGGAAGATAGTTGGCTCACACTCAAATCCAAAAGTTTGCAACATCCCAGCATCTTACACTCTTATTAATGAAGTGCCTCCTATTAAACAAGAGAAGCAGGCTAACCTGTATATACTTCATCACCACCCAAGTGGAAGAGCCCAAATGGAAAGATTTTTCTCATATCTGAAAAGGGCAAGAAGTTAATTTGGTTAAATTGCAGGAAAGACAGAATGCTGTATAACTTGCACTCTCTGTCGTTGGCTCGCTGCTTATCATGTAACATTATAATGAATATTTAGTGGGAAGATATTGTACAGAAGGATGGTCCTACTCTGGCTAATAATTTTGCACATCTTGCTCTGCTGTAGTGATTCAGACACCCAGTTGTCAAACAGTTGCATGCTAAAGTGACCGAAAAAATGCTGAACCTAATATAGGAATATAGAATTACTGGCTGTCCTGCAGAAGGACTAATCATGTGAATCCCTTTGTGTTTTGAGTTTACAGTGATGAGTAATCAAACATGGCCAAAATTTGAATTGATCAGTCCATTTTGGTGCAGCGCTAGTAGATAAAGCACTAAGGGGTAAGTACACCCATTTTGATAGTGCCTTACCTATTTCACATGTCACAATTCATTACTATAGTGATTTTGCATCCACTCTCCATGAAAACAAAAAATATTTGAGTTTGACTATAAATGAAAATATGAAGGCATGTGTCTCTGAGTAACAACCAATCCCTAAATTGAGCCAGTTTTTTCTTAAGAAGGAAAGAGGAACTAACCAGACAAAATTCCAGAAATAACTTCAAATGTGAAATTGCTAGTAACATCTAACGGTTCTCTGCACTTAGGAGAAGGCCAGAGCTTTGGATATCCCTTTCCCCTGCAGAAATTAATATTTGCATAAGTATCTCTGAGTAGATAACAAGTCAACTTCATATAATAAGCACAACAGAGCAAAACAACAGGGCAAAACCAAATCTGAAATGCTTGCTACAGCATATAAGGTAGTAACTGAATCCCAGTTGCTTGGTTATGTACACAAATATACAATGTACTCAATTAAATCACTGGATCAAATGGAACGTAGTGACACTTGAATTACTGTAACATAACGGCTGAAATGCTAGAGCTAAGAGCTTGGATTAATCACATAATATTGCAACTCTAAGCGACACAAAGAAACAGCATGTGATTATTTGTTGATTTGCACATAAGATAATTCTGTTGCACGTGAAAAGCAACTGGGACAAACCTCACTGATGCACAAGCAGAAATCTAACAGAATAGGAAATTGTACGTGCAAACTCACCATGATTCTGCATGGCCAGGCACGTCAATTTCAGCCATGACATGGATACCTAACAGATGTAAATAATAATCAGAACACATTCCTTGTAGAGCAATAACATTCTAGACAAACAACAACTAGGGAAACTGTGACAAAGAGTTCAATAAACATGTAATTGCATGAGTATCATACAATCCCCTGCGGCTGAGAGTCCCAAACTTCCAACTAAAATAGAACGATACTACACCCAGCTAGATGAAAGAAAATATATGTAATTGGAAATAAGCATACCTCTTTTCCTAGCATAGCTTTAGAGTCGGGAAGTTTCAGACGTGAAATCAGAGAACACCTTTTATAAGTGAACTGAAAGAACTTGGCAATAGAATATAAAGAAGATACAGAGAATGCGAAAGGCAAATGATAAACTTGATACCTGACAATATCACGTGCATCTTCCACAGTGTAGCGCTCCAATTTTGAATATGAACCCTTCCATAGTTTTGGATATGATGGTACTTCTAATGGAAAAGATTGCTCGTCGATGATATGCCAATGAAGAACATTCTACTGGACACAACTCTAGGTCTCAGTATATAGCAAGGGAAGAGGGAAAGGTTATTCTGGTAAAAACAACTAACACGATACAGAAGATAATATATTACCAGCTTAGAAAATGACATGGAGTCAATCACTTGTTTAATCACATCTACTGGGAGGAAATGCCTTGATGTGTCTGCAATAGATGTGACAGGGAAAATAAATATTCTTTCTGTTGTGGCTAACCAGTCATATCAGGAACATTTAAGATTATATTTCTTACCAAGGAGCAACCCACGAAAAGCAAAGCGTGGTTCGTCTTCAATGTACCATGGGGCATGACGCACTTCGACATTTTTGGTATCGTAGTTGAAAACACACAATTGACTGAATGTCTGCCATGTGCCAACCATTACAATAAGGGGAGAAAATGTTTCTTTTTTTTTTCAGGAAAGCAGAAAAAGGTAAAAGGGAACATGAAACTGTTTAAACAGTAATTAATTACTGGACTAACATACACCAGTTGATCACTGGATATATAAAATGTATCATCAATTGAGTTCTAATTCTCCAGAACCTTAGAGTATAGTCAATAATTACTTCCTCGAAACACAACACAACAATCAGCAGGTGGAAAACATACAAAAATTGAAAAGGGAGTTCCTCATAAATAAAGTTCATACCTCTAATCCACGAATAGCTCCATATATGGTGTTAGCCTACAAGGATAGATAAAATACAGCTTCAGTTTTCATACACTTGTGCATAAAAGAGAAATGTTGGACAATATTATAACTTAATAGCAACGTTTGTCTTCAGTTCTCTGAAAGTTTGCAGGGGGCACAACCGGCAAAGCTAAACTGTATATGAGTGAGGGCTACTTTAGTTGAACCCATGCCCCCAAGGCCCCAAGACCCCAAGCCTGGCAGTAGAACTCTAAAATATTCAGAGATGATGTTCGTATCAATCAACACACTCCACAAACAGTACCAACCGTTAGTTTCGTTTGATAAAACCCACAATAATATGAGCATTTCATATCAGAGTTTCCAAGAATACCACAAGAGTTGATGCATCTACTGAGAAGTGCGCAAAAATCAAATAGCTAGCTCATTAAAAAAAATCAAGTTCATTGCATTAGAGAAGTTCAGCCTTAGCTATGCTATACCGTTATAAGCTGAATTTCACTGGAAACCAGTTCATCAATATTTGCAGTAATTCCACATTGAAGTCTTCTTTTTACCACTCACTCAGCTCACTCTACTTGCTCCATAACTACGCTAGGAGTTAAACCGTACTTCAAAAAGGGAGAAGTAGTAGCCCTCACGTCAAATTCTCCCAAAACACTTCACCAACACAACACTACTGTAAAAAAAAGGGCATAATCTGGAGAAGAGGAAATGAAATCACCTCTATGGTTGCTCCACCCACGATCGAATTGACGCCGCCCGCCGCCGCGACATAGATCGTGTAGCTCTCGTCCACTCCAAGCTCCAGCTACATCACAAAAACACGGAGAAATTCACAGTGTGCGTGCTGATCCAGACGAAGCAACCGTCGAGCCAAACTCGGGAGCAGCTCGAACACACACACACGGTACCTTCTCATCGGCGGAGGCGACGACGACGGTGAGCTTCCCGACGTCGTACCCACCCGAGGCGTTGCGCGCGGCGTGCGCCCATGGAGAGAAGACGAGCGATCTGTACCTCTCGAACGCCTCGGCCACCGCCGCGGCGGCGCCGCCGGGGCCCTGGCCGTCGAGCGCGAGGTCAGGGTCGACCAGCAGGGTCCGGGAACCCGAGGTGAAGTTCCTCGGCAGCGGCCATAGGTAGACGGGCTCCCCGGCGGCGGCTGAGCTCGCCGGAGACGGGTGGCGCCGCGCTGCGGCGGCGGAGGCGGCGAGGAGGGCTAGGATGAGATAAGTGAGGAGTTTGGGGGGCATTTCTGTAAATGTGCCCGGGTATCTTGGGTTGTATATTGTGGGTTTAGGAGTTTGTGTGATGGAATCATTTGGGGCAACTTTTTATATGGGATGACAGGTGCACATTTTGCAGTTAGGCCCCCATCAGATTTGAATATTGGAATAAAATCCCTTACATCCTAATGGCTATAAACATTTGAAATTCATTCAAAAAGAGATAATCTAGTAACTAATCAAAACCAATATTTCTCAAGCTCTATCTATAAGTAGAGCATGGGGATGTGGTTTGAGTGCGAGTAACCTGGCGGAATTTAACCGGAACAAAAAAAAAGAAATATTAGGGAAAGACCTAATATTAAATAATTAGAATGAGTGGGGCTTCAAAACTAAGTCGGCTAGCCCACCATCTTGTGAAGCTAGCCGGAAGATCCTTAGGCGTTTCTCGAATTTACCGGAAACGTATTGCCTATTTGATCCATCCATGTTCATTTGGATGAAGCTTCAAAAAAATCATCACTAAGAAACCGAGAACATAATACACTTGCCTTGTTCTAAACTATCCTACGAATAGCAGCTGATTTAACGGTGCCAAATTAATGACTGTTGGATGATAATGGATACTCCTAATTGTTAGGGGGCAACAATATCTTAGGGCATGTTCACTTTGATGCTATTTTCAACCTTACCAAATTTTGGTAAAGTTGCCAAAAAAATGGCTACATTCAGTTTGTTGCCAAAATTTGGTAACTATATAAGAAATCCTGCCAAAATTTTAGCAAAATTTGGTAAGATTTTTCTTGGCATTAAAGTGAACATGCCCTTAAAATTGTGCCAAGTATGGTCATGAAGTAGAGTTCAAATTTCTAAAAACTATGTCAAATGTAGTCATGGAGTAGAACGCAAATATCGTAAAATTGTGTCAACTATACTCAATTTGTGGTCATGTAGTGGAATGCAAATACAGATACTGCCAGTGGCATAAGCCCAAAAAAGAGTGTAACCAAGCAGAGTCTGGCTCACACGTGGTGGGCAGGCTGGCAGGTGGCAGCTAGGCCCCCCATGTGGGACCCACCTGGCAGAGACGACGTTATGGATTTTACCTCAATTGTTTGCTTCCATTCGAGTCGAATGTTGATCAGCTCTTCTGCTCTTCTTGTTCTGTAGTGCAGTTTGTGTTCCCTTTTCTGATCAGTAATTTTTGGCCTGTTCCTGGTAAAAAAGAAGTTGAATTTTGATAAAATTTTTTATGATCATTTGAATGGATGGATTGGTTAGCCATTGATAGTACATCTATGTGCTTAAAAAGTTTGTATTGCTGCAAAGTGGAACCCAAGTATATTCACGCTTGAAGCAAATTAGTGATAAGGTTAGGCATCCTTTGGAGTGAAGGCTGGAGATAGCATAGCAGTAGGTGAGCTGCACTTGTCCCAGCTTAGTTCTTGTAAAATCATTACAAAATCCACAAGACTATTGATAGCATCAAACGAATATCATATCATGTGGAGCACTCCACTTGCATTTTGTTTAATCCCCATGGCTGCACGTTATCACCAGCAATATCCATATTGCAGCAGAAGATGAGTAGGATTAGTATTTTAAAGTTGTCTTAATCTGCTTGCTAATTGGATGGTTGACTTCACAAGAAACGAGCGTTGTGTTGGCTACATGAGCACGAAAATCAAGGGACTGTTCACTTTGATGCCAAAAAAAAACCTTAACAAATTTACCAAAATTTGGCAGCAAATTAAATGTAGGCATATTTTTTTTAACTTTACCAAAATTTGGTAAGGTTAAAAATGGCATCAAAGTGAACAGGCCCCAAGAGATGCGTCCATGAGCATGATACACGTCGCACGGAAAACCCATCTCCTCCGCACGAAAAACGGAACAGTCCATTAGCACGTAATTAATAGCTAATTTTTTTAAAAATGGATTAATTTGATTTTTTAATAATACTTCAAACAAAATAGGAACAAAACTTTTGGTAGAACAAAACTATATAAAAAAAAAAGCTTGTCATGTCTCCTAAATATTCTCCACTGACTAAAGATTTAACATAGAAAACAAGAGTAACAAAGCATAAGAGAAGTTGACTTTAAAGAATTAATTAAGGTATGTGGTACTAAAAGGTAAATTGTATGTGCTAATCTTGTCGATTCTGAAGTCTGAAGGAAAATCAATAAAAATAAACACAACAATGATAGCTGCAAATCAACCCATTAAGCAGAGAGAGCAAAATATTAAACAGAGAAAGCAAAGAGAGATGAAGACTAGTTGTTGCATCTCATTCCAATATAAGGTCCTCTTTATCCAGTTTCCATCCATTGTTTTGCCAGCGCAGCTGTTCTCCTCTTCTCTGAATCAATCACCTCAAGCATTCAAGCATTCCAGATAAAACAAAACAAAAACAGAGCAAAGCAAAGCAAATTGCAGATGAAACAAAGCAGAGCAAATTTGCACCAGAAGGCACTCTCGAATAGAATAGAATTTTAAGTGGCGAATCACCACAGTTCAACCGCAATAGCATAAGACTGACAGAAGGTAGTAACATCTCATGATAAGAGATGAAATTATTAATGACTTAATCCTAATTTAAGACGACACCGACGCGACGACGCAATGGCAAAGGGAAGCTGCTCAGTTGGGCGCGAAGAAGATCTCCGAGTCGATCCTTTTGGACCGGAACAGCTTCTCCATCTCCGGCGTCGCGTTGAACGACGCCTCCAGCACCTCCGGCGAGATCGCCTTCCACACCGACGTCTTCCCCGCCAGGTGACTGAAGATCGGGCTGCACAAATTCATCAATCGATGAGCACAATTATACACAAATGCAATGCTGATTCTAATATTCTATCCATGGTTTCGATTGGACTTACACAAATGCAATGCTGATTCTAATATTCTATCAGTGTTTTGATTGGAATTACACAAATGCAATGCTGATTCCAATATTCTATCCATGGTTTTGATTGGATTTACACAAATGCAATGCTGATTCTAATATTCTATCAATGGTTTTGATTATTCTATCAATAGTTTTGATTGGATTTGGAGATTGCTTACTTTGGTGTGGTGATAATGGAGAACCACTGCAGGCCGGAGGCGTCGGCGATCTTGGAGACGACGCAGAAGCGCGGCACGATGAACAGGTTGCCGCCCTCGACGTGGGTGTCCAGCACGCGCTTCCCGTCGGCGCCGACCACCTGGACGCGGCCGCTGCCGCGGATGAAGTAGGTGACCTGGTACGCCGAGTCGCACGAGAACCCCGGCGAGCACATGGAGTGGCCGTCGATCCTCACCAGGTCGGCGCCGAGCCCGACCTCCTTCACCATCGGCAGGTTCGCCGTGTTGAGCACCACCACGCGGCCGCCGTTCTTGATGTCCACGTCGAGCGGCGCCTCCAGGCAGTTGAGCGCCATGCCCTCGCGGTCGGCGGCCGACGGCTCGGGGAGCTTCTGGCCGGACTTGATCTTGACGATGCCGGAGGCAGGCTGGCTGGACACGAGCTTGACGGCGTCGGACTCGGCGAGGTCCCATGCGCGGCCGACGAACTCCGTGGAGAAGCCGGTGAAGATGCCGGTGGCACCGGTGAGCTGCATGTTTGTGAATTGGCCGGCCTTGTGCGCCTTCGATGTGTCGCCGAGGAAGAGGATGACGAGCTCGATTGGGGACTCCGGGAGGTTATGCCACCATGTCACCACGCCAAAGGGGAGTGCCAGGGAGTCTCCCTCCTTCACGGCGATCACCTTCTCCTTGCTCGCCTCCGGCAGGACAATGCCACAAGTGCCCTTGCCTGAGAAGGGGTCAAACACAGTGAAACATCATTAGTCAAATTCATCTTGAGAGATACTAAGCAAATTCATCATTAGTGAAGGAGATAAATAATTTTTCAAGTAATTATTTCAAACAGAACAAATGTAGGAAAAGAAAATTACTATACTGTGATACATCAGTCAAATTCATCTTGAAATATACTAAGCAAAATCATCATTATTGCAGGGGATAAATTAATTTTCAAGTAATTCCAAATAGAAAAAAGTCATCATTATTGCAGGGGATAAATTAATTTTCAAGTAATTCCAAATAGAACAAATGTAGGAATAGAAAATTACTAGTACATCAGTCAACTAAGTACAGCACAACATATCAGTTAAAAACAATACATTTTTTAATCAAAGTAGAAGTCTAAACCAAGATGATCAAATACTGTAACCAGATGAACCAAGCAACCTGGGAAGATGCATCAAACAATTTCAAAATATAAGCAAAGACATAGGTAAAAATACTAGTTAGGTACAACAGATCAGTAAAAAAGGGCAATTTTTATATTACTTAGGTACAGCAGATCAGTAAAAAAAAACAATTTTTATTTAGTCAAAGTAGAGATCTAATCAAGTCATATTATAATCAGATTAAACAACCCAACATGGGAGGAGGCATCAAAGACAGTAGGTAATCATTGCAGCAAACAAATTTCCAGTTAATTCTGAACACAGCAATTGTAAAAATTGAAATACTCCAGTAAAATCACATCAGTTAAAATTACAAACTTTTTATAATCGAAGTAAATATCTGATACAGTAATCATGTCCTAAACAGATTAAACCAAAACGACAAAACTGCATTGGTCACATCACACAGTAGCTAAGAAATGCTCAGCGATCTTCCAGCTAGCTCCACAAGATGATGCGCTAGACGACCTGGGTTCAAAGCCTCACCCCTTCTAATTATTTAATATGAGATCCTTCCCTAATATTTGAGTTTTTTACATCACACAGTAGCCAGATTATAACCACGATCAAAACAATACTACCCAAAATAACCACAATTCCACTTCAATCTTCGAAAATTTTTTAGATCCCTCAAATCGCAATCAGAACCGCAAGATCATCTATGGGGGTAGAGGGTTTGGGCGATCGATGTAAGAATACCTTGAAGAACATACGCAACCTTTCCGGAGTCGGAAAAGCTGGGCAGGGCGAGGCCACCGGCGTTGAGCGACAGCTTGGCGCCGCCGATGTTGGCGAGTTCCAGCATGGGCAGGTCTGCGGGGCTCCACTCGTAGTAGGTCCCACCATCGCCGCCGTACGCCTTCCTCGCCTGCCTCGGGGTCAGATCCACGGACGCCATCGCTGCAATCACAAAGAACTCGAACACGAAATCGAAAAAGAAAGGTTCTGGAAGAGGAGATGAGGAGGATTTGGGGATTGGAGAGGTTTTGGTGTGGAGTGGAGGAGGGGATCAGGAGCTCTATTTATAGCTCAAAAAAGGCCTACGATGCCGCAGTGATTATCCGTGGATTAATGAGTCGGATTAACGGATTTATCTCAAATTAGGAGGCGGTTTATCCTGAGCTTAACTGCTTTCCTCCCTTTCCCTCACGGAAATGGCGGCAACCGAACGAGCCAGACGCGTGGGAGGGGTTGGTTGAGATCTCTCCGTCACCTTAGTGGGGCCCGCATGTCAGTGGGCGACCTGAGTTCGATTTGGATTTTAGCTCGGCCGATGAAACCGTGGGGCAGGTGGATGGATACCAGTGGATATGTTTGGCTGTTTTAAGTTTTGGATTCAAATTCTTTTTGAATTTTGAGTGTATCTCTCGTTATAGATAAGATAAAACTGTGGAGTAAATGGGGTAGGAATATGAAGTTTTTGTATTAGTAGAAAACTAGATATGTTCTGCCGCGATCGAACGTTTTCTGCGTGCCGAATCTTGCAGGACAGGGAAGGAAAAGCATGGCATGATCATGGTGTGTGTTGGCGTGTCCAACATACGATTCGGGACTGCAAATCTGTAGGGGATAGACTAAAAAAAAAAGACTTCTTTTCTGTTACTACTTGTGTCACACAAGACAGTAGGAGATCAGGTAGATTAGGTAAAATCACTCCTAATTCTTCGGATGAAAAAATCAGCTTCATCTTTTGCACCTGGCGAGTAAAAGATAATGCATGCGCATGAACGAGACAAACCGATAAACGTGGCCATCAGACGACTCGGAGCCTCATCGCTGATGGAGATTGGTTAGGAGGAATCCATGATTAGATTGGAGATTTTTCGAATTGGTTCCCAAGGTCCACATTGATTCTCTCCTTTCTTTACCCCCCATCATTTTTCTGTTGTTGCCAAGCACACAACTCGCACTAGAAAATGCCTTTGCTCACATAAGCTGACATGAACATATCATTGCCTACCACCATTCCTCCCTCACATCTGAGACCAAATTCGCCTGATGAAACATGGTGTCAGTTATACTGCTCCACTTTGCATTATTGCATAACAACTTCACCAGCAAATCTAATGTTTGCAGGCTTGAACTAGAGGTGAAAAACACTATACAGTGATACATACTACATTGCTGAATATACTGATCATAAGCTCCAAGCAAGAGCAGCTGCAGGCTGCATCTCCATTATTCATATAACATATTGTACTAGCAAAGGTTCCATTACAGTATATGCACTCTCTTAGTTGAACATAAGGCCAAACCGACCCACGGTTTCGACTTAAGCCAGCAGGAGATAGTTCATAGAAAAAGTGCACACTTGCAACAACCATATCAAGGTACTCAACGGATGAGGCTACATTATTCCAACCCAATCATGCACCCAAGCTACACAAGAGTAGTAGTAGTGCCCACCACTGACATGGACCGATCAGATAAACAGCATGGTGTCCAAGCAGCACCAGAGCATAAGGGCAGGCTCTTACGCATTCACTTTTGGTGCCCATCCAGCAATCAGGTGCTCCTTAGCTGCCTTCGTCTTGATGAAAGATTCGCGGCTAAACAGAGCCTGCACAACAACAATACAGAACCCAATGATTTGATTCTGAATGTGTTTTAGAAATAATAAGACCAATCTGTCTCCACTTGGGCATTAGTGTTGTACCTCTGTGTAAGCATGAACATTGGTTAGGTCTTCCGGGATCTTCCAGCCTTTGAAATGCTCCAGAGCAACCTGGAGATGGTAGAGCTTTGGTGCCAGGCTAAGGTCAGCAGCTGAAATGTTCTGCCCGTTGATAAAGGGGCCCTGCAAACGCCAAAAGGTTTGACCATGATGTAAAGAAAGTTTGCTTTTCAACCAAAGTATCATAGTCAAACTGAATTAAGACCCATGAGGTATTGAGGTCATGACCTAGAATGCACTTAGGCGATGCCTAATAATTGCAGCATGTACATATGCAGACAGATCAAGTGCTATTACAGTGGAAATTGGATGCATCCGAGTGGATTGCAGTGTGACATGTCCAGACAGGACAAGTGTACAGACAGTGAAATTTGGATGCATCGAAATGAACAAGGAAGCACGTGTTATTCGTATCCTGTAGCAGAAAGCAACAGCCAAATCAACTGCCTATAAACACTTTCACTTACATGAGCTTTCAGATGCTCCTCGAGTGCCTGCAGTTCAGTAAGAAGTGCCTTCTCTGAACCATCATTTGGATCCTTGCTCTTCAAGAACGTTGTGAAGCATGAGAAAATTTTTGATCCCCTGTTATTACAAGTCACAGAAAAATTGAAGCCTCAAACACAGAAGGACCATAACAGATAAATAGTAAGTAACGTCAAATCTTTTTCCTTTTGAAAAGAGGCAATGTTAAAATTTATCTTTATGGAATGAAGGTTGGTGTGTATTATTGTTGAACTCAAAGATCATGCCAATAATCCTGCAGAATACACTTTGTCAAAGAGATGACAACCTTGCAAGTTGTCGCTAGGATGTCATTGAGGAAATAAAGATCAAGTACATGAAGTTTTCCTTAGATGCCTCTTGAAAATGCTAACTTATTATAGGAGGACATTTACCAGACCTGACATGCTGTGAAGAATTATTGACTAGCAATATTAATTATGAACCAACAAATATATAGGCAGAAGGTACTAATGAAGCCTCTGCTTATGAATAAAGCTTTCAAGACAAGGATATAGGAAGGATGTCTGATGTTTTATTCTAGAGAACTCAACTATAAATTGTGGATGGGGATTGGGGGTGGGGAGGAGACTTACACTGATGCATACTCAGGAGGGGTGACAAGAGACGGGGTTGGGTACTTCTCCTCAATGACTTGAGTGATCACATCAGAATCAGGAATCCATTTGCCATCACCACCGTTAAACACAGGCACCTTCCCCTCTGGGCTGATCTTCAGAAACCTGAAAGAGTTACCACAGTTCGTTAGTTTAAGTAGCTTGCAAGCAGTGGGAAGCTCCAAGTTCAAAGAGACTACATTAAACCCTTGGATCCCCTCAAATACCATTTCAGTACTTCATTAAATATTAATAGAACTAAAGTCAGGGAAATAGTATAATTAACTACTTCCAGATGAAAACATGCGAACATCCATTAGTTCATCTCTTCACTCTTCCTCCAAAAAGGTGCATCTTCTCTAAAGCACTAACAGGTAACAAAAAACACCAGAATTTACACTAGAAAGGTACATAACTTGAAAAGTATTAGCGTTTTCGTTTTCTTTTACAGATAAAGTGGAAGAGAAATGAAAGAATAATTTTACTGAATCATCATGTAAAGAGTAAAACAAAGAAACACCAAATTACTCTTTACAGTTAAGTAGCTGATGGACATTTCTAAGTTAGAGGCATCCTTTTGCTCTGGCCTCTGCTCATATTCTATATCTTGCTGAGGATTAAGACTGTTGATTTTGGTTGCTCTCCATAGTGAGCACTATAAGATCTTCAGTTTACCCCACTTGGGTTTGGATAAACCGCCCAAATCTAGATATTGACCAAACATCAGACCCATCGAAGGACTAGAACTTAAGGCATACATGCATTTCTTGATGCACATAGAGATCCCAACAAAAGCACATCTACATAACTCAAGACGGTATGAAAAACTAGCAAAATAAAGGGCTATTAACTGATACAAGACATTATGACCGCAATATCATCAATCTAAACAAATTTACGTTACAACTTACAATCTTAGTTCCGGTGATTAATTTACAGAGAGAAAATATTAATTGCTTCGTGTACTTCCTAATATAAGGCATGTTCAAGACTAGTAATAAGAAAAGATTGTTTTTCAACTTTCAGCGCAACTTACAATCTGAAGCAGGATCACAATTCAGCAAATTGTAAATCAGAGACAGCAAAGAAAGTGTGTAACCAGTAGTTCATCAAACAATCATAATTCAGGGATCCAAACAATTATAACTCATGGTGATACAGACAGACAAAAACCCCTCGTTCCTCACTGTGGCACTGTTTCTACTCCACTAGCAGCACTAAACATCTGACAATTAAGTCAAAACAGTAGAGAAAAAAGAGCCCCCAAAGTTAACGCCTACGACAAGTTCAGTCCACATCTCACAGGAAAGGAAAGCGAAATTCAATTCAGAGTGTGGGGGGAAGGAGAGGGGACGGACCAGTCGGGCTTGTTCTGGACGTCGATGAGCTTCATCTCGTAGGGCACCTTCTTCTCCTCCAGAGTCAGCAGCACCCTCTGCGAGAATGGACCTGCCAGCCACCCACGCCACACAGGAGGAGGGGAAGAACCAAAATTAGGGTTTCGAAATGGGGACGCCGGGGGAGGCGGATCCGGCGAGGTGGGGGTTGGCACTCACAGTCGCCGAGCGTGTCCGGGTGGCCGACGGCGGCCTTGACGCACACCTCCACGCCCATGGCGGCGACGACGACCTGGCGCTTCTCACGTACGGGAAGAGAAGATTTTGGGTTTCGACGGCGGCGAGCTATTGGCGGCGAGATGACCGGAGAAATGGGGGAGGCGGGATTTATAGGGAGGGGGAGCTCGCCGGAGACGGAGGGTGTGAGAATGACATGTGGGGCCCAGGAGGCGGTCCCCCCGTGTTCTGGAGGCTTCGGTATTCGGGACGGGGAGGGTAGCGTGATTGTCATGCGGACGTGGCGGCCCATGGGCCAAGACAAAATGAGTGAGGTGGTTGCGCCTAGTCCTTTTCTGTTTCGAAAGGAGGAAAGCATGAAGCATCGCAAGATTCGAGTTGCTTTTTTTTTTCACAAACAATTTAGGCCCGTTCCCAAATTTTTTTTCCGTAAAACATCAAATCTTTATATATATGTATGGAGTATTAAATGTATATTAAAGTAAAAACTAATTGCACAGTTAAGGAAGAAATCGCGAGACGAAACTTTTGAGCCTAATTAGTCTATGATTAGCCATAAGTGCTACAGCAACCCACATGTACTAATAGCGGATTAATTAGGCTCAAAAGATTCGTCTCGCGGTTTCCAAGCGACTTATGAAATTAGTTTTTTCATTTGTGTCCGAAAATCCCTTCCGATATCCGGTCAAACGTCCGATGTGACATCAAAAAATTTTCATTTCGCGATCTAAACATACCCTTCCTATGAAAAAAAATTGAATAGTATCCATTCCATTGACGAGTTTTTTTTTTGTTACATGCAATTGTGGTAGTACTACTATTGAAGTGTGATTATGGCTCCGTTTGAGATAGCTGTAATCGGTGGATTGACGAGTAATCTGATTTCTCTTATAGTTGTCTAAAAGTGTAAACTTGATGAATAATATGGAATTATTAAAAAGTTGAAAGTTTGCTCTAAAATAGTACCTAAGAAAACTTTATATAACTTTCTTTTCCTGAAATGTGAAACGCACCGTTGAGAAACTTAGAGAGCATGTAAACAATGTACGATTAGATACTCAAAGGGGCAGACAAATGGGTTTTTTCCCACTTATCTCGCTTATATTTCTTTTTTTTCCTTATAAATTTATACCATCATATATAAAATGAACTAGCAAGCTGTTTTTATATAGGAAGTGTTGCCCACCTGCAATCCTATCTGCTATGATCAATGTTTTGGCAGCAAAATCTACGGTGAGCTTTAGCGCTATTCCCTCCGTCCCAAAATATAAGAAGTTTTGGTTGGATAAGACACTTTCTGATGTCTCGTAGTACTGGGATGTATCTTATTTCAGCTAAACTTCTTATATTTTAAGATGAAGAAAGTAGAAGTAGTGTAAAGGAGAGAATGTAGACGGTGAAAGTGAAACAGGGCTAATCATCCGATGAGAGGAGGGGGAGAGGGTCACCATCAAACACAAAACACGTGTTGCATCTAATACTCCTCCCACTTAAAAAACCAAAAAAAAACAAAAGAGGTAGGGCTTGTTTGGTTTGAATCCAATTTTTGCCCTACCAAAATCTTGGTAGTGCCAAAATCTTGGCAAGTTTTGGCACTACCAAATTAGGTAGTATTGAATTTAAACTATTGTGACAAAAAATTGATAGCAAACCAAACATGTATTTGCTACTATTGAATTAGCTAAGAAATTGGTAGGACAATAAGTTGGTAGCAAACCAAACAGACCCATAATATCATCCATGGTCAGGACCATAGTTAGGACCGGAGGTGTGCGTTTTGTGGCACGTTGTGATGTTTTGTGGTTGTTGATGGACCTGCAGGGCACATCCTGACGCCGACACAATGAGATCAGGGAGTACCAGCACCACCGTCCACCGATCACAATTATGGAGTAGCATGGCATTGTAGTTGCTTCTCTCTTGTCCGGTTCTGTGAGCACGATGGGATGCGGTGCCTCGCCATTGACACCTCCCTTCCCCGCAAAGAAAATATCTAACGCCATTGATACGCAGAATCTGTGTCACTTACGCAAGAGAACAGCATGATTAAACTCTAAATATGTAAAGTTGTACCATAGTAGATGTATGTGAAAGGTCTTACACATTCTGAATCTTTCTAGCTAGGTTAACAATTCATACAACCCCGATGATCGTATCGATTTTTTTATCTGATTCATTGCTTTATTTTCTTTGACAAAAATGACCTGTAAAATAACAAAGTAAGACAATTTTACCCCTTTAAATTTTATACCACCAATAGTCTTATGATCTATTTAAATGGAAAATTAAACCGATGCATACCGTTAGATCATTTATACCGTGAATATATGCTATACTAATATGTCATACTATAAAAGTTCTCAATCATAACCATAGGAAACCAAATTCAAAACTTGACGACAATAGCATGGTTTCAATTTTATACGTATTTGGATACAATTAGACAGAAATAGTAATGGCATTTTTTAAAACAACACCTTTATAACGTAGAATTAAGGGTTAATTAGATCTATACCACTGCAATTAACCCTATCTGATATCCGTAGGCCTTCTATTTGTTCCTAGGCCCTGGCCCCTGGGTGCTCGGGCCGCGTGAGGCAGAGAGAGGCGGGCCGCATGGGCTTTTGCACGGCCCCCGTCGGCTCCGAAGCGTTCCGCATCTCACGCCGCCGCCGCCTCCGCAACGCCATGGCCGATCTGCAGGAGGACAATTCCAAATCCTACAAGGTCGCCGCTTTCATTGTCCGATTCGATTAATCCCGCGCTATCTCTCTCTCTTTATGCATTATCTGGTTGATGATGGTGCACGTGTGTATGCATTAATCAAAAACTAATCACACATGGCGTCCGACGACTCTTCTCCTCCAGACGCCAAGAGGCTACGCCGCTCGCCGCCGACCTCCACCTCTCCCGACCACCTCCTCGTCGACGAGATCCTCACGCGCCTCCCCATCGCCGCCGCCGTCCGCCTCCGCGCCGTCTCCCGCGACTGGAACGCCGCCCTCACCTCCGACCACTTCATCCTCGCCCACCGCGCCAGGGCCGCCGCCGCCGCGCGCCGCCACCCGGAGCTGCTCTTCTTCGCCGCCGGACCACCGCAACACCACCACCTTCTACGCCTGCTCGCTCCGCGGCGGCGAGGCGCCGGCCGCCGCACGCGAGCTCCTCACCATCGACTACTTCAGCGCCAAGCACGCCGTCACGTCGCCCACGCCGTGCAGGTGCCTCACCCTCGTCTCCGTCGGCCGCGCGCCGCGGTATCACCTCCTCAACCTCTCCACCGGCGATCACCTCGCGCTGCCGCCGTGCCAGCCGGCCGCGAAGGCGCACCCCGATCCGCTAGCATGGTTACCCCGTGGCACCACGAATTATCTCCCGTCGATGACGCCATGGCGCCCCTTCGAGCTCTCGACCACCGGGCTCGGCTTCACGGCGACCGGCGAGCACAAGGTGGTCAGGCTCTTCAAGAGACTCAACGGCGAGCACGCCTGCGAGGTGTACACCCTGGGAAAGCCCGGCGGGTGGCGCCCCTGCGCCGGGCGAGTGCCGGCGTCCGCGGCCAGCATCCTCCCAGCCATGCCGCCGGTGTTCGTCAACGGCTACCTCTACTGGCTGCTCCAGCCAGCCGCCCCCGGCGACGAGCAGATCCGGCGAATCCTGTCGTTCTCCATCGGCGCCGAGCAGTTCGGGTCGGTGTACGTGCCGCCGCGGCTGTCCTCCCGAATGTGCCACCTCGCCAACCTCGACGGCTCGCTGTGCGCCGTGTTCGACAACCGCGTCGAAGGCGACGTCTACGGGCTGTTCACGTGCAGCGAGCCCTCGGCGTCGCCGTCGCCGTCGTGGTCGGTGCGTTGCTCCATCTACCTGAATAGGCTGCCGCGAGAGGTGAGCGACGAGCTGATGGAGGAGCGCGTGATCGTGCCGCTCTGCACCGCCGGAGGCAAGATCCTGCTCGCCACGGGGCACCACAAGGTGTTCGCCTACGACGCCGAGCGGAACACCGTGGAGCGCGTGTTCCGCATGCAGGAGTTCGTCGATCTACGGCATGACTACATCAAGGCCCCCCTGCTGATCAACATTGGTCTCCACGACGAATGCATCGCCGACGTTCACAATGGCGACGGCGGCGGCGAGAGGATGCTGCGTGTGAACATGGGACGCCGCGACAACATGGTGGTGAAGCAAGAGGTGGCCGTCGAGTACCACGACGCTAGCAATCGTCAATTCAACGTCCTTTTGAAGGATTTAAAGAGGATAGCTGCCTGCTTCCGCCGCACATGAACATGGTTTTTGAAAATCAAATACCACATCCATTTCATATTATAAGTCGTTTGACTTTAACTTTCTCTAGTCAAAATTTGTTCAGTTTAACCAAATTTATAAAAAAAATTAGCAATATCTAGAATATCAAATCAATTTTATTAAATTTACTATTAAATATATTTTGATAATGTGTTTGTTTTGTACTGAAAATAGTATTATGTTTTCCTATAAATTTGATCAAATTTAAAGAAAATTGAGGGAGGGAGTAACACTTTATACCCGATTTCAATTTTATGGTAGAACGTGACATTATGGTAGATATCCTCACCCCCGGTGGTGGGGTTTTAGTTATTATGATTTTATGTGTTGCGGGAGTGAATAAAACTGAAAGCATATAATAACTAAAGATACATAAAGTGGACTTTCCCCCTCATTGCTATCTTTCCCCAACTCAACCTTCGACGCGGTTGTCGAACACGGCGCAAAGCGAGCCGTCGAGGTTGGTGAGGTGGCGCATGCGGGACGACAGCCGCGGCGGCATGTACACCGACCCGAACTGCTCGGCGCCGACGGAGAACGACAGGATCCGCCGGATCTGCCAGTCGCCGGGGGCGGCTGGCTGGAGCAGCCAGTAGAGGTAGCCGTTGACGAACACCGGTGGCAAGCCGGGGAGGAAGTTGGCCGCGGACGCCGGCACTCGGCCGGTGCAGGGGCGCCACCCGCCGGGCTTTCCCAGGGTATACACCTAGCAGACGTGCTCCCCGTTGCGTTTCTTGAAGAGCCTGACCACCTTGTGCTCGCCGGTCGCCGCGTCGAAGCCAAGCCCGGTGGTCGAGAGCTCGAAGGGGTCCCATGGCGACATCGACGGGAGATAACTCGTGATGCCGCCGGGTAATACCCTGGCTATTGGTTCCGAGTGTAGCTCCGCGGCCGGCTGGCACGGCGGCAGCGTGACGTGATCGCCGGTGGACAGGTTGAGGAGGTGATACCGCGGCTCGCGGCCGTCGGAGACGAGGGTGAGGCCCCTGCACGGCCTGGGCGACGTGACGGCGTGCTTGGCGCTGAAGCAGTCGATGGTGAGGAGCTCGCGGGCGGCGGCCGGCGCCTCGCCGCCGCGGAGCGAGCAGGCGTAGAAGGTGGTGGTGCTGCTGGTTCTGCGGGGTTCCGGCGGCGCGAAGAAGAGAAGCTCCGGGTGGCGGCGCGCGGCGGCGGCCCTGGCGCGGTGGGCGAGGATGAAGTAGTCGGAGGTGAGGGCGGCGTTCCAGTCGCGGGAGACGGCGCGGAGTCGGACGGCGGCGGCGATGGGGAGGCGCGTGAGGATCTCGTCGACGAGGAGGTGGTCGGGAGAGCTCGAGCTCGGGCTCGGTGGCGAGCGGCGTAGCCTCTTGGCGTCTGGCGGAGAAGAGTCGTTAGACGCCATGTGTGATTAGTTTTTGATTAATGCGTGTCACACGTGCACCATCATCAAGCAGATAATGCATATATGTATAGAGAGAGAGAGAGAGAGATCGCGCGGGGTTAATCTAATTAAGCTGACAATGAAAGCGGCGACCTTGTAGGATTCGGAATTGTCCTCATACAGATCGGCCATTGCGTTGCTTTGGATGCGACGACGACGACTTGGGTGGCGGGCCTGGCGGCGGCGTCAGATGCGGAACGTTTCGGGACGGCGGGGGCCGTGTGAAAGCCCATGCGGCCCATCTCTCTCTGCCTCCCGCGGCCCGAGCACCCCAGGGCCCAGGAACAAGTAGAAGGCCTACGAATAATAGATGAACTTATTCCTAATAGAGTGGGACCACCTATACATTTGTTGACAAATTTTCTCCTAAAAATTGATAAATGTAATTATAATACAATCGTAGTGTAATTACACTGTAACTTGTATGTAATTACACTGTAACTTACATTTAACTATAGTGTAACTTGTACGTAAGTTTCACGTAATTTTGAATCGTTAGATCTATTATAAGATTTGTTTTGGTGAGGAAGAAAAAAAATCACAACACACACATATGTGAAAGAATTTGTTCCCACAACCTCTATTTTACCGAAATAACATGTTATGGAGAGATTTTTGAAAGTTACATACAAGTTACATTATAGTTACAGTGTAATTATATGCAAGTTACAGTGTAATTACACTACGATTGTACTGTAATTACATATGTCAAATTTTTAGGGGAAAATTTGTCGACAAATATATAGCAAAATTGAATAGAGTAGGGTTAATTGGATGAATACCACTATTATAAAGGTGTCATTTTATAAAAATGCCATTCCTATTTTTGTCTATTTGTATTTATGTCATCCGAATACGTATAAAGTTGGAACCATGACATTTCCATCAAGTTTTTAAATTAGTTGTGTGTGGTTATGATTAAGAATTTTTATGGTACGATATAATGATAGCATATACTGCTAGTATAAATGATCCAACGGTATGAATCGATTTGGTTTCCCATTTAAATAGATTTTAGGTTTGTATTATAAAATTTAGAGGGGTAAAATTGCCTGGGTGTCCCTGGGTGTGCCCCTGGCTCACGCCGTCCGTCGCCCGTCCGCAAGGCATGCCCATGGAGGGAGGCGCGACCCCCACGAGGGGAACGCGCGCCTCCACACCCTTTACCTGAGGAGCAGCTCATGGTCCCCGTCTCCCCCACCTCCTCCCTCTATATTTTTCCCTTCTTGCTCCTCTTGCCTCGGCCGCAGTCGGAATGTGAGTTCCAAGATATGTCATTGTTAAGTGTGAGTTCCATAAAATGTCATCGTACAAGCAACTTTGTCCCAATAATGTGAGTTCTATGAAATGTCATCGTACAAGCAACTTTGTCCCAAAAATACCATCACCGTTAGGGTTCTATTAGCAACCCTCTGTTAAGTGCTATAGGATGAACAGTGTATTTAACAGCGCGGGATAGACGGAACCGTAACAGCAATGGCATTTCTAGGATAAAATCACTTGTATGATGATATTTTATAGAACTCGCACTTGTCGATGTCATTTTTTGGAATTGGGCGCTTGTCAAAAGCATTTCTTATATTTTCTTTTTTTTAAAAAAAATCAAAGATAGGCCAAAGCCCTCTCTCATTTCCATGATGAGAAACGTCAGGTTTAGCACTACAGGTTCAACAGAGAAAGAAAACAACGCCAACACAGCAGGGAAGGGTGAGATGAGATCTAGCGCCAACCCACTTGGTCAGCTCCAAGCCTCCCCCTGCAGCAACTACCACTACAAACTATCGATCAACATTACTCAGGGGACTCAACACATGGTCCCAGCTCCCAGGAGTCTCAAAAGAACTTCAGCATGAACCTTTTCTCCACGTTTTCTCACATTTTCGATCCTCTTGAACTTCATTTGTCAGCTTCAACCCCATCAGTCAGTCCTCCAGCCCGCTCCTATCATGTCGCTGTCCATACTTCGAGTTGTATACTTCACCGACCACCCGTTTCAGCAGTTGCGTTCCCAACAGAGTTCTTCTTTGTATTTCTTCCGACTTCTGCAACACACCCCCAAGACATAAGCAAAGAACAAACAAAATGTATCACTTCAGCTGGATATTTTGGCAACTCATTCTGAAAACAGGCTTTATTTCTGGCCTTCCAAATAGCCCAGATGACAGTCACAATTCCCACCATCACCATCCTTTGTCTCTTTATCAAATCTCCCCAAGCCCCCAAACAAATGGTCAAACACTGTAAATTGCTTTCAGATTAATAAAGGCACATTTCACCACATTCCAAACAAAACGAGCTAGCAATGGCCATAAACATATACTATAAAATTTGACAATCTGACGGCTATGCACACACACACAACCTTGCAAGGTATAGTAAAAAAAAATAGCATACCACAATTACTAGCTCAGATATTAGGGCACATATAAAATTTCAACTATATTATGACATATAATAGCATACCACGACTGCCGGTACCTCACCTCCAGATGTTCTACCTCCTCTGCTTCTGGGTCCAATGGAACCATTGCCACGACGTGGTCTTCAGGAATCAGTCCTTCCGTTGGAAATGCACCAACGAGCTGCGTTGATGAGGCAGGCCTATGGGCTGATCGACTACCTAGAAAGGACAGAATGGTGATTTCAGTTTGTAAAAATATGTTTTCTTCCCCCTCAACAATCTAACTGAACTGTAAAACTCCCTGTACTACCCTGAACTCGTTGCGATGATATGAATACATATACAGGTGGGGAACTCTACACTTCAGCGAATTGTTAAAAGAAAGAAAGAAAACCCTTTGTGGATTTCAAGTCGGATGCCTGTTTCCCAGAAAACAAGAAGTATGCATCTCCCAAAGAAGAAAAGAAAGAACAAAAAGACTTACATTTATTTTTTTGCCTTTCTTCTCCAGCTTGAGATTCACATTTCCTGTTCTTCTCCAGATTCAGGTTCAGGTCAAGTTGGCGCAGCTTCCTTCATATAAGAATCAATGATCCATACACGTAACGTACATGGGACCGCGACGGGAGATCTCCCTCCAACTCCCGCCGTTGCTTGCTACTCCGCAAAAGAAAAGAGAAGCTTCACACTCACACAACCAGCTTGAACTCCCTCCAACTCACTGCAGGCAAATTGCTAAGCCGCTAGGGATCCATTCCTGGTTGAAGAAATGCCTGCCTCTGCCTGCTCCCAAATATCAAATCGGCTGGCTCTCCTAGTCCTAATACGATGGAGTGGGGGCTCTTTGGCACCATCAGCAGGAGGCATCGAGCTCGACCATCGCCGCCGACCGATCGACCGGCGGCGGCGGCGGCGGCGGAGTGGGGAAAAGATAACTGACCGACGAAGACGAAGAGAGAAGAAATGGAGGAGAAGAACTCGCGGGCCGACCATTTGGGCCGGAACAGTGGGCCTTTACTCGATCAGGCCCAATAATCCGTATAAAAGAAGAGAGGCAATAAGCCCAAGGAATCAAACGTTGTCTCCTCGCGCCTCTCCCACGGCCTCCTCCTCCTCCTCCTTCCCCCACCCAGGCGCACCCACGCTCTGCCCTGCCGCCATGGACGCGGAGCCGAGCTTCCCCCACGCAGCCGACGGAGACGACGACGAGGTTTACTCAGGATCTACGACCATGTCTCCGCTCTCCCTCACCTCCCCCCGCGCCGGATCAGGCTCCGGTGGCGCCCACGATGATTCGTCCTCTCCGACCACCTGGCATGGCCTCTCCGACGCCGACGCCATTGCGCCGCCTACCTCCACCCACCTCCTGGATGCCGGCGGTTCTCTTTTTGTATTTCCGTTATTCTTGGCTTCTTCTTCTTCCTCCTCCTCCTCCTCTCATTTCTTGATTTCTTGGGCTCCTTTTCTTTCTTGGCATCTTCTTCCCGGTTCTTGATTTCTACTTCCAGTTCTTGATTTCTTGGCATCTCCTCTTCTTTCAGGGATCGCCCGTCTCGGACAGGTGGTTCATGTTTGGGGACGCACGCCAGGCGCGGTGCCCGGCGCTCCTGGCAGGTGCGTGCGCGGTTGTGCTCGACGCCACGCGCCCTGACGGCTTCGCCATGGTCGGTCCCGAGGGAGACGTCTTCGCCGTCAGCAGCGACATCGGTGGTGCTGGGTCTGATCCGGCCGGCGGCGCACGGGAGATATCCTGGCGCGTTGCCCTCTTCATAGACCCCAACGCCGCCGGCGTTCTCCCCTTGCCAGACGGGCCCTACCTCGTCCACAGCACGAGGAGAGGGGGTCGCTGGCGCGTGTTCGTCCGCACCTCCCCCGACGAGGCCTCCGGCGTGCGCGTCTACGTCGTTGGGACACGTTCCCGGGAAGACTTGGCTGACTCTTTGCACATCGCCGTCGACACCACGGACGACGGCGGAGAGGACGGATTGGCCCGTACGTGGCGCGTCATGGTGGAGTCGGGGCTGGACGGGGACACAGGCTCTTGGCGTACCACCGTCCACACCGGCGGCAGAGCCACAGCGACGGCCTCGGTAAGAAATCTCTTTTTTCTTGCCAAGCAGTCTGGGCAGCCAATCGTTCATGCAAGAATCTAAAATTTTGTTAAGGAGACAAGCAGTTTCATAGTTCTTAGGAACTCCAGTTCTTTAACAAGTGCTTTCAATCATGAGTAGTAGTTTGCAATGCGAATGCCCAAGTGTAAAAAAGAAAAAATGGAACAACTTATTAGCAGTAGTAGTTTGCAATGCGTATACCCAAGTGTAAAAAAAAAGAACAACTTATTAGCTCCAGCACTATATGCTATACAACGCTATGTTGGAGAGAAGTCAAAAACGATGGTTTCTTAATACAAAACTGGAATTCACTAATACAGTTTAATTTCTGCAGCACGAGCACGTCTCCAGACCCATCTCTGGCGTCATACGCAGCAGCTCGTCCAGCTCCCATTCCCGATCCCGATCATCGGAGGGCAGCAGCAGCGGCCAGCATCAGCGCCAGAGCAGGTGGGACCAGCCACCACCGCCTCCTTGTTGCTCCGGCTGTGGCACCACCCACCGCGTGGAGTGGGTCATGACGTGCTGCCACAGGCTGCTGTGCGTCGGCTGCGCGGAGGTCAATCCATGCGGATGCCCAGAGTGGCAGAACAGGCGGGGGTTCGCCGTTCCCATACTGCCTCAGCTTGCGCTTGAGGAGGAATGCGTGGTCGAGGGAGCCATCGTTCCACAGCTGCCGAGGTGGCAGATCTTCTACGCCAGGCGCACCGGATCGGAGGTATACCACGCCTTCTTCCGAGTGCAGGACGTCATCCACGACAGAGGCAGCGTGCTCTGCCAGCTCTTTTTCTACGAGATGGACGGGGATAGCAGACGTTGGCACCAGGTCCGCTTTGAGATAGTGGAACTTCCATCTCGATACACATGGATGAGATTTCCTCCCATGACCGAGGAGGATACACTGGCTTTTGAGTTCTTGGTTATACAGTACAGGCACCGCCGTCGTCAGTAGTCCGTTCGTATGTCACGCTCTGCCCTGCACATAGTGTCAATCTGTGTGTCTGTCCTGATTTTCTGACTCCATTTTATCCCATGTCTATAGTATATAGAACTGAGCCTTGAGATATGGTAGTATGCATGATTGCATCCTCAGTTTCCACCGAATAGTTATGGTGGTGCTAGATTCTATTCTGTCCATGCCATCTTTTCTTTACAACTTTGTAAATCATCATCCAGAGCAGTTGAACCAGAACTATGTGTGTTGCTTGCTCGAGACAAATCGGATATGAAGATACTATGCCTTGCTTTTTCTGAAGTTACATGAATCTCGTTCACAGGTAGCATGTTTTTCTTGCCAGCTTGGATGATAGATTCATAGATCTCCCCTTTTTCTGCTTTGTTTTTCAAAATGGTGATCTACTATTGACATGGTCACTTCCAGATTCATTAGTGCCTCAGTGGGTGCATTCAATAAATATTTCCGAATGGGCAGGTTACAAATTGGTGTAGATTGTTTCCTTCCCTGTAATTTTGCACTGTTGGTATCTGAGGTCTGGAGAAACTACGACCTAGAAAATTTCCTCAATGAGACAGCTCTTGAATCTTCTTTACAGTGAATCCCTGCCTTCCAACCATAATACCTGCCTTCTGTACATTATCATGATTGTAGTTTGTTTCTGATGAAATCTTGTGGGTGGTTACTTTTGCTGCATCTCTGGCTCCTTTGGTACATTAAACAACCCGTCATGTTCAACACCCATGCTAGAGCAGTTGTCTTGCTCAAACAATTTGGAGTACAGCAATCCACTGTGACCAAGGATGTGCCCTGAGAATCCTGGAAATGCACCACTGTTCTCCTGAAGGATTTTAGGGAAAACATCCTTTTTGGAGTACAGTAACTCAAGTGCCTCACTAAACTCCTTAGAATTCCTATGGGCTTCATCTGCGGAAAGACGCTTTGCATGTGGATCCAAGAACTTATGCCTCACAAATTACAAATCATCCTTGTCACTCCTGGGAAAAGCCTACTCGTTCCCTGACTGCAACCCCATGCACATATCATTATTTTCCATCTCCGTGACCTCGAAAACATCCTTAGTCCTGGGAGATGGTCAGCACTGCTGCTACATGGTTGATCCTCAGATGAAGCATCATAGACTTGATCACTTCTAGATAAGTGCCGCTGCATGTTGCACAGAATGTCACTTTGGCATTGGTCAAGAGCTTTATTGGGCTGAGGCACAATGTCAAGTCCCAAGAGTCAGGCAACAATACCAGGTGAACAATGTGTGAACTCCAACTGTTGTGGTACTCTCCCCTTGGCAGATGGTGTATTTGCAGGAACCAGATTTCTTTTGCTAGAGAAACCCTGCAAAACACGGAAAGGAAACAGACAATTAGCCTCAGTCGGGAGCTCATCAAGCAAATGGTTTTCCTGCAGTAATGCAGCATTGTTTTGTTGCCTCTTTTTTTTTTTTTGGGGGGGGGGGGGAATAATTTTGTTGGCTCTTTTAGACCCTCGATTGATTTCAAAGGCGAACTGTTGTAAGGAAGTAAACATCGGGACAATGAGGACGCACGGTGAATCTTAGCAACATTATTTGCTACTAAAAAAAATCTGAAACTTGAGAATGCAATTAAGCCTACTGGAACAGAGCTAGCAGAAGCACAGGTAAATCAAATCATACACCATACATAGCTGAAAGCTCGAATACATGACATGTAAACTAAACAGTGTCAATAACATGGTCGAAACCACCGGATCCTCCTCCTCCTCCCTAGCTGACACGCCCTTGGGTTCGGGGTGGGGGGGTGAATCACCAGAACCCAAGCGAGCCCCAGAACCAGTGAACAACTCGCACCTCGGCGCGACGGAGCAGGCGAAGACAGGGGGGGGGGGGGGGCTTCGGGCGACGGTGCCTCGCCGCGGGTCGCGAGCCACCGGTGGCGCCGCCGCCTTTTCCTCTCGAGGCTTCGCGGCGCAGGCCTTCTGTTCTGCCCTTCTCTCTCTGTCTCCACTGACTGGTGGGGGCAGTCGGGGTGGTGGGTCCCCCCATGAGAATGGGCGGTGGTGCGCTGGATTTTTTTGCACGCGACGCGGGTAGATAGACTCAACTGCGTGTTGTCAGTCAATGTGGAGTCGAGAGGGCTGCCGCCTGCCGGTGGTGGGGTTGAGTTGGGGAGGGAGGCCATATGATATGATACTCTACTTCTGATTGAGATCCTTCTATCTTAAGACAGTAGTTTCTGTTAGATCAAATATTACAAATATTACATAGAGATTAAATATGGATGAAAAAAACCAATTACACCGTTTACATGTAAATTGTGAGACAAACTTTTTAAACCTAATTACGCTATGATTTAACAATATGATGCTACAATAAACATTTGCTAATGATAGATTAATTAGACTTAATAAATTTGTCTCACAGTTTACCGGCGGAATAAGTAATTTGTCTTATTATTAGTCTACATTTAATACTTCAAATGCGTGTCCGTATAATTAAAAAAAAATTGGCACACGAACTAACACACAGCCTAAGTCTTGTGGTTTTAGAGTCAATGATATGTAAGTTCATAACAAAGAGGGTCCACATGTCAGTGACTCAAAGTCATGTGACTCAAGTTAGAGGATCTCAATCCCTATTACTCCACTTCATGAGGGAAATGAGAAATAGTATGAGTGTGTTTAGTTCACGCTAAAATTGGAAGTTTGGTTGAAATTAGAACGATGTGACGGAAAAGTTAGAAGTTTGTGTGTGTATGAAATTTTTGATGTGATGGAAAAGTTAGAAGTTGGAAGTTTGGAAGTGTGGCCGTTCCAAACTGTTTCTTCAAACTTGCAACTTTTCCATCACATCAAAACTTTTCTACACACATAAACTTCCAACTTTTCCGTCACATCATTCCAATTTCAACCAAACTTTCAATTTTGGCATGAACTAAACACAGCCTAAACTCGGCTGAAACCATACTTAGAATTGTAATCCTATCTTTCTATATAGTTAAGGCCCACAAAATTCTAAAACTCAACATATAAAGATGCCATATCATCCAAAAACAATTATTACATCTCAAATCTCATGCAAGCATGATAATTTATTAAGTTCAAGAACTTTATAAGACTTGGTACATGGTGGGTCCTGCCGAGCTTAGTCAACTATTATTAGATATGTGGTATCTATAACCAAGACACATCCCACATAATTCATACGATATTCCATCACTTCTTGTAATATCCTATATGGCTATACAGTTCATCCTCACTCAAATTTTAGACCTTTAAAATTCCAAGCATGTTAAATCATCATTCCACATAATTCTCAAAATATTTCAATACATCTCTCCATCCTTTTATATAATATCTATATGCATATACAATTCATTCTCAATTAGTTAATGTTATTTCACTATTCTCTCATTAAGTTATATTATCTCAATTATTTGTATCCCTCAAATGATTAATCTATAGTTGGAATTATCGTCCTCCTTTTCTTCTCTCATAAAGCCACATCATACAACTTTTACATATCAAAAATGATTTAGCAATCCCGTATTTATAAACAAAACTAAATCTAATATAAATATGCAAATAGTATCAACTAAATTTGGGCAGCCATCGTGGCCAAATCCTTGAAAAATACATTGAAACGACGATCGCTGTCGTCGTGGTACTCGACGGGCACCTCTCGCTTGACCACCGTGTTGCCGCGGCGTCCCGTGTTCACAAAAAGCATCCTCTCGCCGCCGGCGCCCGGGTGAAGGTCGGCGATGCATTCGTCGTGGAGGCCAACGCTGAGCAGCAGGCGAGCCTCGCGGCAGTCATTCGGCACATCGACGAACTCCTGCATGCGGAACACGCGCTCGACGGCGTTCCGGCCGGCGTCGTAGGCGAACACCTCGTGGCGCCCCGTGGCGAGCAGGATCCTGCCTCCGGCGGTGCAGAGCGGCACGATCACGCGCTCCTCCATCAGCTCGTCGCTCACCTCTCGCGGCAGCCTATTCAGGTAGATGGAGCAACGCACCGACCACGACGGCGACGGCGACGCCGAGGGCTCGCTGCACGTGAACAGCCCGTAGACGCCGCCGGCGCCGCGGTAGTCGAAGACGGCGCACAGCGAGCCGTCGAGGTTGGCGAGGTGGCACATTCGGGAGGACAGCCGCGGCGGCACGTACACCGACCCGAACTGCTCGGCGCCGATGGAGAACGATAGGATTCGCCGGATCTGCTCGTCGCCGGGGGCGGCTGGCTGGAGCAGCCAGTAGAGGTAGCCGTTGACGAACACCGGCGGCATGGCTGGGAGGATGCTGGCCGCGGACGCCGGCACTCTCCCGGCGCAGGGGCGCCACCCGCCGGGCTTTCCCAGGGTGTACACCTCGCAGGCGTGCTCCCCGTTGCGTCTCTTGAAGAGCCTGACCACCTTGTGCTCGTCGGTCGCCGTGTCGAAGCCGAGCCCGGTGGTCGAGAGCTCGAAGGGGCGCCATGGCGTCATCGACGGGAGATAACTCGTGGTGCCACGGGGTAACCATGCTAGCGGATCAGGGTGCGCCTTCGCGGCCGGCTGGCACGGCGGCAGCGCGACGTGATCGCCGGTGGAGAGGTTGAGGAGGTAATACCGCGGCGCGCGGCCGTCGGAGACGAGGGTGAGGCCCCTGCACGGCGTGGGCGACATGACGGCGTGCTTGGCGCTGAAGTAGTCGATGGTTAGGAGCTCGCGTGCGGCGGCCGGCGGCTCGCAGCCGCGGAGCGAGCAGGCGTAGAAGGTGGTGGTGTTGCGGTGGTCCGGCGGCGCGAAGAAGAGCAGCTCCGGGTGGCGCGCGGCGGCGGCCCTGGCGCGGTGGGCGAGGATGAAGTGGTCGGTGGTGAGGGCGGCGTTCCAGTCGCGGGAGACGGCGCGGAGGCGGACGGCGGCGGCGATGGGGAGGCGCGTGAGGATCTCGTCGACGAGGAGGTGGTCGGGAGAGGTGGAGGTCGGCGGCGAGCGGCGTAGCCTCTTGGCGTCTGGCGGAGAAGAGTCGTCGGACGCCATTTGTGATTAGTTTTTGATTAATGCATACACACGTGCACCATCATCAACCAGATAATGCATAGTATATGCCTATATAGAGAGATCGCGCGGGGTTAATCGAATCGGATAATGACAGCGGCGACCTTGTAGGATTCGGAATCGTCCTCATGCAGATCGGCCATGACGTTGCTTTGGATGCGGAGGCGTCAGATGCGGTAGGACGCTTCGGAGCCGACGGGGGCCGTGCGAAAGCCCATGCGGCCCACCTCTCTCTGCCTCACGCGGTCCGAGCACCCATGGCCCAGGGCCCAGCAACAAACAGAAGGCCCGCGGATAATAGAATAGGGTTTATTGGATCTACTAAGGCCTCATATAGTTCGCGAATAGAAAAATTTTGGGGTCACATCGAACGTTTGATCGAATGTCAGAAGAAGTTTTCGGATACGAATGAAAAAACTAATTTCATAATTCGCTTGGAAACCGCAAGACAATTTTATTAAGCCTAATTAATCCGTCATTAGCACATGTGGGTTACTGTAACTCTTATGGCTAATCATGCCCTAATTAGGCTCAAAAGATTTGTCTCGCAATTTACATGCAAACTGTGCAACTAGTTTTTCATTTTATCTATATTTAATGCTCCATGCATGTGTCTAAAGATTCAATGTAATGTTTTTGGGGGAAAAATTTTGGGAAGTAAACAAGGCCTAAATGTGCTGTTTTATAAAAATGTCATTACTATTTTTGTCTATCTGTATTCATGCCATCCGAATACGTATAAAATGAAAATCATGCCATTTCTGTCAAGTTTTGAATTTTGTTATGTTTGGTTATGATTGAGAACTTTTATGGTACGATATACTTGTAGCATTATATCATGTAATGCTGATATAAATGATCTAATGGTATGAATCGATGTGGTTTTCCATTTAAATATATCGTAAGTTTGTAGTATAAAATTTAAAGGGGTAAAATTGTCTTTCTTTGTTATTTAGTGAGGTCGTTTTTGTTAAAAAATAAAGCAGTTAATGTAGATCAAACAAATCCGATACCATTGTGGAGGTTATACGAATGTGTTAACCTAACAAACATTCAAAATAAAGCGGTTATTACTTATTAGTAGTCATTGTTTGCTTAATGTATATCTACCATATCTACCATCGGATAAGAAGGGATTCGTTCAAATACCATTATTTAGATGGGCTTCGCTAGAATACCACCCCTAACTACGACATCTTTGCCAAAATAGCATTCCGGACAAAAATACCTCTATTTCTTCTTCCTCCTCCCTTTTGTGCTTGAAGAGGTTGCTGGTGGCCACCGGGGCGAGGTTGTCGCCGGCCAATGAGTCGGGGTGGGCCAGCGGCTGAGATGACGTAAGCGACGTCACACACGAGACGCATCCTGGGTGCTGCCCCCTCTCCCGACACGAGCGACGGTGGCCATGGACGGCGCGAGCAGGCACAGACACGACCACCGTCGCCGCGCGGAGCGAGCGTGTGGCGGGGATCGTGGTAGGATGAGCTTGATGGAGATGGGAGTTGGTGCGGATGTCCTTGTCGCCCTGGGACCATGCCGACGAGTGCTTGCACCATCACTTCATCCTCCCGGCGTGCTCGCGTGGCGGCGCCGCCGGAGCTGCTCACCACACCCTGATGGCGCCGCCATCGTTCTTTTCTGGAGTTGGAAGAGGCAGAGGTAAGGGTATTTCTGTCCACGATGGTATTTTGACTAAGATGCACTAGTTGACGATGGTATTATAGTGAAACCCAATTAAACAATGGTATTCGAGCGAATCCCATCCTATGCAATGGTAGATATGTAATTTTCTCAATGCAAACACACTTGCAGCATCAAGCAACTATTCAGAGAGAGAGAGAGCGCTCTTAGTTAAATTTACTGCTGATGTGAATGTTTTTAGCCCGCAGCCGGTTACTCTAAGGATTCAAATTAGTATCATATTATCTTTTTTTAAAAAGAAAGTTTTCAAATAATCAAAATTTCGGAGAGTATTCTATAGAGTCCCTATTCTATACCGTAGGCTTTGTGTGTTTCCTCCTCGGGTGTTGGGGGCCCTCACGAGCCAGAAAGAGGTGGGCCGCCCGCCGCATGGGCTTTCGCGCCTCCCCGTGCTCACCTTTTCCAACTCCAACCCCCACCACCCACACATCCCCACCAACTCTCCCCCCTCCACAGTCACTGACAAACATACCCGACTTTCCCCTATGGCCCACCCGCAGTGACCTGTGTCTATTCACCCCCACGTATCAAAAGCCTCCGAACCCACCGCCCCAGCCTTGCGGGTCCCACCACACTTTGAACTTTGAATTGCTTCCTCAATCCTCATCAGTGGAGAGAGAGACGAGCAAAGCAGAGCAGAGAGAGAGAAGGCCTGCGCCGGCGAAGCCTCGAGAGGAAAAGGATGCTGCGCGGCGGCGGCACCACCGGTGGCTCGCGACCCGCGGCGAAGCACCACCGCCGCTCGAGGCCGCCGTCTTCGCCGGCTCCGTCGTCGCGGCGAGGTGAGGAGTTGTTGACCGATTCGTGCGTGCTCGCTTCCGGTTTTTTTTTTTTTTCTGTTCGACTGAGCAAACTGGTTTCGCCATTGCCCTTGGTGATCGATTCAGCGGCACGGACGGCAACCACCTCACCGGAGTCGAAGGGCGCGACGGCGTTGCAGGATCCGGTGGTTTCCTCCATGGAAGAGACCTCTGTAAGCACACCATTTTTCATTTGAGTTTTACCTTCCCACTGTGCTGCGTGTTGTTGCCGTAAGCTTACTATGAGTAGTACGTGCTAATGTCGGCGAGCGAGTATGGCGTATGCTTTGATTCGTTTGATTTGCCTGTACTTTTGAGTAGCTCTGTTTCAGCAAGCTTAACGGCATTCTCAAGATTCAGATATTTTTATATCGCATCCTGTTGCTGAAATTCACTGTTGAGTCTCTCATTGTCCCCTAATGTTTACTTGATCGTACCAGTTCACTTTTGAATTCAAACGAGGGTCTAAAAGAGCTAAGAAAACGATGCTGCCTGAAGAATCACATAAAGGGAAAAATGATTCCACGAAGGTACAGGCTACTGCACTGTCCACATGTGCATTACTGCAGGAAATTTCGTTTCTTGCTGAGCTCCTGCCTAAGGCTAATGCGTTGTGTCCTCTCTATGTTCTGCAGGGTTTCTCTAACAAAAGAAATCTGGTTCCTGCAAAGACACCATCTGCAAAGGAAAGACCGGAGCAAGTGGAGTTCACACATTGTTCACCTGGTATTGTTGCCAGGCTCATGGGACTTGACACCGTGCCTCGCCCCAAGAAAGCTCTTGACCGGTGCCAAAGTGACATTCAGTGCAATATGCAGCGGGTCCTATCTGGAGGTGATCAAGTCTATGATGCTTCATCTGAGGATCAACCATGTAGCAGCAGTGCTGATGATCTTCCTGAACTCAAGGATGTTTTCGAGGTCACTGAGATGGAGAATAAGGAGACGTGCATTGGGTTGCAATCAGGGAACGAGGAGCCATGTCCCAGGAGTGATAAGGATGATTTGGAATTTGTGAGGCAGAAATTCTTGGATGCGAAGCGCCTTTCCACCGATGAATCCCATAGGAATTCTAAGGAGTTTGCTGAAGCACTTGAGATATTGTACTCCAAAAAAGATGCCTTCCTTGAAATCCTTCAGGAGAACAGTGGTGCATTGCCAGGATTCTCAGGGCACATCTTTGGTCACAATGGATTACAATACTCCAAATTGTTTGAGCAAGAGAACTGTTCTCGCATGGGTGTTGAACGTGACGAGTTTTTTAATGTACCAAAGGAGTTGGAAAATCCTATTCCTAGTAGTCGTCTCAACGAAACTTATGGTGTACCACTGGATTCTTTGCCACCAAAAGGGAGCAAGAGTAAAGGTTCAAGCCGTCGTTCCCAAATTGTTGTTCTGAAACCAAATCTTCAGAGGAAAAGTTTTACACCTGTCCTATCAAGTGAAACATCGCATTTTGGTGAAATGAGCACTAACAACTGTTCAAGGCCCCAACACCATTGTATGCATAGGGGGCGAGTCACGCACTCTGCACCACTTAACAATGATCAAGTTTTACAACCAAAACGAGACACACCTGGACTGAGGGGTGCAATAGAAACCCCTAAAATAGGTTCCAGAAGGAAATCGTCTGAGAGAGAGTGTCAGCTTGCAATTGGCAGTGGAAGGGCAACAGATACTCCTAGTTCTTTTGAAGATAACCTACCAATTTACCCACCCAATCATTCTGTTGGATCATCAGTCTGCAGAAAGGCCAAAAAGCACCTCTCGGAACGATGGCAGATGGCCTATCAATCTGATGAAGAAATCTCAATGCCTAAAGATACCATAACATTAGGGGAGATGCTTGAGATGACCGATAGAGATGCGACAAAAGTAATCACCCACAAGATTTCATCAGAAACCAATTACAATCATGATAATGTGCAGAAGGCACCAGCCTGTCCTGTTGGTATCAGTAGTAAAGATGGTTGGAAGACAGGGATTTATTGTAAAGATAATTCAAGATCTGGCACATCGAGGAATTTTTCTAGGTCGAAGTCTCTACCGACCTCAGCTACCAACAATGCAAAATTACCGTGCAGGAAACAATCTGCACCAATTTGTAACCTGCCCATTCTGAAAGATCTATTGAATGCACCAACTGATGAATCTGGAAGTGAACATGTCAGGAATAGATCATCTTTTAGAAAAACAAAGCAGAGAAGTGGGAAGGCTATCATCCATGCAGGAAAGGAAAACATGCTACCTGTGAAAGAGATTCATGTAACTTCAGAGAAAGCAAGACATAGTATCTGCATTTCCGATTTGTCTCGAGCAAGCAACACACATAGTGAACATCCTGATGGTGTTATGAGTAATGAGGATCACCAAACATCTGGTTCTACTGCTCTAGATGATGATTTACAAAGTTCTAAAGAAAGGATGGGGTGGACAGAGCTGAAACTAACACCACCATTACCAGTGACAAAAGAAGACACATCGATTCATAATCAGGACAACATAGTGTTGAAGGTATGCCGCAACAATATTCGTTTTATGATTTTTCACATTGTTTTTCTTGTTAACTTGTCAGCAGATACAATCATACAAATAATCAGCATGAAAAATTAACAGAATTCCTATAAATAGAAAATGATTTTTTAAGGAAATTGGCATTAAGAACTGATCCCCAGTTTTCCAAGTGTGAGGAAGTAAGTGGGTGGGTGGAGGTTGACACTGGACAGTTATCATGTTTTCATACTTCTAGGGTACCGAATGTTCTACTGGACTTTCATTTTGCTACTGTAGTTTATGGGCTAGTAAATTGCAATATCTTAACTTCATATAGTATGATATGGTATACATAGCTTTGAGTCATTTGTTGTTTAATTCTAATTATTAAAGTTACTAAATTTGGCTCCAGGACCAGGAGGGGAGAAACCAACAAGTGGAGATTGACATCGCTGAAGCTGAATCTCAAGCAATAGATTCTTCTCATATCATAAGCTTAGAAAATCACAAATGCTCAAATTCAACTGCTTCATTGCAACAAATTTGTGGACATGATACTGCATATTCTGGAATTTTTAAAGGCGTCAGTGACGGTATTCAAGGTATGTGTATCAAAAACTCATTCTACTTTTCTGCACTCCAATATTATCACATTGTTCATGTTATTCATGTTTGTCTCTTCCCATAAATGTAGAACTTAGAATGCAACTTAAGATGCTGAAGATGGGTGACCAAGATGATACCTGTGGAGATGATATCTATATGTTGTCGAGTGATGAGTGCAGTGATACAGACAACTTGACCTATCAGCTGATGGAAGAGCAATTACCTGTATTTAAGGATGAGTACGACAGGGACTTCAGTTATACAAATGATATACTTGGTTCAGCATCTGATTTTCTAGTCTACCCAGAAGATTGGCAAGTGAGCCCAGATGTGTTTGTGTGGCTTGAAGACAAGTACAGCAAGCTGCTTCTATGGTCGAAATCGGACAGGAGACTTTTGTTTGACCTCATAAACTCCATCTTAGCTGATATGACTGCTCCAGGCAACAGTCTGTGTTCAAATATCATGGTGAAGTGTTGGTCTGAAATGGATCCAAGGAAGTTAGCTGAAAATGTTTGGCAAACAGTGCTCAATAGGAGGAATTATGAACCCTTTTCTTTGGATTGTGTTGAAGCTTTGCCATTGGACCATCATTCTGAAGTTGAAGCAATAGGAGCAGAGATTGTCAAGATGTTACATGATGATATTCTAGAGGAGTCTGTAGCTGAATTCATATCACAGTAGAGCTGCATCTCTGTCAGATGTACATAGCCTGCTGCAAATCACTGGTTTGCAAGAAGGTTTTACCATGTACTATTATGTGGGGGCTCCATTTAATTACATTTGATATGGAGCGTTTGTAAGCTGTGAAACCTATTGTACCTGGGAGCCCTGGACTAATTGTGCTACTACCAACTAACACTACTCTAGTAGAACATACTGATGTCAAATTTTCCAAGTTGGCATCACTACACATCCAAGAAAACCACTAGTATTTCTTGTTTCAATTACTAACAATTTAGTGGATCATCAGTCAGTGCGTATACAATACTGATAATTCTGGGGTTATCTCACTAGCTACTAATCAATGACATCTCAGCAGCATGCTTGGTTCACTCACCATTTGATCCATTTTGGTGAGAGATGAGAAGGCCAAATATTGATACATTGCGCATCAAAGAGTGATTGTTCAGTTATTTTTTGTCGTACGCGGAAAATAACTTCACAATACAATAACACCACTTTTTTTTTTACTGTATTATACATTCCTGGATCTTTCTTTCTTGTACTATTTGCATGGACGCCTGCAAAGCTGTCGACACGATGGTTAATTATTGAAACGAACAGATTAATTACTTAACTAAGCAGTGTAATTAATTAGCAGCAGCTAATACGTGTAACAAATCTTCTTGAACTCGTCGAGGTGAGTCTCGAACAAGGCCACGTAGGCATCGATGCCACCGTCGCCGGCGAAGGACGGCACGAGGAACACGGTGCCCTCCATCGGCAAGTACGACGGCGTGAAGTAGAACGGCCCGCCGCCGCCGCCGCCGCCGCCGAAGTCGAGCTCGTAGAAGTCGATGCCCAGCCAGCTGTCCACCTCGACGTCCGGGCACAGCACCGCCTGCGACTCGTCGGCGGTGGCGGCGAGCCCCTCGGCCTCGACGGCGCCGGACGACGCGAAGTCGACGAACGAGCGGAAGTAGGCGTCGTCGGCGCGCGCCACGGCGCGGCGGATCAGCTTGGCGGCGTGCTGCACGGGGCGGGACGCCAGCTCGCCGGCGGCGCACCGCGGGAACGCCCAGAGGACGAGGTTGCCGAAGTAGCCGCGCGGGACGGCCGGCCGCATGCGCGTCCGGCCGTTCACGGAGACGCGGAGCGTCGTGGCCTCGCCGGCGGCGAGGCCGCGCGCCAGAGGTGGCCGACCACGCTCTCGAACGTGCTGTACCCACGCCGCGACGGCGACGGCGACGACGACGCACGCGCCTTGACACCCGCCACGAACTCCTTGGTGAAGTGGACCTTGATCTTGTCGTGCGCCACCGTGGCGAGCTCGTCGTCGTCGTCCTCGACGGCGACGGCGCCGGCGTCGTGGTTCTTCTTCTTCTTCTTGGGCGCGTAGTACTCCGTGTCGCGGTGCGGGAACTGGACGAGCGGCGGGTGGCGCGGCGGGAACCGCGTGGCGCGGTCGCAGACGGGGAGCGGCGCCACGGGCAGCCGCCGCGACGCGAGGCCCCACGCCACGAGGAAGTTCCCGGCGGCCTGCCCGTAGGCGACGCGGTGGTGCGACGTGAACCCGATCACCAGCGAGCCGCAGGCGAACCGCGTGAGCTGCACGCGCACCAGCTCCCGGCCGGCGCGGCCGCCGCCTGCTCGGGTGCAGCCGCAGCAGCTCCGGCGACGGCCCGAACGGCATCACCGCCGCCAGCGGAGCGCTCACCGCGGCCTCCACGAACAGCGCCCCCCCCCTGTCGTTGAGCAGAACGGCGTCGCCGCCGTCGGCCAGCTCGCCCGCCCACTCCCGGTAGACGGCGAGCGTCTTGGCGAGGCCCAGCTCGAGCGCCGCGTTGGGCGGGGTGGGCGGCCGGAACGCGTAGATGACGGCCATGTACACGTCGTAGGTGACCCTGTCGAACACGCTGAGCGGCACGCTCTCGCCGGCCGGCGGCGGCGGCGGGCGCCGCCGCCGGCGTCGTAGAGCGGCTTGACGATCTTGGAGCTCTCGATCCTAACGTTCATGGCGGCGGGCGGCGTCGACGTACGTGTCAGCTGCGAGTTCGCGCATGAATTTGCGTGTATCGATTCGTGGGGTTGCTTTAAATTGTGTGGGCGTGTGATGCAGGTGTCGGCATCTAGCTAGGTGGAGAATAAAATCTGTGTGAGATGAGATTGACAGGTGTTCGTCCGATGTACTCCAAATCGGAGGAAACTCCAGATCGGACGTACGATTCCTTAAGAAAAAGGGACTGCCTAAAGTTTTCATTTTACACTTAGTGAAAAAAAGGTAATTAAAACATTTTAATTTCTTTTGAAACACAAAGAATACAAGTTAAAACATGTCACTATCACAATGAAATAATAAGTTTTTAAAGGTTAAAATATGTGTTCTTTTTTTTATAGAGTGGAGAGAGAGTGGCATGAGAAAGAGTAAGAGCAGATAGTGCCTAAATTTTATGGTACACAATAAAAACACACACTGAAATATGTTATGTTGGTACGATTTTGCTATATATTTATCGACAAATTTTTCCCTAAAAATTTGACAGATGTAATTACAGTACAATCGTAGTGTAATTACACTGTAACTTCTATGTAATCACACTATAACTATAGTGTAACTTGTATGTAACTTTCAAAAATCTCTCCATAACATGTTATTTCGGTAAAATGGAGGTCGTGGGAACAAATTCTTTCACATATGTGTGTGCTATGATTTGTTTTCTTCCTCACCAAAACAAATCGTGTAATAGATCTAACGATTCAAAATTATGTGAAACTTATATATAAGTTACATTGTAGTTACATGCAAGTTACAGTGTAATTACATATAAGTTACAGTGTAATTACACTACAATTGTACTATAATTACATCTGTCAAATTTTTGGGGAAAAATTTGTCGACAAATATATAGGTAGTCCCTCTTGTTATAAAGATGTAGTTATAATGAATATAATAATGTAATTGGATTATATATCGGATAAATAGTTTAAAAGAAAAAATATTTTGAAGATTGATAAATGTGTGTATGGATAAGATAGAGTAGGAAGAGATAGTACGGGTTGAAGGCCCATTATTTTTAGGCATCGGTTTCTAAAACGTTCTCCATGTCTTCCGGGAATATCCTACAGCTGCATGATGAGCATATGCTACTACCGGCAAAATTGTTATCTGCATCTCAAGAAGGTAAGATTAAGCCTTCTAAAAAAACAAAAATAAGGTAAGATTAAGCGGTCGTTAACAATTCGTTCATAATTTTGTTATTTTAATTTCATCCATCAATGCTGGTCACATTGTCGTGAGAGCTACTAGCTAGCTGAGAAAAACCAACGAAGGTTTTTGAATCGTACGAAAGATATATAAAGCTGTGATATATCCGAAATTGAACAGAGTAGATCAAACTGGTTTCCTTCATTCAAAAACTGGAGTATTCCAAGTTTCCAACTTGCAGTTAATTAGATCATATACAAGCATATACAGGTTTTTGAAGAAATCATGCATCCTGCTCATCGACTTAGCTTGCATGCATCAAACTGGAGCATTCCAGCTTGCAGTTAATTAGATCAGATTCGGAACCTTCTGTACTTTTTTAGGACTCCAACTAGCTAGCAGTTAATTATATCATACTTGAATTTTTCTGTTCTTCTTTAGGACGCTCATCAACGTGGTGAAGCACTCTGATCCTGAGGGTGAAATGGTAAACACAAATTCAAAAGCATATCTGAAACACCATTTCAGCTTATGTTGTACTCCCTCCCTTTCGAAATGTTTGATGCCGTTGACTTTTTAGCACATATTTGACCGTTCGTTTTATTCAAAAAATTTAAGTAATTATTAATTCTTTTTCTATCATTTGATTTATTGTTAAATATATTTTTATGTAGGCATATAATTTTACATATTTTACAAAAGTTTTTGAATAAAACGAACGGTCAAATATGTGCTAAAAAGTCAACGGTGTCAAACATTTCAAAACGGAGGGAGTACTATTTTACAACCTTTTCTTCATTGCTCCGTTTGACGCTTCAGAATCCGTATGGTTAATGCGATGCTCAGTTAGTTTTTTTTATCAATACATTCAGGTTTGTCTCCAACTAAGCATGGTGCAAGTATTTACGTCTAATATTCTTTTTATATGATGTTCTACTATCCATCGATGATGATGCGCATGGATATGCATGCCTCTCAGGTTAAATGTTTATAGGAGTAAACAGGTTTGCATGTATGCGATCCTTGGATGATTGTACTCGCATGTATATAAATGTGTTTTTTTACTGTGTTTCGCAAATGAAAGCATAATTCAGATTAATCAATACCCGGGTTTAATTTTTTGGTTTGGACCGATTTACCGAAATTTCTGAAATTTTGGTCTGAAATTTCCAAAATTTTGAACAAATGTTGATCAAATTTAAACAAAATATTACCAAATTCACAAAAAAATAATTTTTTTGGCCAAAATAATAGGGGGGGGGGGGTTCTGAAATGACCGAAATTTTAGAAATTTCATTCCGAAATTTGAACCCTGATCAATATAAGAATACATTTAGAAATATTTTAGGAAGGTTTGATCATTTAGGGGAGCTTTTTACTAGAGGCATATATAGGTATGTAGGGTTTATTTGGTTCTCTACCCTACCTATTCATTGGTAGCGCTAAAATCTAGATAAATTTTGGTACTACCAATTTTTTAAGTTGGGTAGAGTTCATTTTGGTTTGCTACCAATGTGTTTGATATTAGTGAAGAAAGGTTTAGAATGTTGCCAAAACAAGTATAGGCATTAATGCATTATCAATTCTTTAGCTCTAATCCAAACTTTTTTTTAACGAAGTTCTATTAATAGAGCAGGAAAAAAAATAAGATTACAATCCTGAAAGGTCGTAACCAGAAAAAGGAAAAAAATATACCACCACCCACACACCGACAACACCAACACACAGCCCCAGGAGAAGTCTATCACCGGACCGACCACCGCTAACCCAACAACAGAACATAGCCGAGATCGCTCAAAACCCAACCCTTACAATTGACACAACCACGCTCTATCCAAATCTTTGGGATTGAGGGAGAGAGGGTGGGAGAGAAGAATGTAACTGCTCTCCCCCCTGGACCCTCCGACGTGGCCAACTAGCGGAAGCTAGGACGCCGACACAAGAGAAAATGAATCTAGAGCGAGCTTGCACCTATTGCTTGGGAGGTTTTGGCAAGGGGGTGCCTAGACGAAGTCTCCAAGGAGAGGAGCGACAGATAAACCGCCGCTGCCGTCTGTCAAGGCCTCAAGAAGGCTAAGGCCTCAAGAACGGGCGGCACGACAATGTCTTCAAGAGGGGTAAAAACGTTCGAGAATGCCGTCATTGCCGGCCCGGCCAAGGCCGGGCTAGATTTTCACCTGCCGCTCACCGCCTGCAAGTCTATAGATGATGTCCCGATGCTCCACAAGTGACGACGCGTGGGCATCATTGCACCAGCGCCCCCACCAGTCACCATCAAGCCTCCGGTCTAATCTAAACTAATCACACTACTGTCAGGGTTATGGATACCACATACATAATAGTAGTTGACTAAATCTCGACAGGACCCACCACATACCATGTTTTATACGGAAACAACCTTTGGATATAGAAGGAGTTCTGGATAAGGAAAGATAAATAGATTTCTACATGGAAACGACAAGGACTACTCGGATTGTATCCATATTGGTTTCCCTAGTTCTATTTGGACAAGGGGACACCTATGGATATAAATACAAGGTCCCCTAGGAGGAGAGGGGAGGGAACAATAGATCAAGACACGAAACAATAGATCAACATACAAGCCAACATACGCCAAGACAAGACGCCGGATATCGACTTCAGAGATAAACATAGCTAGTCCCCTACGGTATCTACGGATACTGATAGGAGAGACATAGCGATGTCTTTGATCTTGCCGGATGCGGATTCGAGGAGGAAGGCTACCCTGTTGTCTACGAGTCAGCACTTCAAATCGCCAAGTCGACAACGGTTAGATAGGCTACCCCAAATATTGTACTGGTGTGATTATGATGCATAAGAGCAACGACCGGCTTCGACCAACAGGAGCAGGGTTATTACCTAACAATTCAGGAGCCCGAACCTGTATAAAATCCTTGTCACCATCTCTTTTATTACAATCTCGCATATATCCTAGTACCAACGATCCCCATACTATGCAAATACCGGAATTGCGATATCAAACGTTGACAACTACTATTTAATTAAGTTACCAAATAATTGATATGCCACATTTTGGCATCGCTCCAAAATGACCCGTAATATAATTAAGCTAGAAAATGACTGGACAATATTTCCGTGTCAATTTCCTTGATAGTCTGGGCTGTGTGCATCAATTTATGGGCTTATATATGAGCCAAAATTGCCGGAGGCCACAATCACATTCACATTAGCCTCCACTAATGTCCGTCCCGGATTGGGATCCTCCGACATGAAGTCAGAGGAACGTGATGACTGACATGTGGATATCACTGCTCGTATGCCCACCTATCAGTAACCACGTCTTGGGACAGTTCATGTAAGAGGAACCGCTTCCGTTTGTCCCATACTGCATAAATAAACAATGTAATGATGACGTGTATGTATGATCTCATCACGACTTCATCAGCGAATGTTTTTGCGCAAGATGAGGCATGCATTAATAAGATGATAATTAAGCATGATATCTATAGATTAAATTATCTTTTTCCAAGATGAGCACAAATTAATTAATTAATCTGTTTCCATTTATAAACCCAATCCATCGATGTAATCACTCAATGCGATGTGCTACAAATAGCCCGATTATTCCATCGTCCATCCTCATCAGTCAGCAGGAGAGATCGATCGATCAGCCATGGCCACCCGGATCTGGAGGAGAAACACTAGCCCGGCGCTGCTGCTGCTGCTGCTTCTGGCGGTGACGGCGGCGGCGGCGGAAGCGCGCCGTGCGGCCGTGGGCATGAGGCAGCTCAAGTCCGCTTCGTCCTCGTCGCAGCATGATGATCCTGCAACCTCCGACGACGAGGGGCCGGTCTTGTTTCCCTCCCTAACGGGGACGCTCCCGCCATCCCATCTCAGCGGCGGGAGCTCCGGTCGGGCTTCGCCGCTGCCGGTGGCTGGGTTGGCCGGCGGAGATGAGGAGGTCTCGTTTCCCGCCAAGCCACGGGGGGAGGTGCCGCCCTCCGGTCCTAGCAAGCCGCCGCCGGCAGTTGGGTTGGCCGACGACGACGAGGGGGTCTCGTTTCCCGCCAAGCCGCGGGGGAAAGTACCACCCTCCGGTCCTAGCAAGCCACCGCCATCGTCGTACCATTTGTTCTAGCGAAATTAATTAAACCCCTTTATACAATGGTGTTATTGTGTACTACTCAGAATCTTATTGTCTTCATCAACCATCATGTGTAATGCAGCGTAATTGGAAATAAACAAACATGATTAGTAGAATGTGTTTTTCTTCATTTTGTCTAATGTAATATTTCTTACGGGCTTTGCTATTTATCATGTAACTGAGATTGAGATCCATAGGCTAGGGAGTGGTCTTTAATCTACAGGCACTGACACTAATGGAGAGAGAGTGGCAAGAGAAAGAACTTCTTCTCCCACGACGTAGTGATGACGATGACTACACTTCAACAAATACAGGCATGAAAAGAGGGTTGGTGGAGTTAGAGAGAGATCACAGGGAGAGGAAGTTTGGCAGTGGGCAGTGGTTGTGAGAAGGCAATGGCAACACCTTGGTCGCAGGAGAGGAGGAGGTTTTGGGGTTGGGGGGGGGGGGGGGGTGGCGGTAGATCGATCTGATAGCATGAGTCCCGCCTCTCCTCCTCCATCTTCAACTGCTCATATAACCCGGAGGCGGAAGAAGGCTAGAGGACGACTAGGGTCGGTTGGCACTGTTTATACACGGAGGGTTTTTTTTTTTTTACGCTTCGGTTTATTGGCTCAAGCTTTTAAGTTAGACTTTGGCTTATATGATTTATAAGCCGGTAGATTTAAAATCCTAAGTTAAAGGTGGTGTTATATTTATATTTAAAATAAAGGAAAACAATTTCTCCAATCTAGCTTTTAACTTAATAGTGTAAAAGTGACTTATGGCTTTAAAAAAATCTAAATGAAAAAGGTTGCATATTTGTTTAGGCTTAGACTTTTTAACTCATGAGGTAGCTTATAAGTCTATACTCTATACAAAGAGAGTCTGAATAAGATAGAAATTTCATTTAGTTTATACAGGTTTAAATTTGTGTTGTTGTTTATACCAACAAAAATTTCCCTGGACATTTTTTTTTAAAAAAAGAAGAGTGGCAATGATCATTCAATTAGAAAAATATAACTCCTAATTTAGACTTAATTTAGTATAGCTATTTTCAAGATAAACTAATACACATGTATGTGCGAATGCATGATCGATCTTCCTAGCTAAAAAATAATTATTCTTCTTGAAAAAAATGATAATTCTTTTTTATATCGTTTGGTAGAAAGTTTGTGGTGGCACAATGGCAAAAGAGAAGATTGAGAGGAGAGAAAGAGAAAATTGGGAAGATACGAAAAACAATGTGTCATTAATGCATAACTAATTAAATATTAATTACTTTAAACTTGAAAAATGGATTAATATGATTTTTAAGCAACTTTTATATATATTGTTTTGGTAAAAAAAAAACACACCGTTTAGTGCGCGTGAAAAATATGACTCTTTTATTCTCTTCGTGTTGCTCTCAAGCAAGTTGTCGACGGGGGATACCCGTAGACCGAATATAGAGGGTATTGCGGTCCGTTGGTACGAGGATCTACGGAGTACAACATCGAGCAAACAAAAGACAAAGATTATACTAGTTCAGGCCCCTTGGTAGGTAATAGTCCTAATCCAGTTGATATGGGATTATATAATATAAACCACAGATTACAAAGGGAATAGCGGAACTCGATGATACTAACGAGACTGTAGTCGAGTTGGTCCGACTAGATCTCCTGGCGACTTGCTCCTGCGCGCTCTGGCTCCGTAGGCTGTGGTGGGTGTGTTGGCGGTGAGATTCGATGCCTTATGTCCTGCCCAAGGGACCCTTATATACCGCGGATCAGTTGATCTCCAAGTAGTACTCGGAAATAGCGGACCCCACACGATATGGTAAAGACCCAGTACTGTCCGAGTAGAACTCTTCCCATCTATAGATTCTGTTTCTATTTGTAGATTCTGTTTCTATCATATAATAGGCTTCCTTAACGTATACGGAAACTATCCGTATACGCGCGGGTATGCCGTATTAGTATACAACATACATCCAAGAGTAGAGGGTATATCTTATCCGTAACCTTGACACAAGTAGTTTTGATCAACAATAGTTTGATCGAAATATACGAGTTTGACTTATTGAAATCAAAACAGTTTTGATCTGCGCTAGATGGTATTCTCTTATCCTAAAATATAGCTGAATGCTACATTTAACCATATCTAGGAAAATATTTATTCTCACACATATCTAAAGGTAATTATATTTTGGGGCATAGCTGAATAAGTTAATTAAGGATAACAATTCAGCCCAATGTGGGTTAGTGCAAACTTATCCAGGTTCTAGAAGGCCTAACATACTGTAAAGATCAGGCTATAAACCAAAAATGGGGTAAAATGATTTCGATTTGGTTTGGTGCAAAATTAGCAAATAATAACAAGGTATTTAATAGTGTAGGATGAGATCCATATCAAGATATCTATTAATTGGATTTTTGGGAATATATTTACTAAGGTAATTAATCCCCTCCCCAAGTATTTTACACAATTAATTTGCTCCTAATCCTGCGTCATTTAACACCAAATCAAAATCCCCT